>NW_027210632.1:95000-252500 GCF_029030835.1 Brachyistius frenatus
GGTGCTGAACCGATATTACGATCCGATTGCTGGCACCTCGCTTTAAAATCAATTGCATGTGACGTTTCCCACTTTTAGCCAGCTTTTAAACGACGTGTTTTTGCATACTCTTATAGATGTACTTGTACGTTGACGGTGCATCAGACGGGTAGTGAGGCGTCTCGAGGCGGACGACGCGACCGCAGCAAATTTTCGTTCATCCGGTCGGGCAGCCACACGGCGGAGCGGCCGCCAGGACGACCCCGTCCGGACGAGGATGAAGCGATCGCTGTGCGGCGAACCCGGGGTGAGAGAAACTGTAACTGGTGTAAAGCCCCGACAGTCCATTTCCTGAACGGATGAACGTGGTTTGGAAGGTGTGACCTCGCGCACGTCTTCGCCGACGCGGCTGCTGAGATTTACCCACGGGAGGAAGCAGAAAGAGCACCCGCACCAAACAGGAACACGAAGAGACTGTGAGAAAGCCAAGACGGGCGCTCAAAAACAAAACAATAAAAAAAACAACTGAGGAACTGAGTGGCGTCCCGGGGTGTGTGTGTGTGTGTGTGTGTGTGTAGTTTGTAACTCAAAGCCACCGCTATCGGGTTTATTTTAAGTAGTCGGCTGAGCCACTATGTGGGAAGCGTTGTTGAGCGGGTTGACATGAGGCAAACAAGGGTGAGCGGGAACCAGGGAGGGTACGAAGCGTCGGCTGTAAAGTGCCGTGACACGGTAATTTGAGAAGGAAGAGATCGAGAGCACCGGAGAAAGATCAGATAAACCGGGGTTTCACTCGCAGGTCATAAAAAAAAAATTAAAAAAAATTTTTTTTTTTAAAAAGAGTGATAAACCTCGGCTAAGTGCACCGAGGGCAAAGCTGGCCAAATACACTCTCTCTCCCCCACGAGCGGCGGAGGCAGCGAAGACATGCCAAATTACACGACAGCGCGCGCTCGGTTCTTATAAGCACTTATTTTGAGATGCTTTACTTCTTCCGCTGCCCGTTGGGAGTTGCGCAGGGTTGCACCCGTGCAGCTCTCCAGGTCCTTTTAAATCTTGCGCGACTATTTTCCTACCGACGATCATCGATCAGTCGTTGACATCGAAGGCATGTACTCGGACTTTGGAGGGGGGGGGGGGGGGGCCTTCAATCCGCTAACCACCGCCGTTCCTCATGACGGCTCTGATGAGGGCCGCAGTATCGTCAGCAAACACGTCACGCGCAGGCCCGGCCCCGGGACGCTCGTCCCCGGCCCAGCATTTGGGTTTTCTCCTCCTCAGCTCTCTTCTGACCGGGGGGGGGGGGGGGGGGGGGGGGGGGGGGGGCAGGAACTCTGTCATTTAAGCGAGCCTTCAACGCGGCCCCTCTCCAGATCTCTGTCGAGTTCTCGTCCCTCCCGTGGCGGCGCGGCCCGTCCGTCACCCCTCCCGCTTCCCCGGCCGGCTCCAAAGCCCGCCACTTCAAAACTATGTTCGCTTCTCTCTCTTCGAGAAGAAAGGCACGCTTCAAGATTTTAAATGCGGCGGCAGATATGTTGCACTTTGTGCTCTCGGCCCGTGGGCCTGTATTTAAAAAAAAAAAAAGAAAAAAATAGGGGGTGTCGTCTGTAATTCGTCCAGGTGAGCAATCCTCGCTCGCGCACGTGGGCATTTTGTGAACATGCGTTTCTTTCCTGCGGTAAGTTGAACAAACGCGATTCAGCCCCGCCAGTCTTTCAGTGCATCCGGACGATGCGAATCGGGAGATGTGTCGGTCCGTCTCGGGGCAAAGTCAGCGCAGCGCACGGCGATCCGCGATGCAGTCGACGACTAAACCCTCCCGTGATCCCCGCGAGGCGTCGGTTGGATTATGACAATCTGACAGCCGCACGAGAGCGAAGCAGTCAGTTTTGCTTTCGAGGTCAGCATCAACGGGGGGAAAAAAAAAAAAAAGAGGTGGAGGACTTGGCGAAGACTGGATTTGTAACCAATGCTCCTTTTCTCTCTCTTTTATTTTATTTTTTTTAATTTTAGGGGCTTTCTTAAACCTATCACCGTCAACACAGCAAAAGGATATGCGCTCGTGTTTGTACATCCTAAAAAAAACAACTACTCTCCGTATGTAATTGATTTACTGCTCGACACAGCATGGTTTAGTGTACACTCCCCGTGTCATGGGTTTGTTTAAAACCATCTATTCCTCTTACACCTCTACGACGTTTCTTTAAAAAGGTAGAAACCGCAAAAAGACACGAGTGTTGCACTGTAGAGCCGGTAAGCACACCATTTATAAAAATTTAAAAAAAAAACCTAATATGTTGAGATGGGAAAAAAAACAAAAAAAACATGGAAGTACATCTTCGTAGTTGCTCTGTCAAAAAACAAAGTGTTGATCACAATGAGAACAAAGTCACACAAGGGCATGTGCTGCAAGAGAGGACTTAATTTGTTTTTCTCAAAATCCGTTTGTTGAAGACACCAAAAAAAAAAAAAAAAAAAAAAAGAAGCGTTAGGATATGACAACATTTTAATCTCAATGAAAGAAGACAAGCGTCCCCTGGAGAGGAGCATGCGATTACCAATACGCGACGTGCGCACTCGCAGACCAGCTCAATCGCCGGGTTGACTCACAAATAAAATGGCAGAGGGGGAAGGAAAATGACATAATCTCCTTTGTAGCCAAAGACAGTCACGGTGAGATGAAGGTGCTCTTTGAGCTTGAATGCCGATGACAATACTGAGAAACCACAAAGCACAGAGAAACAAAATGAGTTTGAACTAACTACATGCCGACGCCTTTTATTTGCTTTATTCCGCTTTTTCTTTAACTTTAATGTCCAATGGGTTCAACAGGCAGTACTGGCCTAACTCCTAATTCACCGCGTTGACGCCACTACATAATAAAGCAGTGAGCGTTGCATCGACCACGAAGCATTAGACTGGACAAATTAGGGCCTTGTAGTACAGCCTGCACGAGCAGACACAAAAACGACAGATATCCTCGGCTGATTACAGCCTTTCTGAATACATAACGTCGTCTTAAAAAAAAAAAAGGAAAAAAAAAAAAAAATGGACAGTTCTCTTCCTGAGCGGAGCAGCCGGAGGTCAGTGTAAGCCTGTTAACCAGTAAGCACTACCAGGAACACCAGCTTAGTGGATGACATAACGGTACATCAGAGAGGGGTGACCTAACTCGCCCGCTGTTCTGTGGTCGTTCAAAAATACCGCGCCTGTTTTCCCCGAAACACCTGTAAGGAGGCGCGGCGATTACCAAAGGACGTTTGGCCGGCGGGAAATCATTTCAGCGAGTGCGACGACGGCTCACAAGGAGGAAGTGCTCGTGTTTGGTCGGCGTGCGCGACGGGTGAATCATCTACTTCAAATAATAAACGAGGAGGGACAATAAAGCGGGTGTCTCTCGTGGTCCGGTACGCAACTGGAAAGACGCTCGCCACAAAAGCTCCAAACGGTGACGGCGGCAGGCAGCTAAGTCCGCCTCCCGCGGAGCTCCTTCCCTTTCACTTCCCAGCTGGAGTTGTCTCCGCGGGCTTCACCGGGAGACGGGGGACATTCGAGCGGAGCTACGCGGACTGCCGTCAAACTCATCTCGGGCCTCGAAAAAAGCTTACATCTGGGCTCACCTACAACAGAGAGCTGACCTTTTGTGGCAACATGATAAAGGCAAGGATTAAAAGGCCGCCAGTCATCCAGTCACTCAGCCAGTCAACACGGCTGCCTGCCTGCCTGCCTGCATCATCAGCTCCAGTGGCCTTTACTGCGCTGGGCGAACGCAACTCAGCAGATGCTCAAGGCCAGGCTGTGGTCGTGTATATCTATATTGCAGGAGTGCCATAAGATACCTCCTGATCTAAAAAAAAAATATATATATATATATATATAGACAGCCGGCAAACATCTGTCCGTGTGGATGGTGGATCAGACAAATGCAGTTACAATGGGATATTTAAATTAACATAATGGGCAGATTTCTGTACCGACGTATTTAGAGTGTCTATTACTTAAAGCTTACTGGACCTCTCTGTAACATATGAATACAAAAAAAAAAAAATAATGAAATACAGCGATGGCCCCCGTTAGATTAAATGACCCCTGCAGAGCAGTTTCTCTTTACATTACGATCTCTTTCAAATGAAACGGGCAGCACAAGCTTTTGTTCGCAAAGAATATCCAATACAGCAAATTAAATGCTTGGATAAAAAGGATAAAAGCATGACGTAGTGATCACTTTAATGATTAGATATAAGCAGAGGGGCTGCGCTGGGCTTCAGCTGAAATATCAATACAAAGCACCTGGAGCTTCACTGCCACGGCTGAAAACTACAACCACAACTTTATGAGCAACTTGGGACACAACTTCAAGGAGAATGTTTCCAACTATGTTTTGGTTTTTTTCCACGTTATTTTAAGACACACTTGATATTTCTAGTCGAAAGGTTACAGCATTTTAGAAACTCTAAAACTCTGTACCCTGGTCCTGTATGTGAACTTGGTCTCCACAATGATCCAGATGTGGCTGACGTTGTCCGGCGCGTCTGGCTCCGAGATGCCCCCCACGTGCGGTTCACCCTTCTGGCCAAGTGTTCCCGACTGCTGGTTGACTTCCATTCTGCCCGCTTGCTTTTAACAAATCTTGCTGTAAACCTCAACTCTTCCCTCAAGGCTCTCCTTCCCCGGTTTTTCTTCGGGGATTGTCTAACGGGACGGGATCATTGTCTCGTCGTCGCAGCGGGCGTGGGTGGTGACTGTCCCCGTCCCCCCACCCGTCCCCCGTCCCCGGGTTTCCCTCTACTCTTGAGGCTTTCTGAAGCCGACAATCGCCCAACCAAAAGAAGTTTGGAGTGCAAACACACGCAAGTAGGATTTTAGGATTAATGTCACAGGTGTGGCAAAAACTGACCAACGCAAACACTTCCGCCCAAATCAAAACCAGAATTGTCTGCATTTTGACAGTGAATCAGTCGCACCACATCGAGAACCAATTCCTCAATCTGACCACCACTCATAAAGCCCACTGCAGTCATCACAGGCAATATATTAATGTCTGCTGTTAATCATAAATCTGATGAGGAAAAAATAAACAAGGCTGGCAGCTTCTTTAATAGTTTCCTTATCAAAAAAAAAAAAAAAAAAAAAAAACTGCTCTTTCCTTGAAAATTACCCCCTCCTGATACCCGCTTCCGTCCCAACCGAGACTTTGTAAGAAGAAGAAGAAGAAAGAAAAAGATGCATTTGGTGCAACAACCACAGCCGAGGAAGTTTAGGATCCTTTTTTTTTTTTTTTGTGCCAAGAAATAGACGTGAAAAGTCAGACCGACCTCTGACTTTAACCTACAAGGGCAGGAACTCCCTTCGCTGAAGTATCACCTCTGGGTGCTGCTCTACGAGGTGACAGCAGTCAGAGCACACGCTTTAAACCCGACTAACATTACCAACATTAATAGTATAGTATATTCGGCCAGCTGTGAATATCTTTCACAGATCAAGCAAAAGTTGATCTGAACTACCCGGTTGAAGGGAGTCTGTCCCAGGGGGGGGGGGACACCTATCAAAAATGTGTCCTCTACTTTACTGGTGTTTAAATGACCAAACTCGTTCAACAAGCTCTTACTGAAAACAACCACACTGTGCTGCAACAGGGTACCACGTGTCGTTTAAAAACTGGAAGTTACCAAATTGTAATTTTTTTTTGTGTGTGTATTGCTGATCAAACAAAAACAAAAAAAAAGATGAACTATTTGTAAGTAAAGAAGCCAGGGCAGAAAGTTGAGCATCCATTTAACTCACCCGACTACGTGTCTTGTTATTGTGCTCTTTATTTCGTGTACGTTGTTTTGTTACGTGTGACATTAGTTTGGTTTTTTTAAATTTATTAAAAAAAAAAAAAAAGGAGAATAACAATACTTTCCTACTTAAAATACTCAATCTCAGCAAAACTTGCGAGAACAGTTTCTCCTCTCACCCACCTCCTGGGGGTTCATGTCCGAAGGACTGAACGTAAATGTCAGCTTATATGAAACGAGTGAACATATTTAAAAAAATAAAAATAAAAAAATAAAAAAATAAAAAGGTCTGCAGCCCTTATTACGCCATCGACCGTGATATTAGCACGGGAGGTCGTAATTAAAAGACGAAATCAGCTTTGGGACCAGCTAGCCTTGTTAGCATCGTCACACAATGCCAGCTTTTCCCAGCGAGGTCCCCGCGGTGCTCCAAAAAAAATAACAGCGAGGAGATACCGCGGCACCGACGGGGGGAGAGAGGAGGGGGTGGAGGGAGGGAAGATGCGGGTCCCGCTCACCTTTTTCATCCGCGGAGCCTCGGCGACGGTACCGTCGCGGTTGACGAAAGCGTCCCCGCCGTTCTGCTGCGGGTCCGAGCGCTTCATAGCCGACGCCTGGGGCATCTTAGCGGGGTTCGGGGTGAGCGAGCCCAGGCTGCCGTCCCCGGCTTTAGCGCAGGGCTCCGCGGCGGGGGACGTAGCGGCGGAGGACCCGGCCTCGTGCGGGTCGTTTCTGGTGAGGCTCTTGCCCTCCGACGTCGGTGTCATCGGAGATCCGGCCGCCAAGTCTTTGGCGGTGGGGACGTCTTTGAGTTCGACCTCTGCCATTTTCGCTGCCACAACCTGGACTGACATCGCTGCAGTTTCTCAAAGTCCTTTTTTTTTTTTTTTTTTTTTTTCCAGCAGATATCGAGGCGAGCGGATGTGAGCGGAGGAGAAACTAGTCGCCGAGTGCATTGTGGTCCTTGTAGTTCTGTTAAGTAGCTCCAACTGTTTCCCTATTGGACAACTCTCACACCAGCGATAAGCACATTACTTACAAATATTACGTCAGTGACCATAAAGAAAAACAATGATACCATGAATATGATTTTTTTTATATATATATATATATATATATATAGCTTAATAGCGGTCCTGCTCAACAGTTTTGACTACATTTCCCAACATGAAAAGCTGCACTGTTCAATACTTTGTGGGAAATGCAGTTTGTAATTAAAAGAGGACACTAAACTACAAAACAAACACGATGTGTGCCGGATTATGCTCTGTTCATAGAGCAACTATGTTTAAAATGGTACATGTTCTGATTAACTGAATTATATCCTTCATTTTCCATCCGACACATACAAATTTTGAAAGTATGATGCACCAAACTCACATTATGAAGGGTATTCCTAATAGTCCTCCATATATATATATATTGACACACATTTATTTTAATATTTGAAATTGGGAATCGGTATGGTTGTCCAGCCAGAAGTCAGCCGCTGGACGTGACCGGACAACACTTTGCATCACATTTCTGTGCTCATGAGGTTTGAGCATCAGGAGCAAATGGGTACAAGTATAAGGTCAAACTGTAAAAAGTGAACTACACTGCCACCGAGTGGATGCCTACAATAGACCCAAAAAAAACAAAAAAAACCAAGCACTTCAGTTGGAAGACAATGAGAAAACTCAAGCTGTTTCTCATCAATCTCGTCAATATGTCAATTTAATTCCCACGTCATGTAACATTTGAAAAAAAAAAAAAAAAACGGCTGTATTGAAAACAAGCAAACATGCCGAGTGTTTGAAATATTACCAATGGCAGACTGGAGAAGTCAAGGTAAATGGCATTCAGTGCTCTTTAGTAAAACAAAACAAAAACTATACTGACAAGACAGACCTTGGTGACTCAGGCTTTTCATTTGTTCTCCATCACATATTACTCATCACGTTGCCACTGCAGCACATAGTTATGTGTGGCATTATAACCGAGTAATGTGGAAAAATCAGCACCTACTGAATCTTATATCTGTATTGCTGTAATTTGTAATTCAGGCACATGCCAGGAGTATCCCTATGATTGCAGAAATTCATGTATACAACAGAACAGAGGGGGGGGGGGGACCATCAAACTAGCATCAAAAGGTTGCAGATGCTGAATAAACACATGTTGAGTCCACACATACTGTATTTACATTCAAGCTGCTGGGTCTGAGCCCTTTGCCATCCACCAGATAAATCTGAGGTATCTTATTTACAAGGCTGTCATCCTGGTACATTCTCAAAATTGAAAATCAAAAGAAACCAAATAAGGTTTAAAAAATACAGCTCTTCAATGCATTACAAGCACGCTGTGGTGTAGCAGAAATACGTTCCTAAAATGTCAATGACAATGCAGCATGTTGTCAATTTGTACAATAAAAGTGAAAAAATGTCCAAAAAATATGCATCTATTGTCATTTGAAAGTGAAGCGCTTTTTTCCGATGTGCCACTGAGAGAACAGTTCTTAAGATGAAGCTGTATTCCAACCGGAGTGGCCTCGGTTTGTTGCTTTTGATGCATCAGTTTTCAAAGATCCACAGGATGTTCACACCAGAGAGGCCCAGATTTACTCTCCTGAACAAAATATGGAGAAAAAAAAACAAATTATCATACAGAAGATAAGCAAGGTCAAACTAAAATCACTTTGAATCCACATGCTAACTGGACCTTGGCGTGTGACCTTTTTGCTGGAAATGAGTCAATACTTCATAAAACTTTAATGGCTACAGTCATATCAAAGATGAATTTGAGCTCCCCCCGCCCCCTTTTGATATGATTTTAATGGCGTCAGTACTCACCCCAGCATCCCTGACTCCTTGGTCTTAATGACATAGAGGAACATGAGGACTGTGTGGAACAGGTTGTTCCGGCCCTGTGATAGAAATCAAATCAAGATTCAAGTCATTGCAGTGAGATTGTTACCAACGAGCAAAACCTCCTGAGCTGTTATTGAAAAAGATGCCTGTTCTGATGCAGGCATAGCTGTTTCATACGAGGGGCTGCTGGTATGAGGAAGGCCCCCTTATACAAAGTTCGATCCAACTGATCCCTCAGAGATCAAAATATTAGGTGGGTCCTGGGGTTTTGAACAAGCAATTCTATGGGCAAACAAAAAAAAACTACAATTCTGAGGTGACCCAATGGCCAAGTGGTTAGGGCGCATACAATACGAGCCGTGTTCTCTGAGCAGAAAGTCCTCGGTTGAGATCCTGGCCCAGTGACCGCATGTCATTTTCCTCCTCTGATCCTCCAAAAATGCTGCCTCTCCCTCATAATAAAGGCATAATTCACAAAAATGGAGCTTTAAAAGAAACTACAGTTCTTTCACCGCAATGTACACAATCACAAAATTGATTATAAAAAGC
The DNA here is from genome assembly GCF_029030835.1 of Brachyistius frenatus. NCBI lineage: Eukaryota > Metazoa > Chordata > Actinopteri > Embiotocidae > Brachyistius > Brachyistius frenatus. The sequence continues at coordinate 104,158 of NW_027210632.1, forward strand.
AGGAAATCAAATTTATTTGTCCAATGTTTGTCCAATGCAAATTAATGTACAGATGCACTGATAAATAATATAACTTCGGAAATGTCCAACACGAGGGAGTTTCTAAAAATGATTTGATCTTATGTTTGATTTAGTAATCCCTGTAAATAACATTACTTAGATGGTGGATTTTCAGTCAGCAGCAGCACAAACTTTATATTTGAGCCAGAAAAAGAAATCAAATATATCTGAAAAAATAAAAAGTGAGAACACTGTGTTTTTGCCATCACCTTGGGAAGACTGTAGATGTGTCCTTGATACATGAGCTGGTAGTGAGGAGGAGTGGTGCTGCTTTGATGGATGCAGAAAAGGTTCTCCTTAGTAACATCTATAAGAGTTTAAAAAAAAAAAAGAAAAAGCGACACAACAACTGTAACACCACAAAAAAGTGAAGAGTGAGTGAGTGAGTGAGTGAGTGAGTGTGTGTGTGTGTGTGTGTGTGTGTGTGTGTGTGTGTGTGTGTGTGTGTGTGTGTGTGTGTGTGTGTGTGTGTGTGTGTGTGTGTGTGTGTGTGTGTGTGTGTGTGTGTGTGTGTGCGTATGTGTGCGTACTTACCAGGTTTGTCTGGGGTGTGGCTGAAGTGCTGTGAAGTGAAAGTCTTCCCATCTGGGTACTTTGGGTGCGGGGGCAGCCTGGTGTCCAAGTATGTGCAAAACACATGCATGAGGATCTGAAGGCGGAGACAAAGACAGGGACCTGTCTATTTGGACTATTCTGCTATTACAGTGGCTGATGATCTCACACTGACGAGGAGACTGTTACTGTAACGCGATTGCACCACAGACTCTGCAGTAAAAGACTCGGAGAAGGTTGTGGTCAGTTTTACCAAAAGAGTAACACCAGAAAAATAGGAGCCTGTCTCTGAGAGTGAGTGTGTGTGTGTGTGTGTGTGTGTGTGTGTGTGTGTGTGTGTGTGTGTGTGTGTGTGTGTGTGTGTGTGTGTGTGTGTGTGTGTGTGTGTGTGTGTGTGTGGACTCACAGCACAGTCAGTAGGGAGGTCTGTATCCCACTTCCTATTCTTCACATCACCACCGCTATTCCATCGAAAGGAGCTCATGCAGCCGCTGTGAGCCAGTTCTGACAGGACAGAATAATTAACACACACACACACACACACACACACACACACACACACACACACACACACACACACACACACACACAAATATCAGATCAATGTTCCTCTACTTCTATAAATAATTAAAACTTTATTTTTCATTAATGGAAGCATGTGCAATCAATGAATTTGACTTCCTTTCCGTTGTACCCTCACACTCACAGTAGCTCAGCTAATTTCAGGCACAATCCAATCAGAACCTACCCTTTATCCGGTCCACTAGATATTCCTGGTTGGGTGTGATGTCCAAGTATTGGACAATAGAGTTCATGGTGGGGATTGAGGAAGCTTTCATCACTGCTGCCTGTTTCAGACTGCTTATGCTGGCCTCTGGTGGAGGACATAGGGAAGGTATGATTACATGATATGAGGCTGTAACTAAAAATTATTTTCATTATAGATGAATCTCATGATTATTTTTTCGACTGAAAGAACTGGAAAATATCCAAAAAGCTGAAATCAGAGAATCTGAGCATTTTTACATGGTAAAAACAGAAATGACTCAAAAAGACGAATGAATGATCAAAATCATTTGCGAGTAATCTTCTGTCAAAGAACTAACTGATTGCTCGACCGATCGTTGCAGCTCCGTCCTGATATTCTGAAATCTGCTTTCATGCTGTACACTGTGGTGATCTGCTGTGTTCATTTTTAGCTTTAGTTTGAAAAAAATCCAAAGAACTAGCTCCACCGTTGTGGCAAGAAAATATTTTACATAGCTTTTAATGTTAATTTAGACTTTCAGGTGCTTTCGGTCATTCATTTTTGCCCAAAAGAACATATCAAAACCTATAGCATACTGTAGTATCCACAAGTTTCAGTTGTCATAGTGAACAACAAGATGTTTTACTGAACTTACTGAAAAGTTTTAACATGTACAGTTTTCATTTGATAGTAGTTAAATAAGTGGATGATACTGTACTATACAGCATGTGTTAGAAATGTGATATTTTTTGTAAGTAATAAGTTGGTATCTATTTCCTTCTTCGGTCATGTTTGACCACCCTTTCTAACCCTGCAAGCAGTTTGAGTCTGTGTAACCCGTTTACCTCCTATCTGGAGCTCAGGGCAGCCCATCCTCCGGAGCTGGCTGTTCACGGAGTCTGTCTCTTTGACCAAAGGGACCAAGATGGTGTCACTGATCCACTGCAGCCACAAATAAAGTACTTTCTTAGACATGTGGACTTCCACGTAGGACTTGAGAACTTCTATAGGCAATATAGGATAAAGCTAATTAAACATGTGTATAATCCAGTGAACTGCTCACATTTCTGAGCTTGGCTGTCCAGCTGTCGATGCGGTCCACCACAGGACGGCTGGTTGTGATTCTGGCCCACACCTACGTATCAGGAAGGGAAAGAAGCACGTTTTCAAAACACAAATTTACAGTCATAATACTTCCCAAAATAGTAAATCTGTCCATAGATGTAGTGAAGACTTTTGTCATGCAACAAATAGCCCTCCTTAAGGAAATATACAGACCTCCTCTGCAGCCTGTTTGGAACCAAGGTCCGTCTCATCTTTGTGGGCAGATGGCGCCTGAGAGCGGCAGGCGGGCTGGTAGAGGAACTTCCTCAGGCTCTGGGCGTAGTCTCCCACTGAACGGTTGTAGTTCCAAAATGTGGGACTGTGGCTCGGAGACACGGACTCTGGACTGCCTACAGAGGAAATTCAAGATATCAGAAAGGGTTATATTCTACAATACCTTACATCGACATGTCAAAAAAGTTACTCAGACCAAGATGGCAATTCCTTAAAGAACTGGTGACAATATTTAGACTCTCTGATCTACAGCCTCCTGTCTCCTTGGTGTACCATCGACTCTGCGTAAAGCAAGCTAGTTCCCGTTTTATTCATATTCGAATAATTCCTAAAAGCTACTGACCGAGCTGGCTGCGGTGACTCCTCTCCTCCTCCGTGCGCAGGAACCTCTCCAGACTTTTCAGATCCTGCATGTAGTCCTCCTTGCTCCCGGGGGAGTTAAACACTGAAGGAGACGTGCGATATCGGGCCCTCAAGCTGGAGCCCTCCGCAGACCCAATGCTGTTCGGATAGGGAGACGAGCCAGAGGAAGGACTGTAGTTCAACACCTGAAACGGAGACAAACACGGTGGACACATTACGGAGTTATGAACATGTACGTATCATCCCCCCCCCCTGTAACAATTACATTACGGTTTCTAAAGCCATACCTTTCCAAACGCCACTGAGGGGGAAAAGGGGCCTCCTGGGCTGCTTGGGGTGGATGGGTTGCTGAGAGGAGGGCTGTACCCGGGCACGCAGCTGGGGGAGAACTTGGGGCTGCTGGTGGCCGGCCGAGAGGGGCTGAAGCTCAGCACGCTCTGGCCCTGCAGTGGAGACGACTGGGCTGGAGCGGGGGTTTCTTTCTTTTCTGGCTTTTGGGGCGGAGAGGCCTGAATACCTGTAAAAGGAGGAGATAACAACCCAGCCCCATGCTCTCATTTAAGGACAGTGGTTTACGTTGGCACTATTTTACTTGCTGCCAAGTGTCTCCGATAGAACGAGGATCGGACAAAAGAAGCCTCACTTGTGTTTCTTAGACCGAGAAGGTGATGCTGCTCAGGGGGTACGGCAATGGTGGACGGAGCCATGGTGTATTTGAAATACTTCCAGAAGTCAAAAAGAGCATTGAGGCTAAAGAGAGAGGCCAGCACCAGCTCTGTGAAAGAAGACGGAAACGAGAACACGCAGTCATGAAGCCAAACTCTCGATTTCAGACGTTCACTCCCAGCAGGTCATCATTTTCTGTTGTTTATCGAGTAAGATCAATCTGAAAAGTACCTCAACTCTCAGTGTGTTAGAATGTACTCTGAATTAACCCTGAACAGACCGACTGAAAACACAGCTCAAGACTCTTTCATTGAATCCTACACAGTGCCCGCTGAGCGGTGTTGGGATCTCACCGATGTACCAGATGGGCCAGTAGGTGATGTTGTAATATCGGCTCAGCAATTTCCCTGACCTTCCAGAAAAGGACACCAAAAAAGAAAGAAAGAAAGAAAGAAAGACACAAAATAAAAACTTGCGCTGCTCACAGGGAAGCTGCCAAGACACCGGTGCTTTTACACCGACTGCTGTTGCTTACATTTCCGTGTAGATCATGCCAGCCAGGGACACGTTAAGGACAGCCCAGGCCAGGACCACTTGTCGAGCCTGCTCCTCCCTCCTCATCCTCAGCGCCCTGTCTATCATGCTGGGCATCCCCTCCTTCGGTGGGGTGAACATGGTGGAATCACACCGATCACACTGACACAAAGAGCAGAGATCAGCACCCTGAGACGACGACGACGACGACAACAACAACAACAACAAAACAAAACAAGCATGAAGTGTGCCGGCTAGCTGCACGGTTAGCTAAAGTTAGCCGCACACTAAACCACGACGGCGGCGCAAAAGTTCGGTTTCGGTTTATATTTCATTTTACGACGTAAAACAACAACAACCTATTATCCGAGGAGAGATACAACCAAAACAAACAAAAAATGTGAATAATACTCGAAGGAAATTAATGAAATTCATACCACGCTGAAGTAAACGACAACCGCGGCGCTGCATAATTTGTATTTCAACCGGAAGTGACGCAAAGTGTGTTTCCGGTTCAGGCTTGCGCTGCCGCGGTGCCGTTGAGCAAGTCTGTCTGCAGATAGAAACATAAAGTAGAAGTAACACGTTGCACCCGTTATTTTTCTTGGACTATTCTTACGTTATCACCGACACTTGTAATAATCTGTGAACAAAAAGCACAAACTTTCTTTTTGTTCATTTTCTTGAAATAATATTTGAGACTTCAATATAACGCTGCGTGAGTTCATTTCTTTGATGATCATGGTTTACTTTTTATCATAAGAGATAACAAGAAGTTGGATATTCATAGGCCTATTGAGGACAGCATGTTGTTGTTGTTGTTGTTGTTTTTTTCATCCAAATGGTTTTACATATACGAGATGATGTGTTTAATGTAAAGCAGATATGTCAGCTGTGATCGCTGGTCCACAAATATTACATGATGAACTCGCGGTTGTGTGCCTCAAACCAACCAGTCAAAGTTGCATCACGCATCCATGCCTGTCCAGACTCGTGTAATAGATGTAGTGAGCGTCAAATCAATATAGACGCAAATATTCCAACATGTCAATCGACGAACAACATAATACAGCCGTAAATGTAAATTTATTAAAATATGCAACCGGTAGGATGGAGCTAAACCATTATTTCAACATTTAGTCAACACTCGCACAATACGGGGTTAATATCACATTAATGTCCAGATTCCTTTGTATAAAAGGCTCACTTTCATTCGCACAGAAAACTTAAATAAAAAGAAGACAACATCCCGTGCTTAATAAATTAAAAAAAAAAAATGTGCATACACATGTAATCATGACTACAATGCAAGAACATGGGAGTCAGGAATTTTAATATACATTATAGTGCAACTAACAATGCATATCAGCCATGTTATTGAGCAAGGGGAGGAAGTATCATCATGAAAAAAAAAAACAGTAAATCATAGCTTATATGAACCCCTACAACCAATAATGTTACAAAGGCCTGAGTCAATGAAAAGAGAGTAGCTTTACAGAAACAGTCAAATCTTTTTAAAGTTGGCTTCTAATATGACAAAGATTATTTTAGCAGCTCTGATAAGCCTGTGAGAAAACTAAAATGTAAAATCGTATCGATTACAAAAGATGTTAGTTATATTTCGACAAAGTAATATTTGGCAAATATGAGAGGTAAACATCGGTATCGTAGCGAAGTAAATAAATTAATCTCAAAGAGGCACAGTGTTGTCAATGAGGGGGTGACAGGGACTTCTCAGAGTTGTAACCTCCGACATCCAAACCACAGTCTTCATTACTAGCCGAGTCAGCGAGCGTCTCTTCTCTTCTTTTCCCCCCTCCGTCATCCTCGTCCTCTTCCTCCTCCTCCTCCTCCTCCTCGTCGTCGTCGTCGACATCCTGCTCCTTGCGGGACGCCCTCTCCGTCTTGGGCCCCTTGCATATCTTGAGGTGGCGCGTGAGGTGGTATTTGGTGAGGAAGGCTTTGTGGCACTTCTCGCAGACGAAGTCCCTGCGGCCCTCGTGAGAGTTCATGTGCTTCTTCAGGTGGTTGGTCTTGAGGAAGTGTTTGTTGCACTTCGGGCACTGGATGCGGCGTTCGCTGCGGCGGCGCGGTAATCGAGCGGTGGTGGAGGAAAAGAGGGACAGGGAGAGAACACTGTTAAAGCGCAACACGTCCACGTGCTGATCAAAATCAGTCGGGCCAAATCAGTCGGCCGGCTTTTCCAACGAGACGATCGATACATACTGCGTGTGAGAGAACATGTGCTGCTTCAGGTCGTGTTTCCTGATGAATGCCCGGTCGCAGAGGTCACACTTGAGCTTCTCTGCGCCCGTGTGGATGAGCATATGTGACGCCACGTGGGATTTCTGGGTGAACGACTTCTCGCAAACCGTGCACCTGTAGTTCTTCTGACCTGGTTAGAAGGAGAAAGAAGAGCCAAGTCACGTGTACGTGTTTGGGGTATTTAAGAGCGACACGGAAACATATCGGAGCGGCATTTTTGTCCGTGCAGTTGAAAATGCTTGACTGCAGTTCCACATTTTGAGAGATGCTTATTCAGGTGGGGTTTTTTTTTTTGTCACTATCTGATATCTGTGCTTTAAATATGAAGCTACAGCTAGCCCCTTGTTAGCTTAGCTTACTTCATATTTACCAGATATGAGGGTATCGCACTTCTCATCTCAAGTCTATGCCAGAAAGCAAATCAATGTATTTCCACAATATCAAGTTATTCCTTTAAGTCCTTTTAAGAAAGAAAAAAATAAATAAAAAATAAAAAAAACTTTTGTCACCGAGGATGACTTTTAATATGTGAATGTATATGTGGTTTGTTGGAACACACAGAAAGAGCTGGTGGGTTGTACTGACGGCTGAACAGACAGAATCGCCGTTTCCATTTCACGTCTCCCTGTGCGTACCTGTGTGGATCTTGAGGTGCATCCTGAGGTTGCTGGGATCGCTGAAGGCCTTGCTGCAGTACTCACACTTGTGAGGTTTCATCCCGACGTGCCCCATGAAGTGCACATTGAGCTTCGTGGATGTGATGAACGCTCGAGAACACATGCTGCACTTGAATTTCTTCTCCCGCACATGGCCCTGACCTCTTGCCCTGGAGCTGATGCCGTTAGAGTTCCTATTACTGCTGCCGTTGTCATTGTTGGTTTGTCCTGCAGCGTGGTTGTGACAGGGCCACGGGGAAGAGGAAGAGCTCGAGGTTCCGTTGGTCAGCTTCTCTTCCTGGTGGGTGTGCTGCTGTGGCTGCTGCTCTTGTTGCTGCTGCGGTGGAGGTGGTGGTGGTGGTGGTGGTTGTTGTTGTTGTTGTTGCTGCTGAGAGTGGTCCTGCTGCGGCGGGCTGTGGCTGTGTTGAGGCTGATTATGGCTGTGGTTACTGTTATGGCTGCTGAGATGAGACTTGAGCTCAGAGAAGGACGAGCACTCTTTGCCGCACTGGCAGATCTGGCCCTCCGGCACCTGAGGAACACCTGTGAGCGTAACGAGATGGTAGAGTGGGCAACGTTGATTAGTAAACAACTACTTCTTTCTGTGTCCTGGCTGACATCGGAGCTGAAATACTGCGACAGCAAGTGTAGCTTGTTTTAAATACCTGAAGGCCACACACCACTGTTTTTGGGATGTTAACATTTTTTGTTGTTATTTATCACACATGGGTTAGGTATTATTTGCATTCTTTTTTAAATATCAGGCAGCTGGTTACTGCAGTACTCTAGAAACTATCCTCAACCATTAGAAAAAAGTTGATTACTTTCTCGCTTTTGGCACGGTGTTGTTTTTGACATAACATGCATGTCTTTTTTTTTTGTCTTTTTTTTTTTTTTATCACTTGAAGGCTCCATCATGTGCCTGGCATATTCTTTTCAAATAAAAGAGCTCAGTTGGAAACACAAGCTTTTCATTGGTTCATTTTTGGCTGTGGTATCAAAATTGGTATTGAAAATTGCAGATTGAAGGTTGTATCAGTACCAAAATTTTGGTGTCGTAACAATTCGAATCCACGCTAATCTCACCCATCAGCCTGCAGTAGTCTCTGCTGTAGTAGAAGAGGAGCTCCTGGTCCGGGTGGATCTCTGTGGTTGTGCAGAAGAACAGTTTACCGCTGGCAGGGTACGCCACCAGATTCTGCTCTTCACGGCTCCTAAACACACAAACACACAAAATGTAACGTAACATTGCATTTTATAGCAACGTGTTATTTTCATTTTATGAGCACAGGTCACCCTGATTTAAACGTACTGTTTCGATTTTCATTTTCATTTTCATTGCCCCAACTGCTGGTGGTTGAGCTGCATCGTGGGTAATGAAGTCAGCACGTTTGTCATACCTTGCCTTGCGGACAAACATCATCCAGTTGCATTCGTTCTCGTCTGTTGTCACAATGTAGAACTCCAGCACGTTGTTGTGGTACATCTGTGACAGAGAACATAGCTTATCATCCGTTGTTATATTCATCCCGAGGGTGACAACTACGGTCCAACAGCACAAACCTTCCATAACTGAGGTGTGTCCTTCTCCGGCCAATCAGAGAGATCCACATTGCTACAGTGCTGGCCCACCATCGGTCCAAAGCAGGTCCTTGGAGGAATGACGTCCCGGGCAAAAACTCCTAAGAGGATATGAATGACCACATTTACCCAAAATAATCTCTCCCTGGATCAGTCGGTTGAGTTGCCCTCCCGACTTGGAAGCGAGTGGACACTGTAGGTGCCACCTTTTGGTTTGTTTTTGTTTATAGAAATAAAGACTGTATTTTGGAACCGATACCCGAGTCTGTGAGCCTGCATTTGGGTCCCGGTAAAACACCACCACCTAACAGTTTAAGGGTGTTTATTTTCTTACCAAGTGGTTCGTCGGCCACTGAGATGCGCAGGCAGAGTGGGCGTGGCAGAGAGAGGCGAGCCCGACTTTGGATGGGTGCATCAGGGATGAAAGTGACAGGACCGTGCTCTGGACAGTCTGAGGTATATGAGCGCTCACACAGTGTGCACCCTAGAACCAAATCAAAAGACTAAAAGTTAGCACAGGTTAGAGCCGTTTGAGACACTTGCATGAACTAAATGTAAACAATTTTCAGTTGCGCACCATCTTGATACATTAAAACCGACATTTATAAACACGTTAATTCTCATGACAAAGTTTGTTCATATTCTACAACTTCTTAATAAAATGGTACATATTTGTTTTACAACAGTACTATCCTGGTCTTTAGAGATTTCTGTGATTAACCTTTCTCATTTAAAAAAAAAAAAAAAAAAAAAAGCCGATTTTAAAATATTATTTCTGTACACAAGAACTAAATGACAAACTCACAGATGGTGTAGGCAGGTACCATGTTCTCCTTGTTGGAAGTAGAGTCCTCCAGCTGCAGGGTGGAGTTGACTAGAACCAGGTTGTTTTCTGGCCCCAGAGACACCTCCGCAGTGATGGGGGACACGTTAACCGCCTCCAGCCCCATCCCAGAGTGTCCGTGCAGGGTCACAGGCTCCAGCTGACTCTGGCTGGCCATGGAGCCAGTGAGAACCACGCTCACCACGCCCGAGTTCAGCTCCCCGTTCGTGTGAAGCTGCTCCCCAAGTCCTCCTGCTCCTCCTGCCCCGGAGTTTCCCACTCGCCCCCCCATGTGATCTGGTTCCATTACCACTGGTAGTTCGAGCCCAGTGGGCCCGTGGAGGGGCATTACCCCGCCAGAAGAGTCCACCCCCGTCAGGCCCTCGTGAGGCTGAGGCTGCCGTCCCCCGCCGAGCTGCTGCTGAGTGTCGGACACCGTCACCACCCCGACTCCATCCATGGTCCCCAGTTCCTCTCCCATCCGGTCCGGGGACATGGGGCTGCTGACGCGTGATTCCATGGCCAACCCTGTGGAGTCCAGCTCATGGGCACCAGTCTGGTGGAGGTCTCCCTGGCCGCTCACCTGCCTGGAGTCCATGGGCACCAGGCCCTGTTCCAGTGGGCCCCCAGGGCCACTGTAGGGATCCAGACCTGAGGGGTTGTTGCTGGAAACAGACAGGGTCCCATCCATGTTAAGGCTGCTGGGATGAATGTACTGAGGTGGTGGACGGTCTGCCAGGTAGGACAGAATGCCTGTAGAGCAAAGATTAGAGGAAGCATGAATCAACTGTGCAATTTAATTGCAGAATTCGCACCAAAACAACCCAGATGAATGTCAACAGAGACTATTTGTTTACCTCACAAACAAACATGGACCCACCTGGCAGTATGTGTCGGAAGTAACTGCTCTCCAGGTGGGGGTATGGAGGAGGCGGCAGGGAGTAATTCCTTTCTGGCAGGCCGCACATGACCCCTCTGTCACTCAGCGGACCCATAGGGAGCATCAGAGACAGGGCAGAGGGGAGGGAACCAAGGGAGGGGCCCAGACTGGGGATGGCCACTGGCATACCTAAACCACAAAAGCCATGAACAGGTAAACAAGCGCAGGAGCCTGAGACTACGACATATAATCACATACAGGAGAGAATATGAGATGCTAGTAAAAAAAAAAAAATTTTTTAAAAAAGGATGGCCCTTCTGAATGTAGACTTGGTTTGGGAACATTTCTCCTTCACTGCAGTCAGTTGCGATTTAAATATTTGTGATTTAGTTTTGGTGGTCATGCTTTAAAATTAAAAAAAACAATTCAATCTTAATTCAAGTTATATTAAATAACTTTGAATTCAAGTTTGGCAGTAATCCGTGTCGAGTTCTGTTATGAGGTTTACACCAGCTAATTTAAAATGTATTTTGTGAGACTTCTCAGGTTCACTGTCCAGGTAAAACACGACATTTGTAACGGCGTAACTCGTGATCTCTCAAAAGTAACCCTCTTAACGCGGGAATGGAAACACAACCCATTTTGAACGCCCCTCTTAAATAGATCGTCAAACCGAGTTACTTTCCATCAGTCTTGCGGTCAAGGATCCAAATTTCTTTCGGTACATCAAACCCGTTGTGACTTCCGACAGCTGGATTGCAGACGAGTCCACGCATGTCACTCTGACACCAGTCGGTGTGCATCGTATCTCTACATACAACCTGCAAGAGTCCCCCCCCCCCCCCACCCCCCATTACCTGGAGCTGGGATGGGATTGTGTGTGGGCGAGGTGGGCAGACCCAGGTGGCCGGCACTCACTGAGGGCACACTGAGCTGGTCCATGCCCACAGGACTCAGGTTCATGTCGTTCATCCTGGAGAACCCACAGCACAGTCAACACGGAGCAGGCTGCACAGACACGTATATTTTTTTTTTTGGGGGGGGGGGGGGTTCAGCAGTAAAATACACGACATTGTGTGTGTGTGTGTGTGTCGACGTTTTACCAGAGGAAAAAAATATATTGAATATTCAACATTTAAAACGCACGTGACGAAGTCCAACGTGAGCCGTGTCCATCGTACCTGAGTTCAACAGCTGATGTCCGGCGTGGACCGCGTACAGCTGGACGGCGCTACCGCATGTCTCACCCTGTGAAATAAAGAGACCTGCTGTCAAGAGGAGCTCGAAACCACCGGCGGTGACTCTTGTGCAACTCTCAGGTGAAACGGCGAATAAAAACGGAGAACTTATTGTTTTGTTGTTGGTTTTTTTTTTGGGGGGGGGGGGGGGGGAACTAAAGCGGCTGGTTCGTAACGAGTTAGCCGGAAAGGCTAAACATCAACACTTCTGTCCCGGTGCTAACGTTAGCATTGCTAACGCACGTCTCCATAAACTGTGAAAATAGAGCGCGCTCGCGTGTGTCGACTGGATAAGGGTCCGGCTCGATACCTTGACACGACCGGAGGTGCTGCCTCGTTGCAGAAGTACTGTCGATTTGAAGAGGAAGACGCCATAAAAACAACCGTGTGCCGACACAATACCTCCCTGCGCGGGGCCATGACAGCGCGCGCGCATGCGCTTTAGCGAGTCGACTTGGAGGAGTGTTTGGCTGATTTCAGGTCGGAGGGAGGAAGGGAAGGAAGGAAGGAAAGAGGGAGAGAGGGAGAGGGAGAGAGGGAAGGAGAGGGAGACAGAAAGAAAGAAAGAAAGAAAGAAAGAAAGAAAGAAAGAAAGAAAGAAAGAAAGAAAGAAAGAAAGAAAGAAAGAAAGGAAAAGATTCGCCATTAGTTCTTAGTGGTTATAAAGCGCATCATAAACACCTAAACTGACATTTGGATATTTCATGTCGTAAAACACTTAATTGGGCTTAATAAGTTTCCCTATAAATAATACAAATAGCCTTTATTAGAAGTGATGAAGTCAGTTATGAACTTTCATAAATGGGCGTGAAACAAAACAATTTTCCAATTTCCAATTTGCCAATAACTTCCCAGTGTCAACGGAAGAAAACGTTATGTAAACAGGTTTATCTTGATGAGAAAGCAACATGGCTGCATCTCCGCCCCGGATCACACACACACACACACACACACACACACACACACACACACACACACACACACACACACACACACACACACACACACACACACACACACACACACACACACACACACCCTGTCTACAACCTCAAAACCCCAATAAGCAAGTTGTCACTGACACTGATGATCTGATCGTGGACAGTCGAGCGTTAAAAGATCACTGTGGTGGAAAGAGGAGCGATTGAAAAGGAAACTTCACGCAAGCACACGAGATGATCGTGCGGAGACTTTGACAAGGTAAGTTGGAAAATATTGTAGGGAATTTGGCGTCTGATCATGCATCATTTTTCTGCATTTTAACTGTTCGATATAAAATTGTCAAATGTGTCTCTTCTTTTTAAAAGATGTCTTATCCTAGTAAGGAGCTGATGGAGCATATTCCATTTGTCCCTCCGCTGACTCTGCACGGCATCTCCATGGACAACGGCGGGGTGCACTTTAAAGAAGTGCTTCGCCTCGGACTGCCGTTCCACCTCGACGCTGCATGCCTTGACGCCGTGCACGGCCAGAGGTTCCCCTGCAGACGATTGCCCTATTTCCCCTTCCACGGACCCATCGGCGTGTGCGATTATTCCTTCGAGCCTGCGTTTATCCGCAAAAGGAACGAAAGGGAACGGCACCGGGTGCGCTGCGTAAACGAGGGTTACGCGCGACTCAGAGAGCATCTGCCGCAGGAGTTTGAGGATAAACGGCTCAGCAAAGTGGAGACCCTACGCGCGGCTATTGACTATATCAAACACCTGCAGGGTTTGCTGGACTTAAATGTCTCCACGATGGAGATGCCGCTTGGGGACGCGCGCAACCGTGAGCCGCTGCTCCAGATGACGGAGTGCAACAGTGATGGAGAATCCAAAACCAGCCTCAGCGACAGTGGGGAGATTGTTTATTAGCTCTGGCTCTGTCTCTGTCTCTCTTTCAGACTTGCTGTAGCCTATATATTTCTAAAGTGCAACAAAAGACAAAGTTAATGCAAAAAAAGAAGAAAGAAAAAACGGTGAAAGACGACCTTGTGTTTTTACAGAAAAGATGTGCAACGAATAAAAACTACTGTATAAAATTCACTGTAATAAGTAATGTTATTGTCACTGTCTGCTTTTATTCCAAAGAGTCTACACATAGGAAGTTAGGACAAACACCCATATTCAAATGGTTATTACGTGCAAAAATAACTATTTTCTTCTGGACTTTTGTGAACAGTTACAAAATAATCTAACTTCTTTCATTAAGTTATTCGAACTTAATGAAAACTTTGATTATTTTGCCATTCTAACGTTTTTTGTTGTTGTAATGTTAAAGTCGCTGTGCTTTCTGCAAATACATTGTTCTGTGTGAACTGTGAAACACTGATTGACTGAAAGTGAAGGATTGACTGAACAGTTTTTGCTACATGATACTCTGATCATGGCACTGATTAATATGACAGGAGAGTCCTGGCCCGCTGTGCAAGTGAAATTAAAATAAAAAGTTTGGGGAACAAGTGAGAAGTTGATTGCATATGAAAAGGAGGATTTAGAATTCAAGCCGTAATTTGAAAGCTCTCGTATTATCATATACTTCCGTGACCTGATTATCACTATTTCAAATTAAGTTGCTCCCTTTCAAAGATCTAAATTAACTAACAGAAGAAAGTCCACACAACTAAGAGAGGTTTTGTATTTTGGAATTAAATGGATTTCCATTCTCTGCCCTCTTTAAAAAAAAAAAAAAAAAAAACCTTGCAAGCAAACCAGTGATGATGCATTCTCAAAACCAAGTTGAATAGAAATAATTTAAAAAAAAACATTAGTTTGTTTTACCCCTTTATAGTGGAAAAATCCTCAGATTCAGAGGCCTTTGCGCAACCGACACTGAATGATTGCGTTTATACACGGAACCTTTTTAACGCACGCGATGTTGTCCTGTGGCAGTAGCGTCAGAAAACCTACTGCAATCAGTGAGTGCCACCTTTTTCACAGTGCTTTTTGACTTGTCATTCAGGAGAATGTCTGTCCTGTCTGAAACTAAAACTCTTCAGTCTTGTTTTAGTTGTGGACATTTGAAGTGAACCTTACATTGGAGTAATACAGTTTTTACCTGGCTGCTCTTCAAAGACCACCTACTTGCTGAATTATCAGGGTTCTCAGGAAGTTTTGCTCTCCTAATAGCTTCAGGAATGTATTTATCAGGGAGCCCTCAGCCTTATAAGAGGAAACTCCAGAGTCACATCGTCTCGATTTGCGTGCTTATGCTTCCCACCTCCGGTGATCCGGCATGGAAACGGCTCTTTTCTGATCTTCAGTAATACTGAAAATAAAAATAAAAAAATAAAACATGATATTACATACAAGTAAAGTGAGTTTGTAAGGACCAGCAGAGTGCAGTTCAAGTGAACCGTGATGATATGGAAGAATGGCATTGATGGGCACGAAGGCATGACAAGCTCTTGATAAAAGGTGTTTGGCAGTGCAGTATGTGAATTAGACCCAATAATTAGCCAAGTGCTGGTACCCTGGGCTTGATGGTTCAGTGGCATCCTGAAGATAGAGAACATGAAGCTACTTAAATGAAAGCCTCTGCCATAATGGAAGTTTTCTTTCCTGGTGGCAGAGAAGCTGATTCTAATCAGATTCCTGCACAGATTCCCTGCAGGCTTAGCTCTATTTCACTGTGAAAGTTGTTTCCAACGCACGCATGTGATTTTGTCCATTAAAATAGAAGAAAAATGTTAAGGGAATCGCAGTTTGATTCCAATTTATTTCTGGATTTGCATCAATTTTGTGAATCAGTCGCAACATGTGACACTAAGAACACACAAAACCTTGTTTTCTTAAGTCAGGAGATACAACAACAGGCCCTCATACTGTGTAATAACTTCGCTCAGTTGTATTCACCCTCCTCCACAATAACTGCGAGTCTCTGGCCAGGACCTGAGGCTCAGATTAACAACAACATCTCATCCGAACAGAAAGGCAGAGACACAGGGCCACCACGGGCCCCCGGAGTAAACGCACACTTCAGGGTAACGAGTGGACCGTTCACTTTGCGGGGACGCGCAGTCTGAACAAGATTTTGATTAAGGATGAGAAAAACATGGACAAATTACGACACGTCAAAGGGTAATGTGCTGCAGTACAATCATGCAAGGAGTTAGCGCGGAAATACGGAATTTTTAATCCTTTGTTGAAATGGGGAAAGAAAACCTAAAATAATCTGATCAGAGAACATCTGCATGCGTGTCAGACACATATTTTCTGTGTGATTTGAGCTCCATATTAAGCCTACTAATGTTTTCTTGCATGTTCAAGGCTAGACTTTTGTGCGGCGCAGAGGAGAGAAACATTCCTGCACACACGCACGATGACGCAGGGAGATAAAGTTTATCAGCTGCAGTGAGATCAGTGAGGGACCACCAGGAAAGGCTGCTGGGACGCGTCCAGACAAAGAGCCCTCATGCAGGAACGGAAACGGAACGAGCAGGAGTGCCAGGACGCACAATGATGCTCTGGCTCGTCCCCTTTACAACTGCAGACAAAAAAAAAAAAAACGTAATTTCTAAATCTAATCTAAAAAGCAATATGGGACACATACCAACACTGACAATTTTTTTTGGTTTGTTTTGTTTTTATCAGCATCAACATCTTATAACACTTTAGATAAAGAATTTTTTTTTTTTTTTTAATTGTTTTATCGGGTATTATTATTTTTTGCAATAAATATACTGAAACAGATATTCCAAACGTGAATGAATAATTCCAAATAATCAGATACAATAGATAAGCTATAGATTGTATTGCACAATAGTGGATAAAGAATTGATCAATAGTATTATGCACAATGGTCTGTATTCCTGTATATTACTGGATCATTATTGTTCACGCTTTAAAATCTGAGTCATACTTCGATGTTGTAGCTGTTTAAAGTCAAGAGC
Organism: Brachyistius frenatus; assembly: GCF_029030835.1. Lineage (NCBI taxonomy): Eukaryota > Metazoa > Chordata > Actinopteri > Embiotocidae > Brachyistius > Brachyistius frenatus. Next base: position 120,732 of record NW_027210632.1, read on the forward strand.
TAATTATTTGCAGCTTTATTTTTGGTACTTTAATTAAGATAAATACATTATATTTCATAAACTGATCATATGTTTTGTATGCAAACTAATTATACTTTGTATGAAAAGTATAATTAGTAACTATAGGAGTAAAAGTGAACAATGTAATGAAGCAAAAAAAACAACAATATTTAACTCTGAGATGTTGTGGAGTAGAATTATAACGTAGCATAAAAAGGAAATACTCAAGTCATGTAGAAATAATAAGAATTACTCTTAAGTAAATATATACTTAAATATACTTTCCAGTTTCCACTACGTGTACTATGTGAAAGACTTTTAATATTATTTTTGCCCCATCATTCTTCATCAACCACTAAAGTTTACAATGTATGTACTTACAAGAAGACAATTTTAGACCCTGGTGATGTCATACATTCCAATAAACTGTAGTTATATTTATAACGTCAACAGAAAAAAAGTTTTCTTTGCATGAACTGGAAATTTGCATTAAAATATTTTGATCTAAGATTCACTGCAAATTCCTACACTGTATATGTTTTTTGTTGTTCATGGCTACTGCTTTCAAGTTGTATAAAACAGCGGGATTTTGGGTTCAATAAAGTCTGTTACCGACTCACTGAAGCACAGTCAGCACGTCAGTCAAGTTATTCAAAACGTTGGCTCACAAAAGAACACAGAGAAGCAAAATATGCATACTGCAATTTATTTATTTAAATACATATTTACAAAGCGGCTAAATGTTTTCAACGGTGCGACATCCAGTAAAATGTAAGTTTGCAGTGCAGCACGCGTGTTTACCAGGTGCACGTGTGCTGGCGGTCAGCAGGCCTGCAGGTCATCCAGCTGCTCCAGGAGAACATCTTTTTCCAGCTCTAACAAGGAGATCTGACGATTCTTGTCACTCACTTTCTTTGAAAGAAAAATGAAACAAGATAACGTGACAATATTCGGTGGGCACAAACAGACTGGTCATTAGGAAATTGATGGGAAAACGCAGAAGGGGAGACGTCGTCTGACTGAGAGAAGATGTTGAAAATTCATTCATGTAACAATTAAAAGAGTTTAACACGTGAAATATTAATACATAGATTTATTCCATCTTCCTTCGCTGCGAAGAAGCCGCTATTATGGAGTATTCTTTTCAGTTCCTTACCTCAGTTAGTACCGAGTTGTGCCAGCGGAGGTCACTGTCTGCCACTGCTTCAGGCAGAGAGGGGATGCTGCTGCTCATCACGTTGGTCTCACTCATGAGGGAACCCAGAGAGCCGTTCACCCGCTGGATGCGAGACCTGAGGAGGCAGGCCCGAGCCTGGGGAGACACGCAGACACAGACACAGTCACGCCTCGAGTGACAAACTCCTTTTTTACACAAATACGCAGGTTCAGTGACAAAATATTGATCTCTTAATGTGACTCGAAAGCCTTGGGCAAGGTCTGACGCAACCTCCGGCCTTATGGCCAATCCCACACCCCTTCCAACCACGCGTCCGTTTTGTGTGTGCCCGTGTAGGGTAGGGTGTCCCGTTTCTTTTAGGGATGGAGGGGCAGTGGTCGTCTAGCCCTCCGACTGGCTCTCCGAACGGAGTGATGGAAGAATGTTTCGCACACTGAAGCAACATAACGTGAAGAATGGTCCATAAAATGAATTTTAAAAAAAAAGTCTTTCTTTTGTAATCTCAAAGTGCAGCTTTGGGATAATAAAGCTATTTCTGGTTCTAACAGATTGAATGAAGTCTTGTTTGTGAACATCAAAAGCTGATTCTCTGAGATACATGATTTTGTCATCGTACTGTGTATTTCAATACATTTAATAACCTAATTCCTAAAATTTACAAATTTATTAAGAATTAACTCAGAGGAATTGCAGCCACTGTTGACCCATTGAATATGTCCCATTTCCTTAATTTAAGATTTTGATCACTACCCCTTCTAGCTCCGTTCTGAATGGCAACAATCCAGTAGAGGGAGCGACTAAACAAGGGTTAGGACCACGGGATAGGAAATGGGATTGGGCCAAAATCGATTAAAACTCTACCCTGCACACTCATCCTCACCTCTGAAGCAACCAACTGTGATGAATACTGCTTTCGCATCCCCATACTGTGTGTAAGAATTCAGGCCTTTTAACGAATATGCGCAACCAAATGGAAAATGCAGTGTTCACACTACTGTAAGTTAGACAAGTGGCTTTCACTCGTTTCAAAAAGGTGCCCCGTGGGGTGGATGACTTGCCGCCACATGTGCCCTTGAGCTACCACAAGAACAGGATATAAAGAGATAAGACTACAGTTGTTTATGTGGTCTTTTATGCAGTAGTTTATTTAGTTGTTTATGAATTAGTTTCTGCAATGTTTCTGTATGGCCTTTGTGTGTTGGGTCTATGCACTGTCAGTGCACCGTGTTCACGCAGAGTTTATGTTCTGGGTTTCTACACTGAGCTTACGCACTAGGCGTGCACACTGTGTTTATGTGCTGGGTTGGTGCATCAGCTCGTTTTACTGATTTACGTGTGTTCAGGCGCTTCAAGTAAACCTAGGATTTAAAACACAACCTTCAGTGTGTTGTGATGGGTAAAGCCGACAAGGCCCGGACCCCCGCCCTGCTCCGTACCTCCGCTGCACCTTCCTGGCAGGAGCCGAACCCACTGTTGCGGTCGATGCTGTCCTGCCGGGCCCGGTTCTCCTCCAGCTGCTGGAGGTACCAGACATGAGCCTTCTCCAGGATCTCCAGACCAGACCACAGAGCGTCCTTCTCCTTCTCTAGATCTTTCAGACGCTTAACCTGAAACAACAGGCAGCACACGTTGAGGGACAAAGACTTTGGATTTAAATGTTGATTTTGATGTAACTAGTCCCCGTGTGTGTGTTGATGGTACAGGGGGTCAGACTAACAAGCTTGACTACAAGCCTGATGTAAAAGCAGTGTGATGGGCACAGTGCTGCCTGTTGACTTCCAGAGGCCCCAAGGCTTTGTGTATCAGCACGGCCAAACTACAGAGCAGCAGGAGGCCATTGGTTCTTTTGTCTATACTCAGTTGGATTGCATGCACTTTACATCAGCTCAAACAAAGATAACAGTGTTACAAACACCAGGGAATCATGATATATGGTGGTGCTGACTCACCTTTGGTACCCTGACTTCAGGGCATTACGGTCATTTTATCATTTCAAAGGCAATTAGCATGGGACAGAGGAATATTAGAAACTCATGACACAACTTACGCCACTGCAACACTGTGAATTATTAACTGCGGTATTTGATGAGTCGGATTTTCGGAAGGTTAAATAGCTCGGTTACTGCTCATGATCACAGATTTACAGTTAGTGGAAACCTGCTACATCGAGCCGTTAACAGGAAACTGTGAGGATCAGACCTGACATGTGGGAATGTGTCACTGGCATGACTGCAGCTGTGCTACGTCCAAAACAACACTGAGACATGCAGCAAAGATAGAAGCATTGACTGAAAACAGCAGGAGTCGGTAAAGTTAAAAATAGAGCAGGAAATACCAGCTAGCGTATGAATAATTCAGTGGTCTTATAAATGCACAGTGACTGAGGCAATTTTGCCCGTTGAATGAAAAACGGTTAAAAGCTGCTGCTATTCATTAGATGTGATGTTAGTCTAAATTTTAAGCTACTAATTGGAGCCTTTCATGATTAAAGTCTTTCTAAGAACTGATAAATCTTCTGGCTTCCTCCTAAATGTTCCCTTGGTTGAAACGAGAAATGCTGAACTGTGTTTGCACATTATGGTTTTAGCGTTATTCTTTCATGAAGCATTTTTTTTCTATTATTGGTTTAAGGCCACAGAAATACTCGTGACTGTTTCTGCAGGGTCGTTTCACGGTGGCGTCCTCAACCTGGAGGGAGTTTACATTTTACAATTATAAGATTAAAAACTTGGTCGAAAATTTGAAGAATTTCCCTCCTAGAATTTTATTCCTGGCAGTTTGGAAAATATTTTGAAGCAGTATTAAAAAAAAATTACTTACAGAAAAATATACTTTAATAGAATAAATTAATATACAATATATTTCTTCTTTGCAAGATTTTGAGGATTTCATATTTTAAATTTAAGTAACTGACATTAGGATAATTCGTCTAATGTGAATTTTCCCACAAAACAAATATAGATATAGATAACCATAAATATGAAATAAACCTGAAACTTCACTCTTGGGGATGAAGTATAGAAGGGTGATGTTGTTTCAAAATATCTTTCTGCACTTCAGTTTCCTTTCATGTACTGGCTGAATATTTACAGATAAATCCTTCCAGAGCTGATTTTGCAGCCTCTCCAGTGTGTTGCTTTATGTTTTTGTAGCTCGGACAGAAACTAAATATTTAAAAAAACTAATAAAAAAAAATATATAATAAAGAAGATAATCAGTAGATATTAAGTCATGTTGTCGTTTCAGTCGTAATCACCACAAACAATATCTGACATCTGTGTCTACGTCCCAGTATTTAAGTTGTTAGGGCACTTTCGTAGTCCTTGCTGGTACTTGACTGAGATGCCCTGTAAAATCATGCTCGAATCGACAACAGAGACAGGGATCTGATGTGAGCCTTGAAGGAACACAAACCCTTTTCAGCAACTCTTTGAAGAAATGCTACACCTGCAAGTAGAAAATGACTCAAAATATACATTTAAATGACACATGCAGTAAAAAGTCATGTCAATTGGCCAAATGTATCGAACTGATGACGCTTTCACAGACGCAAGAAACCTGTTTGTTTGAGACCTGTAGCTGCCCTGTGTACATGACAACAGGTCTGTGCAGTTTACCACAGTCCTTCAGCCTCTTCAACAGGGGAACAAAAGACAGATAGATAGATATATACTTTATTAATCCCTCAAAGGGAAATTTTTATGTTACAGCAGCATAAAAAAAAAGCACATTCTATACAATAAAATAAGATAAATAATATTAAATAAAGATAAATAATATTAAATAAACTAACCTAAACAAAACCTAAACACATGATGAGCAGCTGATAAAAGCTCAGGAGTAACAAGCCGTTACACTCAGACAACACACACACACACACACACACACACACACACACACACACACACACACACACACACACACACACACACACACACACACACACACACCAGCTGTGTCCTCACCCATAGGTAGAAGCGAAGTGCGTCCAGGCTGTGGAAGCTGGTCTTCAGCGGGATGACAACCATGGTGTAGGAGCCAGAGCCGGAGGGACGACAGGCCATGGAGAGAAGATCAGCCACTGACAGCTACTGCTACCCCATACAGCTGGCCGGACCACAAACAACAAACCACAGCTCGCCACTGGCTGAGTCAGAATAATACCACAGGGAGAGAATGAGTGTGTGTGTGTGTGTGTGTGTGAGAGAGAGAGAGAGAGAGAGAGAGAGAGAGAGAGAGAGAGAAAGAGAAGGCAGGAGTGGGAAAAAAAAAAAAAAAAAGCAGCACGATACACAGGCACAGACAGCATGGTGCCCATGGGGCGAGGTAATGAAAAATTCCACATGTCACTGCCATGACTGGTTAATCGACGTACAGTGACAAAGAGGGTTGGGTCGGAGAGATGGTGAAGCTGTCAGTGCTGCATCAAAAAAAACGACACCAGGGAAAAACACGGAGCAGGAAAAATGAAAATGCAGCTGTGGATGGGAGATTTAAGGAGAGGATACAGGTGTGATCACAGTTTCTGCCCCCCGTGTGTTCATCAGGGTCGTGACTGCTGGAGGAGGATGCGTGTTCATGCCAAATCTCAGCTTCACAAGCAGTATAGACGAGGAAAACAAGGCTGTGTTTCAGGGTTTCTCAGCTCAGGGGTTGGCAGAGTTGTCTGAGAAGCCTGTCATCCCGCAACTGAAGTGGAAACCTGACATTCCTGTGCTTCTGCAGCTAAATAAGAGGAGTGCATGCGATCATTTACCTCCTCAGGCGAGCAGTCTGTCCCAACATGTTCCCTGGAATGTGACATAACCTGAGGATGAGCGATTTGCAAGCACAGAGGTGTAGAGTACAGAATAGAACTGTTAAAGAAAAACAAAAAAGGAGACCGAGAGATTTCAGCCTCAGTGCATTACTGTCAGTGCTCAGCTGTTCAGCGGCAGCACAGAAAATCAATGGCACATGTTGTTCATTACTGCCTCGGGCTCGACGGGCCGTTAGTGCCCGAAAAATCAACAGAGCTCCACATTAACAGTGTTGGAAGGTATTTAGTGTGCTGCAACATGCATGGGAAGAAGATGCCCAAAAAAGTAATACAAATAAAAAATAAATACTTTGAAAACATTTTCCTAAAAAAATAAAATAACTGGAGTACGAGTTAATATTGATGAGTACGGTCGTAGTTACCCGTGGGATAAGGCAAAACAAAGTTCTGCAACAGTTTTAATCGATTTTTGTACTTGAATATTTACTTATTAAACATAATTTAGTACTTTTAGGGTATTAAACAGTTCTTCACATTTTTATTGAATTTCTCAAGTTGAAAGCAGGGAATTTGCCAGCCGTTGCTTTATTGAGAGGTTTTGAACCAAAATGTTTGGTATGTAAAATCTAAACCTCAGGACTAACCAGTAACTGCAGCTGTGCATGTAGTGAAGGAGAAAGACAAACATTTCCCTGTGAAATGTTTCAGAGCAGTAAGCAGTATGACATGTGATCACTCAAAAAAAGTACTTCAAAACTGTAGGTATATGTCACGTTCCACTCTATGGTACTGCTATATAGACAATACATTTGCATACTGTTTTTTTTTTTTTCTAAATGGTGAGCAGAATTTTCCTCTAAGAGAAAAACTAAAAATGTTATTTCCGTTACGGTGACACATGCCCCTCTTTTACTTACTCATTTCATTCCTTGCTGCCGCTCCTACAGAATAGTAATTGTTAATTTTATTTGATTTAATACTAAGGCTTCAGTTTGTATTCAATTTATCTTGTAAATGTTTGATTTGATTTGAAATGAAAGGGAGACTGCACTGATTTTAATTTCAATCTACTGGACCTGATGAATCCTGCTCAGTCTGTATGTGAAAACAGTTGTATACTCGGGAGGAGCTGTGGCAGGTGTGACAGATAACCTTTCATGATTTCATGACTCATGGCGATGTCAGGTTATCCTTAGCTTGGGCTTGGATCCTGATAATATTTGAACCTAAACGCTGCATTATGAACTGTGTGAAGTTCGACAGAATTGGTGTTTCTCAGCTAGGGAAGGTCTAACAAAAAGATACTGCCGAGTTGTATTATGGGAGTTCTTCAAGGACAGGAAGACTAAAATTCAAGAATTGAAAACAATATATCGGCCTTTGCTGGATCGATTCTGACCATTCATCCATGTCCTGTGTCTTCTGACTGAACCGCAGTTAAATAACAGGAGTACTCCTTTAATTTCTCACTGAAGGCCAATGAGAGGCAGACAGACATGATGTACAACTGTGTTTTGATTATTCAGGGTGCGGCTGAGCCTGTTTCCCCTGACAACACACATGTTGACAGACCTCCCTGCTTGATACTGCCAGAATGAGGCCCTCCCATAGATCCCACCCATTATCACACTATTACACAGTAAAAAAAACAAAAAACACCAAAGATAAAGCAATTCACTTGATTTTAGACGGGCTATATTTAGATATGTTAAGGTAAACAAGTCCTTGAACTCTCAGTGTATTACATACAACATTTGTAAGTGCCCTTCCCTGTATGTGGCCCCATCTCCTACAAAGCTGCAGTCCTGCTTGATCACCAGCAGAGTGAGCTGTCAGTCCATACCGCCTGCTGGAGGTCAGATTCATTTTCAAAGCTGACATTTTGTAAAATCTCATAAAATCTGTAAAGCCTTAGCTTCTACAAAACACCAGATGTCGCAATACAATGAAGCGCAGACCCACTGGGACTTCCTCAAAAGTATGTCAGGTATTTTTTTTTTTTTCTGCACTCAGGCAGTGATACGCTTTTATGTTTTCTTACATGAGGAAATACTTGTTCCAGCAACAGTGCACAAAATAATACAAACTCAGTCACAAAGGACAAAGGACCCTGAAAAGTCACTTTAACATAACACACATATACCTTCTATACGTTTACTGTATATTCGCTGCATAAAAAGGGCTGTTTCTAGAGTAATCTCGTGTTCCAGGTCAGAGGTTGAGGCCAATCAGCCTGAAGGCCTTTAAAACAGCATCCAGATCAAAACAGATCATTAAGCTGCTGCGGAGGAATGGCTCTGTGTGCCTGCAGGGAACCCATGACCCACGTTACATCAGGAGACATGTGACTCTCACCAAAATGAAGCCTAAAGATCTACGAGCTCAGGATATCATTTTCAAAAGGTGGTGTGTTTTCCACTCTGACTCCTTATTTTGAGCTGGTTGCAGCCACTTAAGAGAACCTTTCTGGGACAAAGACATTTACGATGAAAAGAAAACCTTTTATACTCGTTATACTCTAATTGATCTAATGTCTTTACAGGTGCTTCCCCACTTAAAAGTAGATTCCCACTTTTTTTTTTTTTTTCATTGCAGAATTACAGCATGTCAGATCACGCTGAGTTTCCACTGTGGCCCACACCGAGGAGAAAGTTCACCACGAGAACGCACAAACACGGTAAATATATTCACACAAGCTACATATATATATATATATATATATATATATATATATATATTTGTGGACTGTTATAACACACACAAGTTTTATACACACACTGCAGTGACCCACTTCCCCCCGTAAAGCGAATCTTTTCAGTTACTAATACTACTTTGCGGCTGAGAGTGGGCCCCTAGTTGCTTCCTGTCCCACTCCCTCATACTCAAACACACTTTCTCACACTCACACACACACACACACACACACACACACACACACACACACACACACACACACACACACACACACACACACACACACACACACACGTTTGCTCTCGCGCTGTCATTGCCGCTCTTATGCAAACTTTTAAAATCTCTCCGAATGAAAACGACACACGTGGACGAGCAGAGAGGAGCAGCTGGAGCGGCAAACACGGAGTACACAAAACTCCCCGTTTAGAGCCGAAGAGTCCAGCAGAATAGAGACATTATTCCCGGTCAGAGATGCCGGGTTCGGCGCTCCCTTCGCCTGTCCAGCCCAGGCCAGTAACGGCCCCTCCAGGCTCATTGTTCCAGATCATAGCTCCGTGGAATCTTAACCAGATTTGTAACCACCCACCCCCTCTGCACACTCACTTCAACCATGCGGGGATGAAAAAACGTCACGTCTCCCAGGGCTCTTCAGGGGGCCTCATTACAAACCGATACTCACCTCCTTGTCCTCAGAACCAAATCGAAGAAGCATACTTAAGAAAACAAGACGTTACGAGAGAAAACTCGCTCCTGAAAAAGATGCATTCATGCCAAATACATTATTGTTTAATAAGTTACAGAAAGTAAAATTTAATGGCTGAGATTAAACCGAACTGAGACCTCATGGGTTTAGTTTAGATATGGACAATAAAGAGTTTATTGCAGTGGTTCCCAAGCCAGAAAAATTTATGTTTCTTAAATGACTGGTGAGAGCTTGATAAGAAAGGAGGAGGCACTTTTCTTGAATGCTTTTTCTAATTTTGTTTTGTTTTATGAAATACTGGTTAGTTTCAGGCCCCTAATTGAGCTTTTTCCTCATGTGACACATTTTTCAAACCCAGAAAACTTCACTTTTAATTTTGACTTTTTTGTACCAAAAATATCAAACAAAATCAAATGAATTTAGTTTTGATTGGTTGATTATTTTGATATTCATTACATTAGTTGAGCCGGATTGTCCAGTATTTGTGAGGTTTGCGGGTTAAATCCCTGGTTTCTCCTGTCCATGTGCAGAAGTGTCTTTTGGGAAGATACTGAAGCCCAACGTGCTCCCGATGGCAGAAGAGCACCTTGCGTGGCAGCTCTGTTACCACTGGTGTGTGAGTGTGTGTGTGTGTGTGTGTGTGTGTGTGTGTGTGAATGGGACAATAATTTAACATTTTGAGACCTCTAAGGTGCAAAAGACCATTTACCATTAAAAACAGTCTAAAACCCCAAAATATAAATAGAGTAATGGATTAATTGACAAATCTTTTCAGCTTTCTGCTTCAGCAAAAAATGTTTTAAACATTAAAAGAACATGACGTGTCTTATCATGTTATTTCCGCTACCGTTTCTCCTCTTTCAATTCTTCTTCTTTCTACCACGTCCTGTTCATGCAGTCAGATTGTACCTATAAGCCCTGCTGGCCCAGTTACCATTAATACCATGTGCCCCCAAAGCAGAGATCCCGAATACTGCCCCCCCCCCTCCTCCTCCCACCTAAAACTCAGAGGCCTCATCTTCCTCCTCTACCACCTCTATTGACTTTCCTCCTCGTTTCAAAGTGTTGTCTCAACATCAGGACCTGGCCTCACTGCTCATTGTCCAAACCTAAAACATACAACATATCAGTGTAGGAGATCAGATTTTATCCACTCACTTCAAACTGATTCAGAAGTTTCCATCTACAGGGGGAAGCAGATAAAGCTGCCTGTTCAGTCATCCATGTAGATTAACAATCTGATAGTCACAGGTGTTGAACTGATTGTGTGAAATCTTTGATTTAATGTGTAAACAACCAGATTAATCTGAAGGTTTATGCTTATGATCGACATTCGCACAATTAGAAACAGCAGCATAAAGTTTATTGGTTGCAGGCTAGGCAACAGACACACGCGCGCGCGCGCGCGCACACACACACACACACACACACACACACACACACACACACACACACACACACACACACACACACACACACACACACACACACACACACACACACGTCTCACAATCATTTACTCGCTCACTCCCCTCATTCATTTGTCCCCCTCGGTCACACACACTCATCCCAACTCCCAAATACATTCCTTGCCTTCTCCTTCTCGCGCTCTCTCCCGTATATTGTCACGCTCACACACAGCCCGATACGACACTGCCAGGGCCAGATGGAAACCAGATGTTCTCCAGATGCAGATAAATGCAAAAACACACCAGCTGAAGCGCGCCACCTTTTCACCTCAGCTGCGCGGAGAAGAAACAGGCGACCCTCCTGGAGCTCTGAATGGCAGATACAGTATATTTTCAGTGAGTTAAGTTTATTCGTGTCATCCCTGCAGTTGTGTACATCACGCTGCATTCAAAATAAGCACATCAGGAAGAGAGGGTTTATTAACAATAACAAAAAAGGATTCATATTGTCTCACGGTGACTTTCTTTTGACATCGAACTCCTCTGAAAGTCACCTCAGTGAGACCAGAACAAGTCCCCCTCATACACGTACGCAGAGACAAAAATAAAGGATTGATTTACACCCCCCCTCACCCCTGCCCTTTAACCCTCTCCTCCTCCTCTTCGTCCCTCCTCCCTCTCCCCACGCCCACAAACACCCTCTGCAAAAACAATATTTCAAAGAGCATGATGTTATCACCCCAAAGCGCAGGCTGCTCCTCGCAGAACAAGAGGTGCTTTAAATGCACAGGTAAATCCATGAAAGGCACCACTCAAGAGAACTCACGCAGGCCACCATCACGCAAAGAAAATAAATCTGAGAACACCCCTGAATCTATCCGTTACACCGGCACCCCTCAGGCCAGCCCCCTGAGGACCCCCAAAACAAACACAGCCAGTCAGGGTCTCCTTGGGCACATTTCACCTTTAAACCCGTTCACCCTGACACACAAGCTCCCCCAGCGACCCCCGACAACATCCAGCTGCCAGCGAGCGGCCTCGCTCTCCCCGCACCCCGAATTTCTCCAAACCAAGCCCGTTGCACATTCATGGAACAGATGTGATTGTACTGTTAATGTTCTCATCAAACACATGTCAACAAAACAAACCACCTTTGCCATGAGTTTTTCTTAAAATCTTGAGCGATTCCTTTAAAACAGCAAAACAACAACCACATTTCAGTGCGTGATTGAGATGCGCGCACTACAACCAAAGTCACTGTTTAAGCAGTTTGTTCTTCAAAAACAGTCAAACCATTTACAATAACAGTCACACCTTATTACCTGCAAACAACTAAATCCGTGCTTACTGGAAGCAGTTCATTTTCTATACCTCTACAGCACATCATCTTCTGCACCGTTATCGCCTGCAGGGATCTTTACTGCTGCTGCGTTGGACCAGATCCCTATCTGCTGGATGACTGTTCGCATGTATACGTGGATGTACTTGTCAGCATGTATGAGCTGCTTAGGGGTGAGAAGTCATGTTTTCATCTGGTAGACATAAATCGGCGGGGTCGTGCATCTCTTAAATTACCATTCAGCAGGCCACTCTGAAGGCTTACCTCAGTCAGCTCCTTTTCTCCTGTACTACTTGCTTTAATGCTGTTGCTTTCCTTGTGTGTATTAGAAGAAAAAGACAAAGAAGTATTAAAAGGAAGTATACATCCTTTTTCTATTCACAAAAAAATGTTGCACTACAACACATATGACCAAGAGGGTCAAAGTTCAAGGTACATTTTTATGATGAAGTAGTATGTCCCGATTGTATGCATACAGTACATACTGTGTAAGGGTACGTGCAGCACGTACTAAAAGTAAAAAAAAAAAAAAAAAGGATGCGTTTCGGAACACAGCTCATTTTTCTACATTAAAGATTCTTCTTACTCGCTGTTTGTTGTGGTACAGTATGTCAGGAAGAAGGCGAAGGGTTGACGTGAACAATCTCCTGTCTGTGGTGAGCCTCTTCTCAGTATTCGCTTATTCAACTGAAGAGCAGGAGGATGTGGAAATCCCCATAGCGCACTCGTGAACCAAAAGCTTCCTCTCGTCTGTCTTTTTTTTTTTTGTTGCCCATCCTGCTCCTCGCTATCACAGCTTCCCCCTTCACCACAGACACTGCCTGCTGAAATGAAATTGATATACAGTAACAGTTCACACTTGGCTTTTTTCTTCAGCACCAAACTCTCTGTTTTAAGGTTACCTTTGGCCAAAGACCTCTGACCTGCAGCTTTCTGAAACCGCCGTCACATTGGGAGTGAAACCAAACAGCATTTTCCTCTCGAAACAGCGTAATATCAGGCAGAGTTCCTGTTGTATTGTCAAAGAAGAAAATGCTTATGTTGTATCGTCGCATTAATCAAACTAAAACTACAGGCAGTTTATGTCAACTTTGCTTAAGTACAAGTTTCTGCCCTCACACATGACACGAGTACTAAGACGATTGACAAGTCATTAACACTTACGGAAGAAATGTCCATAAAGGAATAGTTTGAATTTTGGGGATATATGAATTGCACAAAAGCCACAACAAATTCATTTGTCAGATTTGTATTTCTGCATCAGTAAAGACTATCAAGAGCTTAAAGTCTACCGATGACTTCATACTGACTACATCTAGTTCATTTCCACACAGGAATACATGACAGGAATTACTCTCTTGACAACTTAATTTTCTGGATGGCGTCCTTTCGAAAAGGATTTGTAAGCTATATTTGTATTTATTTCCCATCTTATCTAATAAATGTACTTCCAAAACCCATTACATCAGAAATCTCTTCCAACTGAACAACACACAAACCAACTATAATAGGAAAAGACTGTCTGCGGGTGGAGGATATGCACGCTAAGCTTTCGAATTGTTTCCACAGGGAATCAGTAACAACTGAATGAAAAGAACTGATTTTATTTTGCGAGCAAAAGACTCCACTGTGACAGCTCCTACTCTTCTGACCCGAGTCACATTATACTGTGTGACTGTTGTTTCACAAGCGTGCTAATGTATTCAAAGGGTACTGACCGTGGAGGGAAAACAATGGGCTTAATGACTGCATATCCAACTGTAACATACAGCGCAGGATTAAAGATGGGAGGGCACTGAAACACACACAGCACTGCAGACAACAAGAGGAAGATTATGAATTTACCGTGGAACAATAAGATGACTGTAAATACAGGTCAGAGATCATGCTGCTGAGGCCTCCTTGTCTGCTCCATGAGTCCTCCAATATGACAGCGTATAAAGGCCAATTTACACACAGATTAGTAGGGTATTAGGGAACTGGGGCACAACGCTAATTGACTATTATATGTCATGAGAGAGGGACCGAAAATAACTCATCAAATAAAAACAACAACAACAAAAAAAACTATATAAATTGGCTCTGAACAAATAATGATCATTATTTAGGAACTGTATGGGAGTTTGTGAAGAGATGACGTGAATGAATCTATCTATCTATCTATCTATCTATCTATCTATCTATCTATCTATCTATCTATCTATCTATCTATCTATCTATCTATCTATCTATCTATCTATCTATCTATCTATCTATCTATCTATCTATCTATCTATCTATCTATCTATCTATAATTTCACCCCTGATGTGTGATCTGGTCAATGTAAATGTATTGTTCCATTAACAACGCTACCCTCTCAACAACTGCAGCGTCACATTTTTCAGTACGTTTTCTAAAACTGCATATTTTTGTGGTCAAGCGACAAAGCTTTCTACTAGTAAAAAGTAGTAGCAGTATATATGACAGCAGGAGCACATGAGGAAGTCAGGCGATGCTGTCAGGAGGAAGTCTGGGTGGATGGATGGGTCGACCAAAGAGCCGTCTTTAACACAGGAAACTTCTGTTCTTATTTCCTAGAAACAGGTTTTTTTGTTGTTGTTGTTTTTTTTTTTTTAAAAGCATGACCTAACCTTATCCACGTGGTTAAGACTGTAACCATGACAACCAAGATACCAAAACCTCCCCCAAAGTCATTTTAGCCCAAAGCACAATTTTTCCCTAAACCTAACCAAGTCTTAACAATAAAGATATCACATCATAAAACTGATTTTATTTTTCAAGAGTGATTTGTAACAGTTTTGGAAAGCAATAACAGATGATGTTGTTTGTGCCTCCTGCTTATAGGGGCGTTGAAACAGAAAACACTTTTATGGGTTTGTCTACAGAGTATGGAAAAACCTCTATATTCTGTTCTTTGAGTTACCATATTAAGTCTGAAATCAGCTGAGTTCAGAAATGACATGTGATGGATGCCTTAAAGTCACGGCTCAAAGCAAATACTACGAGCCGTGTTATGTTTTTTTTTGTTTTTTTTTGCTTTCATCCTAATTTTCATACGGTGCCATCGCCATTCAGAAAGTCCAAGGCTGAAGTTTATGGATACATGTTGAAACTCAGTAACACACCGGTCGGATTTGGGGAAAACAGTTTTGTTTTGTCCCTTGCGATGAACCGCCACAAAGTTCTGTTAAGCCGCTCATGTGAAAATAGCGTCTTCCAACCGAGAGACATTCCACAGCGGTGACACACTGTACTTACTTTTAGACCTCGACTGTCGCACACTGCACACACCAACAACGAGCACTCCACTGCTGCTGCTGTAGCCGGCCTTGACATTATAGAGCAGTACATCACATCACCAAAATCTTCTGCAGGAACATTGTGTGCATATGGAGCGTTTGAGGAGGGAAAATATTACTTGTATGAGACAGGCCAGGTGCTGAATGGTGTAAAAAAACAAACAAAACAAAAAAACAGTCCATGTATGTGTGTGCGAAACCTGGAATAACCTTTCTGAGTGAGGGGCGTTGGCCGGCTAACAGGCCTCTCGGATGACTCCTTCATACGTCACTGGAAAGCAATGCATCTGCTGCCCATGTAAGGCACTTGTAAGAGCCTATGGAAAAAATAAAGGAGAATCAATTTCTCAATTCCAATAACAAAGAAGAACATGTAGCATTTCATAAAAGTTATGGAAACTTTAAAATGATCAATAATCTGATTTTAAATGAAAAAAAAAAAAAAAAATCCTTGGAAAATCCTTTTTGTCAGCCTACATTTTTATTTGGATAAAAAAAAAAAAAAAAAAAAAAAAATCCCTCTCAATCAATGTGTTGATTATTCTCTTGATTTTGGCAATCAGTGGTGAAAAATCTCTATATCACAATTTCCAAGAGCCCAAATTTGCACATTCAAATTTCTTTGTTTTCTATTGCTGTGAGTCCTAACACCGCCCCAATAGGCAATTCAGATTACTTTTTTTTTTTTTATTATTTAAAAGAACGACAGAAAATCAAGCAAATATTCATTTAGGAGAGGCGGGAAGTGAGAAATGTTTGGCACTAGTGCTTAAAATGTACTTTTTCACAATAACTGATCATCTAAATTGTTGCTCCCATTCGATTTAGCATGAGGTCCTAATGGTCTTACCAAAACATCAGATTAGTGCTTGTATTGTTGAAGTTTAATCCATGCTGTTCAGAACACCAAAGTAAGATAAAGAAGAAAAAAAAGAGAAGAAGTCATGTTTGGTTATAAGACTGTACTGTAATGTTAGATTTGCCCTGTTCTGATAAAAAATTTTTTTTTTTAAAAACTACATTTTTAATTAACTTTGGCTCAGGATTCAAATTTGATTTGTCTTTTTCTTTGTCGTGTAAAAGAAGCTGCACAGTAAAGTTTACCTTTCCAAATTGAATTCTGATTCATAAGATCATTAAGTCAATTAAGCCAGTGAGTCAGTAGGTGAGTTTCCCTTCCAAAACAAAGTTCTTCTGTTGGTAACTTTAATGCATTGTGATCACAAGTTTCAGTACTTTTCCTCCACTTCGTCAGACTGGCTATTCAACCGAAGTGGTGGGAAAATTTGCGGGAAAAGAAGCCAAAATGGAAGTTGCCCGTGTCACGTTGCAGCTCAACGTGACTTCGGGGGACGCAGGGGCGCGGTGGGAAAACAAAACGTGACGTCGGCACTACGCGAGAATGTGTCATATTTTGAGGGAGAAGGGGTAATGGCGGCCACTGCCGAGCTATTTGACCTACTTTCCAGTCGCTCCGGAGGAGACGAGAAGCACCGGCGAGGGGCGCGTCGGAGCGCAGGAGCAGCAGGTTTTGGAGCAGCCGCGCGCGCGCACGAAGAATCGGTTGGACTTTAGCGTCACGATAACACGGTACGAAACTATTTGATTGTTTATTACTACGCACGTTAGAAGATTAGTAAACCACGCTAATTGCACTTTTATTTTTTTTTATTTTTATTTTTTTCCTCACGTGCGTTTTGGGGAGGAGGGGTATTTTTTTTCTGCGCGCTTGTGCGGCATTGCGGACGACGTGCGACTTTGTGACGCGATGGTGATGTTTAACCCTTCTGGCTGCGCTCCAATAATGGCTGCTTTGATGGGAACCACGTGATTGACTTGTTGAGTAGGACGCCGCCCCCCACCCCCACCCCACCCCATCTCCTCCGCCCCCCCCCCCCCCCATCCTTTCCTTTCCATAAGGTCCATAACAAACAAGTCGCAGATAAGGGGGACTTTACGCACGACCCTACCGTGGTTGTAGCGTCTCACTGAACCTTTCCAACGTGACGGGTTGCCCGCGGGACAGTCCGGAACACCTTTTCGCTCCTCTCCGGATGAGTTGCGCGTAGTTTTGTGGACCAAACGCTTGAGCTGTCAAACTTTAAATAGCTACTTTTGAGATATTGACGCTGATGGTAAGTGAGAGCGGAAAATAATTGATGTACGTTGTCAGTGGTCAACTTTGCCGGTTTTTTTTTTTTTTTTTTTTTAGTTGTTGTTGTTGTTTTTATTACTTTTAAAATATTTCGTAAGTTATTTTAGTCGGGATAAATGCAAAGTTGCGGCTGTGTTTCGTAGCTTTGCGCGTTCATTAAAGCCTTAAACGTCAGTTAAAGGGACTTTGTTGTTGTTGTTGTTGTTGTAAATATACTACAAATGATTATTGTGCGGCTGCGGTGTGTTTGTGTGTAATGTGAGAGTTAAGTGCCTTGACGAGATGCTTGTTTGTGTCGCATCTCATTGACCCACATCCTCCATGAATCTAACTGCGTCACTAACTTCTGCTGCGCAGACTGAATCTAAAGGAACCTGCAAAATACACGCTTCCTTCACCTTTTGTTTGTTGGCGTTGCAGAGATAAATAATGCATTCGTATCTGCAGGTTGTTGGTTTTTTCCCCAATTTATTTTTTAATTTTGAGAGGTGATGTGACGTTCACGTACGCGAGGACTTTCCCGGTGTTTTTCTGGAAGTGGGGACACCGAGGGACTTCCAGTGAAAACAACTGACCTGCAGACCGCGCCCACCTCCGTTTTCGTCGCAAACAACTTTCGCTCGGAGAGAGCAGCCCTGTTGTTGGCGAAATAAAACGATTATAGGTTGTTTTTTGTTGTTGTTTGTTTTGTTTTTCTTCACGTTGCCATACAAACTATCATCTTTTTGTGGAAACTACGGAGCAAATTGAATTTTCGCGTTGGTTAAAGTTGCGGTTAAAGCGGATGAGATTAAAAGCACGCACTTCAGAAAATGTTTGAATTCGTCGCCCTGTTGTTTCCAACGCACGGGGGTTGTTGTTGTTTTTTTCCCCCTCACTGTTCACAAAGGTAGACAGCTGTGGTTAAACAACAAAAAAAGAAGCTTCGCCTACTTGTGAAAGTGCTCTTCGTTGTATATTCTGTAGGTGACAATTACGCAACGCTCTGACCCCCCCCTCCTCTTCCTCCAGCCCCCCTGTGGCTCTGACTGCTGCCTTCAGGTTGATCTCTGGGCTGATGTGGTGGTTTTAGAGCACGTCCACATTAGGCTGGTTAAAATTGTGAAGTGCGAAAAAAAAAAAAAAAAAGAAGAAGTTTTGTGTGTGTGTGTGTAAATTTGTGTAAAAGAAAAAAAGAAGCTGCCTTGGTGTTTTAGGGCAGGAAGACACCGTCCAAATGTCACAGCACGATATTTTTTTGACCAAATACGCCAGAATGGTGCT
This sequence comes from Brachyistius frenatus, assembly GCF_029030835.1. Taxonomy (NCBI): domain Eukaryota; kingdom Metazoa; phylum Chordata; class Actinopteri; family Embiotocidae; genus Brachyistius; species Brachyistius frenatus. Next base: position 139,531 of record NW_027210632.1, read on the forward strand.
TTTACAATGACCCTTTTGAAATAAAAAATAATCCGTAGTAATGCGAGCATAATGATTTAAGTGGGTAAAGGAAAACGGAGCAGCTGGAAAACTAGTAAGTTCGGAAAACGACGACATTTTACTGGAACGCAGCCTCTAAAACCAGAAAAGAAACGAAAACGGGTACATGATATGCAAAATTGATTTGGATTAGTAGGGCAGTGCACGCACAAAGCTCACATGGGCCCGCACGGTTGAGTCGTGGGACATTTCTATGGTTGTGTAAGCTATCAAGGGGGGAAAGTTTACAGACAGTCTCAACATTTGAATCACTGTTGACAAAAAAAAAAAGACATAAATGTACAGGTAAAAGCATTTGTTGTCGATTTAACTCGGCAAAATATTTGTTTCAATTCAAAAGCTTTGACCGGTTTGCAGCATTTTACAGGGGAAAGGAAAGACTGCTTCTGTCGATTGCATTTTTCTTTCAAAATTCCTGCCCGTCCCTGATAACGTATTTCATTTTCTTTTGCTGCCTACGCGCAGCCGATGTAGTTCCTGGAGTGGGTGCCGAATAGGAGCTCGGGAGACCGCGGTGTCGCCGAGGGGATGTGGCTGCTACTGAAATATTATTGTAAAATATTATCCGACGCCGGCTGCGAGCTGGAAACTGCAGATAGAATATCGGTTATCAAAGCAGGATGGAATCTCAGACTTCAGCAGAGTTCCTCTAATTAAACGTGTCAGATGGGGAATGCAGGAAACATTCTTCACAAGGGGCCGACGCCCCCCACCCCCCGGACTCGCCGACCTGTACCGTCGACCTTTGACCTGCAAGCACAGGCGCAGACCCCGGCATGTTTTATTTGTATTTTTTTTTTTTCCACGGCAGGGCGGTGCATGCAGTTGGAGATTTATTTGGTGTTAGTTCAGGTACCTGTTGCCGCAGTAATTACTCAGCGAGTCGGGGCCACACGTGGATTTGATCACATAAAACGCAAAAGGCGCCCAAGAGGGCAGATACTGCCGGTGCGCGTGACGCCGGCACAAAAAAAAACCCGAATCACACCTCGTAGAAAGTCTGCAAGACAAACCGACGGAACACTAAACCTCTCACCTTGTGCGTGCGTTCCCTCTCCGATAGGGACATGGCGACGGCCTCTACATCAGCAGCAACGGCAGGACCGGCCGAGCCGTCCGACTCGGAGGGCCCGCCCCCGGGAGGCATCGAGGCCCTGAAGCTGACGGTGGGACCGGTGCGTCGGAATCTCTTCGGGCCCGTGGACCACCAGCAGCTGCAGCAGGACTTCCAGCGGCTGCTGCGCATGAGCGCGGAGGTGGCCAACAAGCGCTGGAACTTTGACTTCCAGAGCGACGCGCCGGGAGAAGGCGCCGACGTCGAGTGGGAGGAGCTCAGGTGCCAGGACGTGCCGGCATTTTACCGCAGCTGCACGGTGCGGCCGGCGGGGCCGACCGGAGCCGGGGCGGCGGCGGCGGCGGCGAAGAGCGCGGGGCGAACGTGGTGCTCGTCGGGCAAGTGTTCGCCCGTGTCCGGCAGCTCGTCCGGGTCTGGCGATGAGTACCTAGAGGTGACCACAAGGGGGTGCTACAGACTCCAACTGTCAGGGAAACGCAGACAGGCAGCCATCACAGGTGACCTCGCCAAATATGTTTTGTCAATTTTGGAAAAAAAAAGAAAAAGTTTTTATTTGATTTTTTTTTTTTTTATTTTGGTGTGAGTTCGATGAGAAGATCAAGCGAGTAAACACGAGGCTAAAGCCAGAGGCCATCTTAGCAGAACGACTGGGAAAAATGGCACAACGCAAGTTGTTTGTTTCTCCCCTTTTTTCTTTTCACCTGGATTTAACACTCCCGCCGGTTAAAGGGTGCCAGCAGGCAGAGTTCCTTTTAGACGGAGCCAAGCTAGTCGTTTCCCTGATTCCTGTCTCAAAGCCGACAACCTTTCTCTTTCGAGCCGCTTTCCTTTCTCGAGCTCAGTCCTCATCATACACCCGTACGTCACGATGACACAAACTAATTTGTCTCCCTTTCCCGCTGCAGATTTCTTCACGGTGAAAAAGAGGAACCCTCTGCATTACAAGGCAACTTTTTGGCAGTAGAAAAGCACGACGAGACCCACTGGACGATCACCGAGTGATCCCTCTACGCGTCACCTCGCGCATCATGTGTACATATATGCAGCAATGCGTAAGTGACTGTCCGCAAGCTCATACATGCACGGGCTTAAAAACTTCTGACACCACATACCTTTCATTTTCAGCACAAGGAAGCTACCATTTTCCAAGTTAATCAAGATCAGACGATAGAAATGTTGTTGTTTTTTTGTGTGTAAAACTATAAATATTCTATATAGTGTATATTCTATATAGAGTTTTACTCAGCTTTTGACTATACTGTGAAATCAATTTGAAATGCACTCTTTAAGGATATAACAGAAAACAGGCTCTAGTTCCAAGAGGGTCGTTTTCTCCCGAATGGGCCTCGAATAGTATTTGACCTCAGTCCTTGACCTTTTTCTCCCTCTCGCTACAAGTCATAAGCGGTTTTGATTAGTTTCTATTCCTGGATGGCGCACCGCACCACACGTAGACGTCGGGTCTCGCCCCACGGCTCTGAAAGCTCCAGCTGGGTCAAGAGGTCAAAACCTCGGCCGGTGGGTTTTAAAAAAAAAAAAAAAAAAAATGTGGCAGCGCGACTGCGATTACCTCGAGGTTAAAGGTCGGTGGAGGTTCAGGTCCTGAGGTAATGACTAAAATTCGGAGAAAATAAGAGCGTTTCTCGTATGAATATGTATTTATTGTTCGCGGTGCCTAGATCGCCGTCGAGATCAAATCAAAAAGAAACGTGTAAAACGAGGTCAGATGAGGCGTTTGCGGTAAACACGTGCCACCGCCCCCGAATTATGCCTTAAATTATAAATCACTATGGCTCATATACACTCCACCGTTGCCACCTGAGATGATCAGCCAAACGCATACTCTACAACATTGCAAAAATTGCAAACTATTTTCCTTTTTTGCTCTTTGTATTATTTGCATAATGGAGTTGTAAAAAAAAACAAACAAAAAAAAACTCGCATAACATACCATACGTGATGGTACATTTTTGTCAGCTTCAAGCTTTTAATAATGTAGCATTGCCCACTCTTTGTCTTCATGTGACGCCGACCTGTAGGGTTTAAATACGCCTCTTTCCTCCACGAAGGGAATGTCCAGTTTTTATCACTGTTGCAGCTCGGTGGAATCAAAACTTTTGGTTCTACTTTTGGTTAAAAAAAAACAAAAAAAAAGAAGATGTTTATATGAAGAGTCTAGCTATGTCACGTTGTCTGTCGCTGTGCAGTTTTTACAAGTGTTTTCATTGTGTGTCTCTCTCTCTCTCTATATATATATACATATATATATATCTGTGTATATGTTTGTGTGCCGGTGTGGTGTTTAGCTCGAGGTTTTTCACGAGTTGTAAAAAGTTATGGCAGCTGAGGCAGCTAACCAAAAGGAATTGCTGTGCTGTTTCAATTAGAAACACATCATCCTTTTAATCAGACGTCTCGCAGGCGGACGCAAGCCTGCCGAGGTCTTTGAAATCTCGCACGAAAAACGCATCGAAACGTCGAAATCGCCGTTTTTAAAAAGGGCAAGTTGGCGCGCGTTCTGTGATCCCTAAACTGCACAATCTTCCAAGTCTGCGGCGACTTTGCTTCCCCCGAGCGACAGTCATTCTAATTTGTATGTAGATTTAAAAAAAAAAAAGAAAAAAAAAAAAAAGCCATAACCTGGATTAATCCGCTCTTTACTACCTCATCAAGTTATTCAGTAACAGCAATACAAGTAAAATAGAAAAAAAAATCAAAAAAAATCTATATATCTCAGGTTGTTTGTGTCTACAGGCATGAAAGAGAGACGGAGAGACTCGACGGTGGGCGGGGGGGGGGGGGGGGAGCTTGTTATTCTGTTGTGGCAGAGCAGTTGCGGTTGAGCGCTTTGTGTAGAGTTTCACATCAGGTACAAGAGTCGGTGTGCCAGAGCGGGGCCCCGCTCCATGCAGAGGAAACTCCCCTGTGTCTCTCTGAGAGAGAGCGAAAGGGGGACGGAGGACGGACGGCTTTTGTTGTCTCTCCCTCTCTCGCTGCCTTACTTGGCTTTGACAGCTTTCCCAGAGTAGAGTGGAGGGAACAGCGGTGGGGGGGTGAGACGAGGAAAAGGGACAAACTTTAATAGAGAACCTTCAAGAGTAAATGTCTCGGGGGTGGGGGGGGGGACCTTCTGGATCAAAGGAGTTCTCCAGCCAGACAAGTGGCCTGTGATTCAGACACGCCTTTTGTCTGACCCGTAAAAAGTCTCTCAGTCTCTCTTTTGTAAAGCAGCCGCCTCCGCTCTGTGAAAAATCTGCATGAAAGCAGTCGTTTCTAAACATGTTGGGTTTTTTAGGATCCTGCAAAGCTACTCGTCACAGATTTAAAAAAAATAAATAAATAAATAAAAATAGCAGACATTGCTATTTTCATTTACTGGGGTTTATTTTTTGTTTTTGTTTTTTTGTCAACTTGTGCGTGTATCAGTGCGAGACGTTTTTTTGCGCATCTATCTTCTCTGCGCGTCGACGACGAAACTTTCAAAGTCTATATTAAGTTATTTAAAATTTTTGCCTTTTGGTTTTGTCGGAAAATAATAAAATTCCCTGTTTTGACTATAACTAATTGTATTATTTCTGAAACTATCTTTGCACTACTTTAAATTTTGTTGACAAAATTACATTTTTTTTATGGTAATCTAAAAAAAAAAAAAAAAAAAAAAAATTCTCATTAAGAAACTAAGACGCATAAGAATTTCTGGACAACAATTTTTCTTCCTCACATCAGACTCCTCACACTGTTGGTTGTGGTTTCTGCAGCCTCGGTAGTCTTCCTCAAGTCCAATGGGAGGAAACGGAAAACTCAATTATCATGCATCTGTTAGTGTCTCACTGTGTTCAAGCAGACTTTGCTTTCCTAATTCACCTGTCAAAGCTGTATCAAAAGTGTGGTGTTGTTGAAATTTGTATATGCATGAACGTATGGTCATATTTGTATACAATTTTTTTTTAAATAATTTGATTGTAATTTAATACTGGTTTATGTGTCCTTGTGTAATTGCACGAGATCAGAATCATATCGCTTTTGATAGCAATATCTGTATAGAAAATATTACGAGATTGCGTTGCTGGTGCACTGTTGCCTTTAATAATGTTGATTTCATATAGTGTGCAGAAATTAATAAAATCTTATTAATTATATTGATATAAGCCACAAATTACACATTTATTTCCACTGTTTGGATAGACTGGATGTTTCATTTGGTAGGAACAGCACCCCCTGGTGGTTCACATGTAACATTTCACATCTCACCAAAGTTTGATTTTTATGTTGTTGCATGTAATATTAATGGAGATTAATGAGGCTCACTGTCTACAATAAAAGAAAATTTACAGATAATAATCATAATAATCAGAAATATTCATGATTTGCAAAATGTCATTTGCATTTATTTAAAACAAAACTTGCTTTTACATCGGTTAAAATTTGAAAAGTTCACATAAATAATATAAAAATGAATTTAAAAACACCACAGATAGTGCTACACATTCCACATGTGTAAATATGCATTCGTCCTCAGACGAACGCAGTAAACGTCTCACATTGAGCTACGATGCTTCAAGTTTAGCATAAAGAACCACTCTCGTACCAATGAAGAGGACAACTTAAAAAAAAAGAAAGATGCCCCGATATCACTACTACATGTTAAAAGCTCCTTATACGACGATTCATGTATCCACGCGCAAGTGTGCAAACTAAAACACCAACTCTAGTCTGGATTTGTATTATAACGTGCCCTCCTTGTAGATTAAACACGACCTACGTCACCTTCATCGGCTACTAAATGCAAATAACGAGTCCGTACAGATTTACAGTTCCTGCTTCAAACAAAACAAATAAGCAGCTTTTGCCAGAAACAGACAAAACTCTTCTACAATGTCAGTACGCTGTTTACAGTTATGAGGCTTTCTGCATTGTAAACTAAAACTATGAGAAGCCAACAGCAGATTTTTTAAAAAGAAAAAAAAGTGTTTTTGTGTGTGTGTGTACGCGAGATCACTTTGAATTAAGACACAAACATTTTACGTGTAAACATGTAAACAACAGCGAGTGGCAAGGGAATGATGAGCAAATATCAAGTCAGTCGGTACACAGAACCAAGAGAACCAGTCCCCGTCGTGAAACGTCTTTACAGTAGTGTTTCTAATCCTGATTACAAAAAAAAAACTACGCGACAACAGATCGAGTGTGGCTGCGAGGTGAACGTTGCCCAAAACCCCTAAAATCGAAGCGGTTCGGAGACTTTGCCTAATTGCTGAGAGAATCACGGAGTGCAACGATCGAAACATCGAAGATCTCTGCGAAAGCTGTCGATTATTCACATTCTTTAGGCAGTTCGGACCCTTGAGTCGTCTCTGAGGGTCTTATTTTTAAGTTAAGAAGTTCCGGTTCAAAGGTCGAATTCAGTTATATCGTCTCAAGGTACCTTTACACATATTTACATCCATTTAAACGCTCACACACACTAGTACATTCTGTGATGGCCCTGCAAGGCCCGAATTCACTCGAGTGCTCAGCTTCTCAGTCGGGCGCTTTCGGCTCTCGACTTTCCAAATCCTCGTATTCACACCAAAGCACAGACGTCGGCGTTCACCGTCGCATCTGTGAAAAACACCTTCCACCGAATCTTTCCACGTCCGCCGGTGGGAGCTGAATCTGACCTGACCTGACCCGACCCGCGGCGCTCTCGCCGATAAAGAGCGGGAACCTTTGCGGCGCGCGGCCGGGGCGGGGCGCGGCGGGGCGTGGGGGGTTTTCAGAGCTGCCGTCGCAGCGCTCGTCGGTCTCTCCACATGGCGCGCAGCTCTTTGACGAGCAAGGGAGTGATGAACACGATGCTACCTCCGGTCTGTAACGCAGAAACACCAGACGTGAAGTCACAGGCGGGCACTGAATCACGTTCAGGCGACGTAATGCATTTATTCAAATTACTTTACATCCGTGGCAAAACGGGTTATAAAAAAAAAAAAAAAAAACCCGTCTTATTTATGCTTATGTAGCTACGAATAATAATAATAATAATAAAAAAAAGGTAAAGGTTTACATGAACGATGGCTCGGTTCTGATGCCTGAAAAGCTACGTGGAATTGAGCTGCCTTTACTGCGAGTGTCCTGACGTACCTACGGCGCACTTTCAGAAAACTTCTTGGAAAGTATCTTACCATGACGACGAAGAAGTAGAACACACTCTTCCAGCCCAGCTTGCTCTCAATCAGAGACACCAGGTACTACGTGATGATGGAGAAAGGCAAATGTGAAACCGCCTCGTCACAGCTGCGTCCGATACGGGGTCACCGCCGGTCGGTTAAAGCATTGCATACAGAACTTGAAGGGAGGTTTCCCTGTGCGGTGAAACACCCTCTGTGTCGGCTTACTTGTCCTCCGGCGGCTCCGATACTCCCGGTTCCGTCCACTATCCCGGTGACGGTGGCCAGAGCCTCCTTGCTGCCCCTCAGGGCGTCCTGCCTGCCGAGGTCGGCGGATATGGCGGAGCTGATCATGTTCGACGGACCGCCGACGAAGAAGCCGGTGGCGGCCAGCAGCGCGGCGTTGATCACCTGGTCGTTAGGCGATCCTGAGAGCAGAGAAGAGACACGATTTAAAAAAAAAACTGGGACCCCTTTTTTTTTTTTTACTCAAGACAACTATGTTGTGGTGAAACTTGGACAACAGTAAAGAAAAAGAAACCACAGTAAAAAAAAAAAAGAAGAAAGAATCTGGCCGTTACTTTGCTGGTCACCCTCTGCGTCCGCACAGCTCGTGTTCAAGGTAATACAGACGCTGTTCGGTAACATGGGATGTACTCACGGCTGTATCCCACCAGGGCTCCCATCGCCAGCGCCAGACTGAGCGCCAACACCGGGGCTCTCTTCCCCATGAAGTCAGAGATCAGACCCTGAACCGTTCCTCCTGACCCAAAGAAACGAGACGACGGAGACGAGTTGAGAAGAAAGAAACTCCGTGGATGTTCGCTGATGAACGACGGCTTTTTGCTTGCAGTATTTCAACCCCAAATTCTTTTGCGCAGGTACCGACTGATAAGTTCTCACACGCGTTGTGATTTTTGAAGATAAGCGGTGCACGCGTCTGTCTGTGAACTTAAAAGATTTCCGTAAAATCTTTCACATCTGGGCTCTGCGCTCGTTTTCATGATTTTATATATTTGTCAAATATGTATTCAATTAATTGCCTATAAAATGTTAGAAAATCTTTTTTTTTTTTTTTTTTAAAAAAGGGCGACGCAGTTTCTTAAGATGTGAGGTGACACGTTTAAGTTGATATTTTTTGTATGACCAGTTCTTCAAAACGCAGCAAGTCCTCACATTGGTGAAGCAGGAACTGGGTGATGGTTTGGCAGTTCTGCTTGAAAAATGAGATCAATAATCAATCAATTATCAAAACAGTTGCCTTTTTTTTTTTTTTTTTCTTCTTCTTCTTCTGTTCCTATCAGTCGATAATCAATTATTCACTTAAGCTCTATTTTCTATTTCCACTAAATATAAAGAGGCTTGTGGGCCTGAAACTTACAATAAAGCGTTGGTCTAATTTCTACAAAACAAAACAAAACAAAAAAAAGCAGTTCTTCTCCAGTGGATAAATCGAAATTTTTTGCATTTCATTCAAAGAAATATGAGGAAAAACACATGAAACACCGGCAGTATAAAGCCCGCTGCTCACCGACGATTCCTCCGACGTCGTACCACACAGACAGGCGGTCGGCCTCGGCCTCCTTCCACTTGTAGTTGTCGCTCAAGTAGAAAGGAAGCCAGAAGAAGAAGGAGTAGTTGACGAGCTTCAGACAGGCGTAAGCCAGCGAGTACTGCAAGTACAAACAAGAGGCGACGCGGCGTGAAGATGCTTGTCGTGCGCTTCTATCGTTTCAATATCTCTGAAGCGGCAATGATAATAATAATTTTTAAAAAAAGGACACTCTTGAATAAATTCCTCTCGACTTTCTCCTTCCGACTCACGGGCAGGACTCCCGGCAGACAGAAAGCCTGGCAGAAGCCGATGGCTTGCGGGGACTCGGCCTTAAGTTCGTCGGGCTGCTGAACCGACTGGTGGCGTCTGCCGTCCGCCTCCGCCTCGTCCTCCCCGTCGCTCATCAGGGGCTTGTGGCTGTCGGTGTCCGTCTCCACCGGGCCGAGTCCGGTCTCCCACTCCAAGTCCAAACCTTGACACGCAAACACTCATTTGAGCCGACAGGCCGCGCTGGAATCTAATCGGGAGTTTCGCTCGCTTGCGAACCGCAGAACGGCTTTCGACGGCGACACCCGGTTCACCCGTTCGCGTCGACGAGGTCAATTTAAAGCAGACGTAGAAAGTAGGGGTGGTCTGTGCTTTAAAAAATAAATAAATAAATAAAGCAGCAACCATGCGTGCACAGAAATTACATAAACAAAACGCGTTCCTCACCAACTTCTTCAGGGGAGGTGAGCAGGCCGAAGAACACGACCACCCCGCCAGCAAACTGCACCACAGAAGTCACCAGGAAGGCGTACTGCACGCAGAGACAAGCCAGTACTTCATATTTAGCACGTAGTTGATGGGAATGCTACAATCAAGTGTAAAAAAGAAGAAGAAAAAAAAAAAAAAAAAGTGCACAAATAAGCGTGCGTCGCACCTCATATCCATACTTGAGCACACTGGAGGCCAGGAAGGCGCCCAGGATGTTCCCCACGGAGGCGCAAGCGCTCCACAGGCCGAACACGAAGCCACGCCTGGAAAGAATAACTCGTGAAATTCAAGCTATAAAATATATATATATATATAACCTTCCGTTTTTATTTCCTGGTACGTCTATAAAATAAAGTAACTAAACAGACTTTATTTCATTGAGTGGCACATCTGAGGCAGCTCACTGACCTGCTATTTTCACATTAAGCAGATTATGTTGTTTACCAGCGTCGCTGCAGAGGAAAAACTGGGTCTAAATGGCGTCTATGTTTTGGCCACGGCACCGATAAATGGACGTCATTGTGCGAGTGTGCGCGTGTGTGTGTGTGTGTGCGCGCGCGTTTCCATGTGTATCACGGAGCTCGACTTCACAGGCCCGAGCTTCACTAAATCGGTCTATTACTGGGTAGATGTTTTGGGCTCCGACATAAACATGTCCACTGCAGATAGTCGTGGCAGTGTTTGGTAAACGAGGGGGGGGGGGGGGGGGATTGTGAACTGGAGACGGGTTCAAACACACCCCGCCTTGCCGAACCAGTTGCCCATGACGGCCACCACGCAGGGCCACACGGCCGACTGCAGCAGGCCGTTCAGCACCCACAGGCCGCAGTACAGATAGATGTTGTAGATGTGGAGCCACTCGGTCAGGGTGCCGAACACAAACTCCTGCGGAACACAAACGCAGATGCAGTTGCAATCCAAAGTGTTAACGTCCATCGATATTTGGACGAGGGAATAAATATGATCCGAACGTGTTGAGTGGTGTTTAAAAACCGAGATGGGAGGATTAAATCTGGTATAACGTTGACACTTTTTAGGTCGTCACCAAAAAAAAAAAAACCCAAAAAAAGGACTCGGACCTGCAACGAATATTTATTTCACTTCTTAAAAATATAGTTTTAGAATTTCAAAAACCATTGTGTTGAATTGTGTACATGCGAAACTTAACCCACGAACCCCGACTCTTTAAAAGGTAGTCCTAAAAGCGATGTTTTAGCGCTGAGCTCACCATCTGTAAGGTTGTATTAAGTAATTTAATAAATCCCTTTCATACAGTAATTATTCCACCATGTACAGCTGGTGGTAGTGACGCGGGCTTGTTGACAGATCTACACCATTTATTTCAAGATTTTCAAAGCACAGTGATCACATCTAAATCACTGACTATAAATACATTCAGATTGCTTTTAGACAAGCTGTAAAAAAAAAAAAAAACACTGACCGATACACAATTTTTCAGGCCGATACCGACGTTAGGAAGTAAATACATTGGCCGAAATGTGGTTATTAAATACAAAAAAAAAAAATCTGTTACGGAAGCAGGGAATTTGACAGTGTAATGATAAACTCTATTGTCCAAAATGAAACCGTGAACTACACAGGAGATGTGATGTAAACTTAAAAAAAAAAAAAGACCTTACAAATAGAACATTTCTAAATGACCTCAAGCATCTTACGTTTTCTGAATATATGTGTAAAATTTGTTCATATTGGACAACATATACCGTGACGTATCTGTGACAGGCCAAAATCTGCTGATCAAATCAGCCGCCAAATAAATCAGCCAGGGTCTAGAAAAAAAAAATGGACACACTGGATGCTAACGAAAGTATCACAAGGAGACGCTGTCGAGGATTAAATACATGAGTGAGCATGCGGTGCGAGTACTGACCACAACAGCGGAGCCACACAGGCCGAAGCAGAGCACGTAGCGCAGGTTCACCCTGTCTCCGATCACACCGCTCAAATACAGACCCTGTAGAAATACACACAGGACAGACAACAACAAAAAAAAAGAAGAAGGACACCACGGAAGACAAGCACTGGTTTGATTGACATCTCGATGTTTCTGCTGTTAGGAACCAACAGCCCTGAATAAACGAATCTCCCGCCTCAGGAAACCGTGGATCCTACTCACCACTGCGTACGAGAAGAGGAAGATGGAGTCCAGAGCTCCCAGAAACAGAGTGGCCTGCTTTTCATCCTCAAACAGACGGTTGTCCCCCCACGTCTGGGACAGTCGGAGAAAACACACGCAGTCATGTACAGTCTATCTAAAAGGCTAATTCAAAAGGTCCATTAGGCCTCTGACACACATTATATAATATTTACACGGGGTAAAGGAAAAAAAAAAAAAAAAAAAAAAAAAAAACGGACAACTTTGAAATCGTTTTTTTGTTGTTGTTGTTGTTTGTGTTGGGGAGACGTTGTACGGTAGCAGCGGGCGGAGTACCTCGCCCGGGGAAAACGCAGCTGCGCTGTCATTCTGGATGGATGGCGTCCACTGGGCTGAGATGCTCACTTTCACGTTGCTGAACGTCTTCCTGGACGCATGCAGCAACACATAGCTGGAGAGGCAGAAGAGCGAGAGAGATTTATCGACTTATTATATTTGCGTGTAATGTGCTGGAACCGTTAAGTGCATTTACGTGAAACACACACAAAAAAATTCTACGTTTTTATTGAGGACATTTTTCAAAATCCAACTTTTGTGTTGAAGAGTTGACTGCGTGCTGCTGCTCGCGGCTGTGTCCCGCAAACGTGTGATGCCACACCGATTGTAATTAAAAGATTAACTATAAACAACCGAGTTGGGCCAAAACAAAGAAACACGCGGTGTCTCACCAGAAATGTGATTAATGCTCTCCGTTTAACTCTCTGCACATTCTTCAATTCAGAAGCACATGAACTTCTTTACAAGGTTTGATGAATGTAAAAAAAAAAAAAAAAAAAAAAAACAAATGCATCCCTGAAAACTTTCAACAATAAGAAAATAGTACATATCATTTCTTCCACTGTTCAATATGTTTCTAATCTGTGTGGCAACCGTGGCAACTTGAAATCAATGGAAATCACTGATGCGATCTTAACATCGTCTTTCCTGAGTTGACCTTGCTCCATTGACCTTTGACCTACATTAACAGCTCATATCCATTCAGTTTGTCTCCGCACACGTATCTCTTTTTCACTTTGCAGCCTTTGACGTAACGCCACTATTTACATTGACAATAGAGTTTATTATGGGGGCGCAGCAGGGCAGTTCAAAAATGTCTGTTTTCGAATATCTTTCTTGCGACAGATTCGCAAAAGCAACAAGTTAATTAGAAAATCTTTTTTTTTTTTCCCAAACAAATTATAAAGCCTTGCAAAAATAAATCTGCAGCAGCCTCATTAGGTGTCCAGTTACTCTCTGGTTCTGTCCGGTATCGCAAAGCTCGCCTAGAAACGAAACCCGGGAGAAACATTTACAATCCTGCATCGGCCTAACGGGAAATCCTCGGGAGGACAGCGTGACTCTGGGTTACCTAAAGAAGGTGAGGAGGAAGGCAACCAGGTGATGATGGGTGTACTGTGACAGGCAGCCACAGCACGAGGGAGGCATCACAGGGGCGGACCGGAGGAAGAAGGAGGAGGAGGAAGAGGAGGAGGAGGTGGAGGATGAGGAAGGAGGTGGATGTTGGCGGAGGTCTTCAAGGATAGGGAGGTGGGGTTCAGCTACAGTCTTCCACTATTCCAGACGGGACAAACAATCACGAGGGGAAACAAAAGATGCGCCTGCAGAGGAGGGAAGCCAATGTTTAGTCAAAGAACTGGCCTAATATTTGGCGTTGATTGCACAGGCATACATTTTGGTGACCAGAAAACTGTAACCCACGTCAGATCACCTTTACAACGAATAACAACCACAACACGGCCTGTTTGATGTGGTATTCCAGAGTTTTACAGTGGGTGTTCCTCGCATTCATGCAAGTGCGCGGTGACCAGTGATTATACCCGACTCACTTGCTCCTTTAAATGAGTCCTTTTATATCCTGTACTGTCACAGGCAGTTATTGAAAGCCGATGTCCCTGTGGGGTAAAAGCCGAATACAGATGTTCCAGGTCTGAATGCCGGTGTGTGTGCGCGCTGCCAAAAAAAAAAACAGGTATCAATGGGCCCCAGTGTGTACCGACGGCCTCTGCAACCATCTCGCCTCCCTCGCCGGCCTGTTCAGCTTCAACATTACCTTCCCTTGTGTTGTTTGCACAGGACTCCGCCAGCGAAGAACCGGGGATGCATCCATTTTTTTTTTTTTTTTTTTGTGGCATGGTACTTCAACTCGGGGTATCGGCTCGTTCCGTCACACTTTGCCCGCTTAATAAGGTCTAATAGCGGCACTGAAAACAAACTGCGGTCTGGTGAAAGGTTTAGCTGCTTCGCTGTTCTCGTGACATTCATATGAGCCCTTTTGGCAGCTTTGCTGGTGTGCTGTGGTTCCTGTTTCTGCTGAAACACACCAATTAAAACAGGAACGGGATGGGTTCTCTTCTTTCATAGGGAACAAATGGATTATGTTGCTGGAATCAATGCTTAACATTTAATATATAAATTACCCTGGTTAGATTTAAAGGGATATGAAAGTGGGTGACCTCACACCTTATCCTTGATAAATGTTTATTCACATGACTGATACTCCACCCAGGAAGTCCTGGGAACCTGGCAGGCATCATTTATAGCACAGTATCTACAGTAATTTGTTGTTTCACTCCCGGTCTAAACCCGCGGGGCGGACTGTGGGATAATAAGCCTCTGGGCACAGACAAGGCCCCCCCCCCCCATCGCTTTACGTAACACCAAGACTCAAACAGACACCAAATAAACCAAACATCCTGTCTATATGTGGCCGTTTTGACCACAAAGATTTTAGCTGTGTCATTTTGTGTCATCCTCTTTGAGGTCTCCACAATCTCAACAGGCCACTTTACATCATTTTGTACTCGTCTCTGTATTCTGCCTCTTTGTAGTCATTTTATGTCTGGAGGTGTTTTGTTTTCTCTTTCAGCTATAAACAGCTTGTATGCCTTTTTGCGTTTGCTTTTGTGTCTTTGAAGTCATTTTACGTGTGCGTGCGCAGTGCAGTCGTTTTACGATTGTTTGCAGTCGTTTTATGTCAGTCCGGAGTTGTTTCGTGTCGCCTTTAATCGGCTTTACAACAGGTAATAATAATAATAATAATAATAATAATAATGGTGCCTGCAGACAAGGCGATCGATCCAGGGGCACTCTTGGCACTTTGAGCTCCTGGGCCTCCTACCCCCCCCACCACCACCACCCTCCCCCAGACAAATGAAGACAGTTTAGGCACAAAAGCAACGGCGTTTTCACAATCACAAAAAAAGGTCCTAAGTCAGAAATGCCTTGATACACATTTCATGTCGTTTGTGCATTATCCAAAAGGCATTTTAACAGCGCCGAGTGTCGTGTAATATTACTGCAATAACACACAAGTTATCTCACTCTCCAAACGCGTGTCCAGTCACTCGCATGCTTTCAACAAAGCACAAACTCTCACAGTTTTTTGTTTTTTTTAGCACAGGCTTGTAAAAAAAAAAAAAAAAAA
Source organism: Brachyistius frenatus (assembly GCF_029030835.1). Taxonomy (NCBI): domain Eukaryota; kingdom Metazoa; phylum Chordata; class Actinopteri; family Embiotocidae; genus Brachyistius; species Brachyistius frenatus. The sequence continues at coordinate 154,723 of NW_027210632.1, forward strand.
AAAAAAGCACCTTATTAAAAAGGTGCCTCTCAGACAAGTTTCCTGTAGAAACATCATCTCGCAGGTAGGATGCGGATCGTGTTCACCACAAAGGACACCATCGATATATTACAGAGCTTCTTGTTTTACTGTTCAGCTTGTTAAATTAATCGTAAATTAATTTGTTGTGGGGGAGTCTTTCCACCACTCAAGTGATAAGCGCGTAGGTTAACGTGAGCTGGAGCCGTTTCCTACACGGTCACACACCTTGAACGTACGCGAACAAACAAAGCTGACGGTTGCAAAACTCTCACGAGAAAAAAAACAAACAACAAAACAAGACATAAGCCAAAGCGGTGTCCTACCTTTCAGCTCAGGTTCTCGTTTACTTTCTTGTTCCCCTCTCATCGACAATCTGTTTACTGTGGGTTCCTGCGTCACTCCAAACGTCACCGCTTGCGGAGAACAGCGGCGCACTGCCGCCACCTGCAGGGCAGGAGGGGAACTACAGCCCCCCCCCCCCCCCCAAATAAATAAATAAATAAATAACCCGCGGCTTGGACGGAGGACAGCTGTTCGGCTCTCACCTGTCACTGTGACACTTGTGGATGAGAGCCACACCGTCATTGGCTGTAACCGGAATTCGTTTTAAAACTACACCGCCAACAATACTTTCGACACATGCTCCAAGTCTTACAGCCTGACACTGCAACAGGGACCCGACACCGAGCGTGGCCAGCACTTTGAATTCTGGTAAGCCCTTAACAATGATATACGGTTAGTTTGTTTACTATACACGTCTTTAAACTGTATTCAAAATGTTTTTTTGTTCCAAATGTTCCTTGTGATTAGTGGTATTGTAAAGTATAAAATAGTAGCCTATAAATACTTTATAGGTTCTGCATTTTCAAAGGCTTAAAAGTTTATATGCAATCAAGAGCGATGTGGCACATTCCTAGACTGTTCTACAATAAATGTGTGAAAAAAAAAATTCAAAATATGTTGATTAAATGTACTATGTGCCAAAACTACAAAAATAATTCAGTGTATACAGTATATGCACTGCAATATTGGAAGTGGTTTGAATAAGCAAGATAATAACTGATAAATGTTTGTGTCATGATAATTAAAAAAAAAAATCTCTTCAGATGTAACATTTTTAGAGGCCCATTGATAAGAGAGCAGCAGTGACAAATAACAGTTTCTGTGTGAAAGTGAATATACATCATTGGTGAAGAAGGGTGGGCTGATATACAGCTGCAACTGAAGCTTGGGAACAGTTGTGACATCCTGTAAATTCCAACGAACTTCAGATTTGGAGGGAAATCATGTAACCCGATGATGTCTGTCCCATGTGTCTCAACCTTCCATTCAGCAAGTAGAAAGAAAGTTGTAGCATTTAAGTAGGTCCAGTTATAATTACTAGACATTCATTAATTCTGCTCCTTCATAATTTCAGCTGCGAGAGAGACAGACAGCAGATACACACAGATAGAGAGAGAGAGAGAGAGAGAGAGAGAGAGAGAGAGAGAGAGAGAGAGAGAGAGAGAGAGAGAGAGAGAGAGAGGAAGTCATGTCCAGGGTTGCCGGGAGAGAGGGAGAGGGTGAATGAAAGTTGAAGACCAGAGAGGATGTGCAGCAGTTTGTGGTGAAATCCTTATGTCTCTATGGCTCACTCAATTAAAGACTTTAATCAAGTTAGAAAAGCCATCTGAGGCCGTTTAACCTGGACGTACATGGTTTGGTTTGGAGGTTATACTAATGGATACGGTTATAGCAGCATCGGATGCACTATTCTCCCATTTCACCAATCGACACATGGAAACTGTACAATGGAGGAAGGTAAGAAACCGATTTAATTGAGTGTATTCAATAGCAAGGCTTCCAGTTAGCTTGTCTTTGCCAGAAGGAAAACATGACTGCAGAGTTACAGTTGTAAAAATGTATTTGTGAGAGCAGAAAATGATGCACATTAAACATTCTACATACAGTAACACTTTGTCTTGGACGTTTTAAGACATATTTACTGAAGAAAAAGTAACACAACCTCTTGCACAACAGAAACTATGACGATGCATGTGTTTTTGATTGACAACTGTGCATCTGGGTGCCTTGTTTTGTGGCTAATCAGCCGGCCTGAAGCTTAAAAGGTTCTGTATGTAGTCCCTCGGCTCATGCACACAGTCACTTCAACTAAACAAATGATAACAGCAGCCTATGATTTGGTCAATTACGACGCACTATCTTAGAGGACACTGAACTTTGAAACACTGGCCTTAGCAGAGTTTGACAATCAAGAAGAGGAGAGCAGAGCAATTTAGTCACTGTGGAGGGGGTCAAAGGTTAGTGGCAGATAGGGGAACATAAAGGAAAGAAAAGGGAGAGAGGAGTGATCCAATCATGCAAGAGCCCTCTGATGACTGAATGAAATGTTGGTTTGTGTGATGAACTGCTCGGGGGAGTTGAACCGAGTCCCTGGCTGTCATGTTTGTCCTCGAGTCTGCCCAGCTGTCTCCTGAATACTGTCCATTACCACCTGGGACTGTCTCATACTGAAATGTAACATAACAGCAATATGACATTTGAAAAAGCTTAACACTAATTGACACTTGGATTCAAGCCAGACAGGAAGTGACTAAAAATGTTAAAACCCAAACTCTGTTTGCATCACGCTAGAAACATGACTGACAGGTGGTCCTTCTGTGTCTCCTTCTCTCAGGTGTACAGTGATCATGGAAGCCGCTGAGATAATGAAAACAAAGCAAGACTACATCTACTCCACTGTCAACAGGTTTGTATGTGAATAGGTTGATCAGTGAAACAGAGGAAACCGGACACCATAACCAAATTCCCTCTGAGCCTGAGAAATAAAATTAAAAAAACAGAGTTTCGCTGCCCTTTAATCATCACATCCATTAAGGAAAAAGTCAGAAAAGGTCTTTCAACTTACAGCTTCCCATTTCCTCCCGTTTATTTATTAAAACATAACAGTTTGATGAAATGGGCTCCGGGCCAAGTATGTGTTTATTTAGCGAGGCCAATGAGAAGAAGATGCTCGTTCATTGGCATGTCCTCTGGCGTTTGACTCTCAGGCAGAATTTTCCCACTGTTACTAGAAAAAGACTCAGTGTCCCCCAACTGGCAGTCCCAGTGACCGTATGCTGGGAAGTTCAAGAAACTCTGCTATTAGTCAATTAGCCACAGTGAGCATTTTAATGCTACATTTTTCTCTTCCTCTCATTTAATTCAGGTAGTCAGTAGTAATTTTGTATTCTGCAGTCAGGTGGTTGCAGTTCACTTACTGTGACAATAAATTACTCAAAAATCCCTGACTAAGAATCATGAAACTAGTTCACATTCAATTTTGGTCATGTTTAAGATTTCTTATCATTTTACGTGTTGTAACTTGGAAAAGCTTTGAAAAAGTGCTTGTATTTTGTGTGTTTAGGCTAAAGGGAGGCTGTATCGCTTCTGTGGAAAACAAGGGAGCTGGGCCATTAAGACAAGGGACACCTCAACTCCCCGTCACCCCGTTAGACGACCTGACAAACCAAGAATCACCCATGATGGCTCAGAGGAGGCCGACTTCTGAGTCTCAAAGCAATGACTTGGTTGGAATCAAGTTGCCAAGAGCCAACGGAAGCAACATCAAGGACAAGATCTCTTTATGGGAGGGCAAGGAGCCCACTCATTTACCTGTTCCCTCAGGTACATTGGGTCAGTGTGTAAAAAGGACAGAATCCCTGACAAAAAGCAACAATAAATCTATTGACAAGCAGAGTGCAGAGAGTACCAGGAGAGTCCATAAGGAAAAGCCGGATTTAGGGAAAGAGAATGTAGAAAAACATGGGGATTCGAGGCCTTGTTCCCCTGTTGAACCGGGGAAACAGCTAAGAGGAATGCTCAATAGTAGTAAACCCAGTGACAACCAAACGGGGGAGGACTGTAGAAGAAATGTGGGTCACAAAGAAAAGAAAGATCATGAGAAAGAGAATTTAGAAATTCTTGGGGATTCAAGACCTTGTTCGCCCACAGCGATAGAGAAGCAGCAGGTGGGGGCGCCAAGAAAAAGCGACGAAAGGAGAGCCGCAGAGCAAACCACCCAGGAGAAGAGAGCTGTATTCTCTCTTTTTAAAAAGCTGGAGGCTATGGGGGAGAACCAAAGGAAAACCCCTCCAGAGCTCGGAAACTACTTCAGCCCACCGAGCAAGGACAAGCAGGTGGAGGTGAAGAATTACGAATCCGAAGTGGCAAAGTCTTCTGAGAACAGGGAAGGGAAGGAACATGTGTACACAGAGCCTGGTGCGCCCCCCATCAACCCAGTCCCCAAGCCCCAACGTACTTTCCAGCACCCAGCTACTGTCCCCATGGGGAAGAGTCAGAGGCAGGGGAGAGGGCAAAGGAACCTCCCACCACTGCCCTCCATGTCCTCAAAAACCTCATCAAAACCTCCTTCTGGTATCTATGGGAGACTCAGGAGTGAGAGAGCCAGAGACAACATCAACAGGTACAGAGGACTCAGAAAAATGACTTCCTCGTGAGCTAAAGCCGTGTCTAGTCTGACGTTGTACTGTGAGGAGAAGCTCATACATAGATTACTCACGTATCCTGGAAATTAATGAGTGTCTTTCTGTTCACCATGTCAGGAGGTCGTTTGAGTTTGAAGACGTCACAGGGTCAAGCAGCCCACTCTTCTCTCATTTGCTGTCTCAGGAACATCACTATGAAGACATCCAGGGTCAGACACCTCATTTATTCCTTACAGATATCCCTTTTTAAATCTGTTATCTAAAAAATTCAGACAAAGTGAGGTTACAAAGGGAGTAGTTCAGACTGAGGTTGTTATGCCACTTTTCTGTGAGCCATACATTATCCTCCAGAAAACAGTGATCCTCTGCCTGGGTAAGTGTTAAAACAAGGTAAACAATACTCTGCTGCAACTACCAAAAAAATATCTGAACATTTGCGGAGTCAATTTTAACTTTGGTCATTTTCAATGTACATGGTAAATAACAAATGAATGAAATGCTTGAAAACATCAACCAAACGTCACTTTTTTTTTTGGCCCTCTGCAGACTCGTCCAAGGAGAACCCGTATGAGGACATAGAACTGGAGAGTCAGTGCTCCCTGCAGTCTTTGCCCTCTTCTCCTGGTGCTGATACTATTAAGGTTCCTGCAACTAAAAATACAACACTCATCCCATTATCTAGATAAACATAAAAGACTGAAAATTATTTTTCTGTCCCTAGACCTCAAGACCTGGTTTCTTCAGGCAGAATTCAGGCAGGAGCTTTAAGCTACTGGACCGGAAGAGATCCAACCAGTCGACCCACAGCGGTGGCGTTTCATCTCCACCCCAGCTCAGCCCTCCATCCACCCCCACCGGGTCTGAACACCCCCCCTGGCTGCCGGGGGATCCCTACAGCCGCACCTGCCGCAGGATACCAACGGTCTGTGTTTGAATTCTCATCTCGTATTTAAACTAAACATTTAATGAGTACCAATTAATTTGACTTCAAACCTTTAAACATATTTTCAGAATCAATTCATCAATAGTTTTATTTCAGTTGGACTGCCAGGTTTCAGTCCATCATCCAAATCGTGTAATTATTGTTAGTTTTCCCTCCTCTTTGGTGACAGACGTCAGGCTGTAGTATTTCCTCTCACTCAGTCTTAACTTTGTCAACAGGTTGTACTGAGGATCAACAGCATATTTGAGGCTCGCATCGGGAAAAAACATCTTAGAAGAATCAATCATTATGCTGAGACAAGTTCAGGAAGAGGTGGTGATGTTGAAATGATCTTGTGGAAATGAAAATTTATTTAAAATGTTTTGTTTGTTCACACAAAGAGTAAATGTGGATTTTTGGTTTGGATTTCTAGTAACAGACGAGAACAGTGACTCTGAGAGTGAACTTGAGGAAAGAGCGAAAGGTATTTATTGTTTTTACCTGGAGAACATCACTCATCTTGCTTTACATTTTACACTGACATCTTTAACATGACTATATTCATCTCTCCAAGCTCACCGTCAGCATCTCGTGTCAGTCCAGTCCATCCTGAGCCAGCCGAGCCAAGCTCAGGTCCACTACAATGGTACCAACACCAGAAACAGCTCTCTGGAACAGGATCTCCACCAGCGTAAACTTTTTGAATATTTCCTGGTCGTGTCGCTGCAGAGGTCAAAGGTCGGCGGCCACTATCTGCCAGAGGTCACACAGCAATTCCCTCCTAAGGTCAGCAACAGAGGAGGGCTTGAAACATGAACAAATGCATCAAAATAGAAAGATGCATCTTGCACCAGCACCAGGCAGTAAAAAGGTTCATTAAAAACAATGTAACTGAGCTCCAGTCTGCTAGACAAGATCATGTTCTGTTAATCAGAATTTTTCTTGCTATTTACCTGAATTCAAAACAGTAAGCTTCATTTGTCCATAAGAACCAACTTCCTCTGTTTAATTAAGGATAATTCTGAATATATGGTGATGGAAATAATAAAAATGTTTTATTTTTTTTATTGTGCAGTTAGAGCGAACCTTCAAGTTCATGAGGGAGACGGAGGATCAGCTGAGGATCATTCCTCAGTTCTGTTTCCCTGATGCGAAAGATTGGGAGCCGGTGGAGAGCTACCCAAGGTGAGAGTGTCAAATTAACTTAATGGCACTGGAGCCATTTATCTCAATATAATGGACACTAAAAATGCTGACATTTCTTTAACCCATTACTTATAAGGCTGCTGAGGCGTGGGAGCTTACAGGCTCTGCACAAAAATTATAAATGCCATTATTACAGTTGATATGCGTTCATGTTTATGTGTACAATAAAAAAAAAAAAAATACACTGATTATATTTTGATTTGTTGTGCCGGCATCCCTCGCAGTGAGATGTTCTCCTTTGTTTTGACTGGAGAGGACGGCAGCAGGAGGTTCGGATACTGTCGTCGTTTACTGGTAAATAAGGATGAGTAGAATAAATAAGTGTGCGGGTACTGAGCAGGAAGTGGCTAAATACCACAATGACGGCTGAGTAAATAAGTGTGCCAAAATAGTCAGCGTGCCTGTGGGAAAACCGTCCATCTCAGGGAGTCTGGGAGGAAGTGTGTGAGACTGGGAACCGTGCATGTGGGGGTGTGCATATGTTTCTGTTCATGTAGTTCTACTGTACAAGTGTATATCAGTACTGTTGATGTGTAAATTATATGGCCAGAAGTCTACTTAAATCATTACTTGTCTTCTGTCATGTGAGAATCGTTCACTCCCTTGTAACTAATCTCCAAACCTAATTATTTATCTAAAATATACATGATTTATCAAGTTTTCAAGCAGCCGCAAGTGAATTTGTATTTATTTTTATTCCAGCCCAGTGGAAAAGGCCGACGTCTACCAGAGGTCTACTGTATTGTTAGTCACCTTGGCTGTTTCAACCTGTTCTCCAAGGTAAACCTCTCCCATGAAGATATCAATGATATATTACAATATAAATTCATAAGCTGTGTTGGTATGTGTGTGTATTGTAGGTGTTGGATGAGGTGGAGAGGCGAAGGGCTCTGTCTCCTGCCCTGGTGCAACCGTTCATGAGAGCCATCATGGAGGCCCAGTTTCCAGCTCCTGGTAGAACCATCAACATCAAAACCTTTCTGCCTGGCTCGGGCACAGAGGTGAGCGACGGGACAAGACACATTGTCGGCTCCGAAAATGTTCTGGGTGTTTAAATTAAGAACATACATCTGAGGGTTGGAGCAGGGCAGTTGGAAACAGACAGTTTTAGGTGCTTAGAGAGCTCTCAGTTGTTCAGGCAATACTCCTAAATGTTCCTTACTTTCACTCATCTTAATAGTATGTGAAGCAAAGCCTTTAAAAGTCTCAGTAAAAGCAAACTTGATTAAAACATTTTCGGAAGCTGCAAACTTCCTGGTTTACTCCAGACCTTGAGCTGTTGATCTCGCCAATCTTCAATGCTAAATTTATATTTACTAACCTGCTCTAAAAAAAAAACATGCTGATATGGCCACATAACTAAAACAATAACCACACACTTACTGCTTCAGTATCCTGTCGACAGCACCCAATTAGACGGCAGTCTCGGCTGGTGATATAAATACAGATGACTTTCAATACTGAAGCCACAAGTAAACAAAGTTCAATAGTAAAGAGACATTATACCCTGTCAGTGCCAATTGTCCTCAACTGTTATGACCCTTTATAAAAGAAACAATATTGTTGGCAGAGCCACATTTGAGACATAACCACTCTGCAGTAAAACATCCAACAAATTAAATATTTACATAAAATCTATCACCATCGGGTTGCATTTACACCCCTGCCTCACCCTAACAATCGCGTATTCCTTATTAAAACAAATAAGTTGCGTGGCTTACCAAGGAGGCACAAGCACAGCAATGATCCCAGGAACAGGAGTGAAAACTGACACACCTGTACTGCAAGTACTCTCACCTTGATTGGCCAATTCGTGGCTGGGTCCTAGCGCCCCCTGCTGCACAAAACAGAAAAGGTGTCTAAGTGTCCAATAGAGTTCCTAGTTACTGCTTGCCTCAGCTGTGATCATGTTACTTTATAGTCAATAACATTATATGAATGGAGAGAGAGATATGTTTGAGTGTTAGTTTTTTGTTTACTCATAATACCAAACAAGGTCATTTGTTTTTATTTTATGCCTAAAACGTAATTCAGACTGAATCCTAGTGTTCCTACTATTCAACAAAGATTGCCGAAGGTCAAAGAAAGAACATGTTCATTCTAGCCCTTGGATTAATAAGCAGTATTTATGATAAGATGAAATGACCTTTATTCGTTCATTTCTCAGGTGATGGAGCTCTGCCGACCCTCTGACTCCCGCCTGGAGCATGTGGACTTTGAGTGTCTGTTCTCCTGTTTGAGTCTGCGGCTGCTCCTCAGGGTGTTCGGCTCTCTGCTGCTGGAGAGACGGGTCATCTTCACTGCTGACAAGCTCAGGTCGGTCCCTTCAGTGGAGACATATCGCATGCACTCTGAAATCTTTATCTTTTTCACTATTTGTCATGGTCACTATTTGACTACTCTTTTGATTGGTCTTCAAATACGAAGGTGCACTGGACATCCTTTTTTCTACTGTTTATGTAATTATGGAGATGGCAGATATTAGGTAGAAGCATTTTCATTATGAAGTTATAAGAGATGCGGGTGGTCCAGGCCCACGCTTTTAAATAAATTAAAGTCCGCTCTGGATTATTTCAGGGAACATGCCAGAGAGATATTTTTGGGTGCAGGCTGTTGAGTTGTTGTTGTGCTGGGGCCCGTTTGTTTGTTCTGCAGAAGAAATCCAGTGGGAGTCAGAGAGAGCGGTCACAGTAGTAGAGAACAGGAATGCAAAGTCCAGTGATGTAAATGACAGAAGTGTGTAGCCTTGCTTAACTCTCTGGGAAATGTAATTTCATGAGGGAATATTCAATGTTTAGACTGTATTTAGACTGCAGCACCGTTGTGTGGTGAGAATAAGAAAGTTCACCCTCTGCCTCATCTGCTTTCTTCTTCTTCGTCCTATTGCGTTTAAAATATGACACAAAAAGCAATAAAACCATGCAATTAAAAGCTTTACTAATAATATCTCATACTTGTTCCCTCCTGCAGTACTCTCTCCCAGTGCTGTCATGCAGTCGTGGCGTTGCTTTACCCCTTTGTATGGCAGCACACTTACATCCCCGTGCTGCCCTCAGCGATGCTCGACATCGTCTGCACCCCGACCCCTTTCATTGTCGGCTTGCTGTCCAGCTCCCTGCCCCAGCTGACTGAGCTGCCCCTGGAGGAGGTCAGAGAGGGGCGACACAATAACTTCAAATTGATGCGTTTAACTGGAGAGAAATGTTACTTTTTAACAGCTGTGAACACATCAATCAATACATTAATAGTTTTTGTGCACAGGTTCTGGTCGTGGATCTTGGAAACAGTAGATTTCTCAGACAGGTAGGCCATTTCTAGAAGCATGTGTTTTTTTCTGGCTCTGCGGGATCTGCGGAGATGTGGAACCAATAATTTCAGCCTCAACAAACCAACAGATCAGCTTTTCTTTCCAATTTTGTCACATTTAGTTGGATGATGAGGACACCATCCTGCCGCCTAAGCTCCAGTCAGCCCTGGAGAATGTTTTGGAGAGGAGAAGAGAACTTGCCAATGAGCGAGGAGGAGACACTACCAGTGGTGAGAACAAACGAGGACCTCAACAGATAACTACTAGCAATGTGTCTGGTTGTAGCTCTTTACCACAAACTGTAGACCAGGGGTAAACACTGAGAAGGCCAAAGTTAGCAAGATTCATCCTCTTTAGTGTCCACAAATACGAGTACAAAATTTAGTGGTAAGCCATCAAACTATTGTGGAGGTACTTCACACCGGACCAAACAGGTGAACAGACTGAAAAGCAGTTTGACTTTGTGATGTTGTTTGTTACCACGTCTGACCTTCTGTCTCCAGACTCTGGCCATCTGAGCACCGTCGTGTCCGAGGCCTTTGTTCGTTTCTTCGTGGAGCTGGTCGGCCACTATCCGCTCTTCATCACAGGCGAACGGGAGGACGGCTACTCCTCCTCGTCCTCCTCCCCCGTCTCCTGCTCATTCCAGCTACAAGGTTTTCGTAAAGCGATCCCATCGAAGACTATTCGTCGCTTCTTGGAGGTCTTCATGGAAACCCAGATGTTTGGTTGGTTCATCCAGGAAAGGGAGCTCCACAGGCAGGCTCTGAGAGGTACTGTAGAAAGACCAGGTCCAGGTGTTGGGATTTGATCCGGGGATTCATTTTTGTCTTTTCTTTTCCTCACCAGGACTGTTTGAAGTGAGAGTGCAGGAGTATCTGGACTCTATTCATGAGAATGAACACAGAAGGGTTAACAGGTTTCTCAAAGGCTTGGGTAAGGATGATTCTGAGCTATTCAAACAAACTCTATACAAATCATCTACTGGAGGCTTATTCTCACATCTTTGTTTCTTTTCTGTTGCTCCAGGAAACAAAATGAAATTTCTCTCCAAGAAATAATGCAATAAGAGACACAAAGATAAAGGAAGAAGTACTGAAACAAGGGATGAGTTCATGGACTGCAAGTCTAACAAACAAAAGACCTTGTCCAAGCCATCCATATTTTTTGTCAATGAATGGGACTGAAGGCTTTGTTTCAGGACTCATGAGAAACATGGGGTGACTGACAAATTGTTCCTGCCAAAGGAAGATGCTGCTGTATGTCACACAGATGAGGAAACTCGGGAGCACAGATTCACAGAAGACTTTCCTTGTTGATTCTTTTGAAAAGGAGATTCTTTCGGCAACAACATTCATGAGCACAAACAAATCAATGTATAATAAGGATGGTGGTATATAATGCTATAGACATATGACTGACATATTAGAGGTAAAAGATGATTGAATAAAAGCATGATAAATGCAGATGCTATACTGTATGTAAGCTGATGTGAAAGTTCCTGGTACTCCAGTAGAGGGCAGTAGTATATTTTCTCTGATCTTGACATTAACAGGAACTCACTAGAAAATGGCACAAACTATCTTTCCTGCTCCTACATGCTTCAGTTTTCTTTTAGCCACAACAGTGACAACATCACAAGTGCTTTGAATAAATATTCTCTGGTTTTGATGTGGTCAGTTATTGTCTCGATGTCGTCATGTATTTGTCTCTATCAAAACCAAAGGCCCATGTGTCATACAACCATTGCATTACATGTTTAGAGTTTGGATGTCATTTTTGTTTTCCCTCCATCCCCCAGTTTGTAGATTTTGAATGGTGAGATTACTTTATGGTAAATACAAGATGTATCCGTTGACACGGTGACAATTTTATTACACACTGGAAACTACTGAGATGCAAATCAAAGCCAAGGGAATTGTGTTCACTCAGCATTTGTGTGCAAGTTTTAAAGCACGAGTAATCCACATACCACCCCTTTGCCTACCATCCGCTTCTGTGTTTGTGTGTTTGAAAGTATTTAGCCTTTTTACTACAAAGAGCCTTGGTTCAGGGCTGGTGGCAGCTTTACTATTTTAGTCTCTGACTCATGGAAACAAAGCAGATCTTTAGCCCTCAAAGAGGAAAGCACATCTTTGTCAGCATGAAAACATAACACAGGTGCAGAGCAGAGCACAGTAGTGTATTGTCTGAGGTATGGTGGACTCAGTTTGTGCCTGCTAAGCAAGCCTGAGGGCCCCTAACCTGTCACCCTGTAAAAAAAAAAAAAAATTCCTGCTGATACAGTTGCTGATTCATATACACAGATGCACAAACAGACATTACAGAATCTATAAACCAACATGGTGGAACTACATACAAACCAGTGATTTCCAACCAGGAGTACTTGTATCCCAGTGATGCGGCTCAAAGTGCATGAAAACGTTTTGTGTGTGATGAGGGAATTTTAAACAGTTGGCTAAAAGTAATGTTGGTAATGTTAATGTTAGCATTTGCTCAAATTGTAAGGTAAAAGTAATCAATATGCAGGTTAAAACAGTTCGCCAAACTGAATGGATAATTAAGTTAAAACAGTAGCTGAGCATCGGAGCTAAAACTATAACAAAAATGGTTCGTCTTCTGCTCGTGTTCAGTGACACAATGTCATTGACTCAGATACAGTGGTGTTTCGAGTCCATACGAATGCCCCCCTTTGAAGTGGTATTCACGACCTCGGAATTTGCTGAAAGTTAAGTACATTATTTTAAGATAATATATTGTAGTTTGAGTCATTTTGTAATTCAATTTTTGCACCCGAAGAAGATGTTAATGTCCCCAACCAACGGCCTTCCTGCGTTACAGAACCCGTCTGCTGGCTTGCTAAATTGCCAGCTCAAGGCCAAGCATACCTTACACATGACCTAATAGTTCGTAACCACGAGTTCTATTTGAAGGCAACATAATTACAAAAACCCCGTCGACATGGGCTTGCATCATTGCTACTGTTGCCGCTGTAAAATGTCCCGATAGATTGTGGCTAGATTAAAATAATGAAAAATAAATGAGCACAAACCGTGCGATATCAGAATTTGATTATTTTGGAACATTTGGAAAGTCTAGATGAGCATAATGATGACATTATTATTATTTTTTTTACCCATTCAAATTAGCATAGAGCTAAACTGGAAGTTAGCCAGCTCGCCTCACGGTAGTTTCCAGTGCTGTATGCTCTGCATTCAGTCAGCCGGCACGGAACGTCTCACCAGACAACTCACATAAAACTGTACACTGTGAAATACAGAGATTTATCTGACAGTGACAGATTTAATCAACATTGAACTTGTCTGGCAAGGACTTAAACATAGCGTTTATTTATATGTAACAATCCCACACCATATTTCTAAATAACATCCACTTTAAAGTTAGTAGCTATGAATGCGCACATTTGGAACATGGTGGGGAGTGTCGATGAAGGGGTAGTTGAAAAAAAAAAAAAAGAAGCTTGGGAACCACTGCTCTAAACATGCATGTTCAGTCAAGCTGTCACAGAGTAACAAATGTGAAAATCATACCACAGCTTCCTATCTGGCTCCCAAGGTGGGAAAGTTGCAGTGCTGTGGGACAGGAGTCTTCTCAGGAAGATGAATGGATGTGGTGAGAGACGAGCACTGACGGCTGCCGAAATGTTTGCTCAAGATTCTTGAAGTTTTGACCTTGAGTATGTGTGCATGTGTGTGTGTGTGTGTGTGTGTGTGTGTGTGTGTGTGTGTGTGTGTGTGTGTGTGTGTGTGTGTGTGTGTGTGTGTGTGTGTGTGTGTGTGTGTGTGTGTGTGTGTGTGAGCAGATGGGCGAACCCCACACCTACATTTTCACATACTGTTTCCTGCTAAACACCTGGCTGCGGTTCAGGACAACTGGCTCGTTAGTGAGGAGGTAATTATGGTTTTCCATTAATTCCAGTCAGCAGGGGTTGACCCCCAAAGCCTTACATCCTGCACTGGTGTATTTCCACAGCAAACCTCCCGGTGGAATATCTCTCACTACTCCAAACACAAATGTCATGTGTTTTCAGTCATGGAGAGCGCACTCTTATCTACCACTTTAGAAACAACAATGGCTTGTTGAAACTCTAATCTTCCCTGCAAAGTGCCTGCCACAGGTGTCCTTTACCTGACTGGTCTCCACCTTTAAGAGATGCCACACAGTGATAACCACATTATTCTCTTACTGGAAAATAACAAGTGTGAACCTGCTGTGAGACTGTAAGCATGCAGGTATGCCTCTTACTCAAATAAAATCATACAAACATCACGGCTCATTAAATCGGTCCACAATTCAATTATAAAACCTCTTCAGAGATTTACTGACCTCATTTCAAGGCTTGCATTTGAAACTCTCTGGAGGCTGCCTCTGCTAATTACATGATTTATGTCGCAATTTATGAGCAACGCTCAGCAGTACTTGCCATCAATCAAAATGAGAAGTGTAATGCAGTTTTCTGTCATTTCGTTTTACACTTTTTCATACCTTCTCTCTCCCAACGGCTCAATCAAGATGGCTATTTTGGTGAGGCTCTAGACTGATTTGAATTTGCAAATAAGCCTAGGGTCATAGTCGTTGTAACTCCCAGGTGCCAGATGCAATTTTGTACAAATTATATGTGCCTTGTTGTCATCGCAGCACAAATATGGTACCTAGAGGTTTTTGTGCTTGAATGAAACTTGGGAACCCTCCTCATTGAGTCCACTGCTCCTCTAAACAGCTTGACATTGCCTGTGTGAGAGCAGAAGTGCAGGAGTAACAAGGCAGAACAAGGCAGAAAAAAAGTAAGAAAGTAAAAAAAAAAAAAAAAGGGGGCACAGAGAGGAATGTTGCACGTGCACGTGGGAAAATGCATGCATAGTATATACAATCCACGCACATACACATGCACTGAGAGGTTCCTGAACATGCACCAGTCAGATTGTTTTTCAGAGCTGCAGGTGCAGTGTCCAGCTGCAGCCCTGCCATGCATGCCAGGGCCCTGAATCATTTCCCTCCCCTTCAGAGGAGGAGCCGTCAAAGCATATGGAGAACAGAACAGCGAGGCAGGAGGAGGTGGGAGAGGAAAACAGTGGAAAGAGGAGGAAAGGGAGAGGTGAATCTGACAGGGGAGGAAATGAAGTGGAAGAGAAAAGGGGATTAGGAGTGGAGGGTTTCCATTTCCCTGCTGCTAAACCATGTAACAGCAAAGCCTGAAAGCAGGTGACGACCGAGCAGAAGCTAGCAAAGAGGATGAAGGAAGTGGAAGGAGAGGGGAAAAAAAAAAAAAAAACTCCAGCTGAGACTGCTGCTGCAACAGTGCTGATAGGAGTTGCCATTAAGAGAGCATATTTCCCCCATTTTACCTTTCCTGCATTGGCTTCCTGGTGAATCGAGAAAAGAGTAGAATTGGAAATTCCTGTTCAAACAAACAAAGCACTTGATTATCAAGCTCTTTCTTATATTAAAGTTCTCCTAGTCCCCTATTATAGAACACTTTGCTCCCTGAGTGGCTCCCAGGCTTGCTTACAGCTCAGAGAATTGAATGAGAGTAGAGCCTTTAGCTTGCAGGCCTCTCTCCTTAGGGGCCAGCCCCGAGTTTGTGCTCGGGCAGCAGACATGCTCTTTATTTTCAAGAGGAAGCTAAAAAACTTTTAGCCTAGCTCCACAAGACTTTTTACCTCAGCTTCAGTTTTTCTTCACTGGTCTGGAAACCCACATGAAGGTTTACACAGCCACTCTAAAGGGCGGGCCAATCGGTTATGAGTGACAAGTTCTAAATGTAGTCGTAAGTGTGGTAGAGTTACGGCGCAAATGGTGGTCAATGCCGATTGGTTATAGACTGCTCCAATAGTTCAAAATTACCCCGCGGTCTTCACCCATTAGGATGCAACGACTGGAAATGATTCTCAATGGAGTGTGGTCAGACCCATTTATCATATACACACTAGAAAACTTTCCTTAGAATTATGGGCTAAATTAACCAAATCCTTCTGTTGTGCAATTTTTGGTTACTGGCCTCATTGACGTATCTAATGTTTATTCTTTATTGTATTTATTGTGTATCGTATAGCATTGATTGCAATGTCTCTCTCTGCTGTTCTTTTCTCTCTCCACTCTCCCATCACCCCAACTGGTTGAGGCAGATGGCTGCCCACCTCTGAGCCTGGATCTGTCTAATGTGCTCTTCCTGTTAAAAGGGAATTTTTCCTTCTAATTATCCCTCTTGTGGGAATTGTTGAATTGTTGTGTTTCTCTTTGTAATGCTGTTAAGTTCTGTTGTGAGGACCTCGCTATGTTAAATGCCCTGAGATGACATTATTTTGTGATTTGGCTCTATATCAATAGAATATAATTGAATTGCATTGAAAAAGAAGCAGGGAGGGAGACAGAGAAAGGTGCTGGACATAAGGGGAGGACAGCAAAACCGCTGAGAGTTGTGTTATTGACCCTTTTTTCATGGCCTCTGTTTCTTTCCCTTTAATCTCAAATTTTGAAAGGAGGATAAAAGGGAAAGGCTCAGAAAAAGAGCTAGAAAGAAGAGGGGTGGGTGTGTTGGGGGGGCCAAGGAAACTCAGGCCACACACATAGATTTCCAGGCCTTAGGGTGCGTCAGTCAGGCCTGTCTGCATGTGGTCTCCTGTATGTGTCCAAATTTACACCACCATTAGTCGTGGCAACTGATGACAAGGGTGAAAATCCTCCTCTCTTCCTCACTCTCTCACTCATTCATTCAGCTCAAAGGGCCTTTAAAGGGTCATACCCCCAATTTAAAAAAAAATGCCCTATCTCACCATCGTCTGACTCTGTGTCTGTGTCGAGCATGGAGACGAGTCTGCCTGGAGCCTCTAGAGTGGACATGGACAAACATAGTCATTGCAGGGGATTCTGTGCCAAAGAAGTTCCAGGGTGGTCTTGTCCACGAGTGTCAGTGCGCAGACTCATCTTTCTCCATGTGGTTTGTCTGTGAGGGCTTTGAGTAACTTTGCATGTGTCTTAGAAGTCTGATATGTGGTCCTAATAAATTTGGTGCAAAATGTAATGAGCAAGCAGATTACACAGTTTATTTTTAGGATTTAAACAGGAGATTTGCAGCCACACAATGTGGTTGCATCATGAAAGAAGACAAAGACAGTGTCTAAAACCACTCCCTAATTCCTATTGACTGATCTCAACCATTTAACGTGGGTGTCCTGAACTCTGAATGTGAAATTAATGCATTATGTTGCGACCTCAAAAATTCCCATCGGCAATCACAGAAGGAGTGAGTTCAGCATGCTAAAATTTGCCAACATTAGCCCTAAATACAAACAGAGGCTTGTAATGATATCTTAATGGACAAAAGAATTTAAAACGTCAAATGCCAGGGAAATCCACAGTAGTTATTGAGAAAGTTCACCTAAAAATCAAAATATCAATAGTGGCGACAGAAGAAAGGACAGAGAAAGATTCATCCTTTGGGGACCATGACTTGTAGAAGTTGAGATATTTCAACGGATAATTAAAATGTTTAACTGCTGTTGGTGCTAAAAGAAAAGCTGAATTCAGTAGGATTCATCCTCTGGGGTGTATGAATGTACAAAATATTTTTGCTAATCCATTTGGTAGAAGTTGAGATATTGATTTGGTTAAAAGAAAATGTTAACCAGCTGGTAATGCTAGGTGAACAGTCACCAAATTCAGTATTCATTAAGGATTCATCCTGTGGAGACTATGAATGTCTAGTGGAAGTTGAAATCCTGAACTGGATACTTTTTGCAAGATGAAAAATCACCAAATTCAGTAAGATTGATCCTCTTGGGAATTTGAATTTACAAAATGGTGTGCTAATCCAATTCTACTCTTTTCTCGATTTACAAAATGGTGTGCTAATCCAATAAGTAGAAGTTGAGATATTGATCTAGTTGAATGAAAATGTTCACCTTTTGGTTGGTGAACAGTGACCAAATTGTTCATTCAGGTATTCATCAAAGTATTCATTCAGGATTCATTCTCTGGGAGTATGAATGTCTCGTAGAAGTTGAGATATCTCAATGGGTAATTGAGGCAATATGAAAAGATACCAAATGTAGAAGGATTCATCCTGTGGAGAGCATGAATGTCTGTACAAAATGTGAAAACACTTTACTTTGTAGTTGTCGAGACATTTCAGTCTGGACCCAAGGGTATGGACCAACAGACAGACATTGTCCTACTATGGATGAAAACACATGTGTGTGCGCAAGTTATGTGCTCTCTCTTTCTTCACCTCTCACCTTTCCTCTCGGCGTCCCACTAGCTTGCCAAAAGTAACAATGCCAATGCCAGTCACAGTCCACAACAATCATAATATCTTTTCCTGTAAAGTCTACCATCTGTTAAAGTGAGAATCGAGATGAAATGTGACCCACTCATACCTGCGACGGCACACTTGCAGTTTTACAGTGGCCAACGTGACATAAAACAGCTTGAGTGACAATTACTGCTCACCATAAAGAGGGGAAATATACAGCAACACATGTTTTTCACATTAACATTAGATCTGTGTTTGAATGTGTGTTTTATGTGTTTTGTGTGCACTCATCAGTTAAATCAGGGATTATTTTGCCGCTTACGCTATCCGCTCATTTCTGCAATAAAGATGGTCCAAAGTATTGTAACTTCTGTTATGTTGACTATAATTTTTGAAGTTGCAGTAATTGAGGGTGTTTTTAAAATCAGGACAAACGTGCAGGCACGCAGAGCACACAGAGTGTGCTGAGAGAGTGGTGCTATTTGCAGGCAGGGAAAATTGCCTGACAACTGTACGCGCTGCCTGTGAGTAATGTTGCCAGGAGGAAGTACGCCCATACAAATAGGCTCTGTCTTTAAGATGTCACTCAGCCATTCATCAGCCTGTGTATTTATTCCCAGGGATTAGAAATGTTTATCTCTTGGTGGTCGTGTTTGTTTTCCTCTGGAGCTGTCATAAGAGTGCTTTTAGCCACTGTCACTGTGCGTCCCGGATGATCTACATATCCACTCAGGTTATTATTTGCCTGTGTCACAGCTATGTACACCTTAAATCTTTCCCCCCTCCTGATTTTAGATGGTAACACCCTGGAAAAAGGCCGGCGTTCAACAGAATATGACTCGCATTTTGAGCAAGTAGCAGCTCCTGTACATTTTGTCCAAGCAAACTTGACACTTTTCACAGGTTTCTCATACATCCTGCCAAAGTACCGTCAAGCCTCTGAAGATATGCAGTAGATTCCTTTGCTCCAAATGTTGTGTCTTTACCGTAATACTCGCTGGCTCCCGCTGCTCCCCACTTCAGATGACAGTAATAGAAAAACATGCTGCCATGAAAAAGACATGCTTCTGTTTTATTTTGGTCTTCTTCATTTTCCACTTCAGCCACAGTGATTTGTGCTCCTGTAGGTTTTTGACCAGCGTTGGTCTGGAAAGTTGTGGACGAAGTTACGGGGGACATTTTCCACTGGTGCGGATTACAGATGGTACTAAGTCAGTTATTTGGGGTGAAAGAACAGGTCTTTACCTCACAGTGATGTAATTCAGACTGACGCTTTAAATACAGAAAATCCATTAGTGTAAAAATGAAGGACTGAAATATATGCGACATGCAATTCACTTTGAATAATCTGACAAGTTCAGAGAAGAGAAAGAGAGTAAAACAACAGTAAAAATTTGGCAAGGACAGTTACAAAGCACATGGCAAATAGATTGGAGTTTACCGTAATAAAAAGGAGGTGAGTGTGTCAGACAGCGTGAGGAGTGTTTGAGTCACTATATAAATAAAATTTCAGGTTTCAACTGAACTGCTCCAACATTTTTTCTTGAATTTTATGCCTATGTATCTGTCTTGGTTTAAATAGTTGGAAATGTAAAGGCCTAAATTTATAGTCTGAAAATTCTGAACTTGGGTGCCCTCAGTGGTAACAAAAGAAAAATCTCCCACAGCTCTCATTTCCAATATAAAGACTGCTCCATTTTCACCACTATCATTTCATTTTATACACACCCACACCTCCCAACATAATGGGAAAGTTGCTGCAAACACATAAATATTGCCATGAACTGTCTCCAAGTTCAGACAAAAAGGAGACTACACAGCAAATTTCTGTAAAATGCACGTAACTTATTTACTCCAATATTCAGTGTAACATAAAAGTACGATTTGCATCAGTATCAGTAGTGTAACGAGTGCATGAAAGTGGATAAATGTGAATGTAAATGTAAAGCCAGCAAAGGTCAAAGCAACAAAATTAACCAACCCAACCCAAAGGTGCTGCTTGCTAAAAGGAAAGTGAGAGGAAACTGACAAAGGAGGAGTTGAATCAGGTGTGTTTCATCCTGTGGGCACACCTCTGCCACTCTGACTACCTCCTACAGGAACAGGAAGAAACAGAAAACACAAAAAGCAAAGTGGGAGGGGTTGTCACAAAACCATCCTTGTCCAACAGCTTCTCAGCACCACTGACACATAGGACTCCACTATAATGTACAAAGAGCAAAGGTACCATGAAGAGACAGAATGCATAATGCTCCTTTGTGACTGTGTAAAGATGTTAACGAGCCCTGAGATGAACTTGGCGGAGGAGAAAAAAACCTTTTGAAACAAAAAGAAACCTACTGGAGGTGCAGTATCCTCAGTTTAAACGTCTTAAAGTGGCCACACTACAGTGTCGCACAACATCATAGCTGCACCGGTTTTGGAACATGCATATTTTGAGTCAAAATTGACAAAGACTTATATCCAATGCAATTATACTCAGACTAAAGCTTGTGTGTGTTGTTGTTGGATGACAGGTTAAACAGGATTTCAAATCGATTGGACAGCAGTTCTAAGAGCAAAACTCATCCCGGCTCTGGGTGTCTGGACAAATCCCACTGTGGGGAGGTAATTTGATTTCATTTTTTCTGTGAAACAGTTTTGGAGTCCAGCAACATGCTTTGAAAATGCTGACTATTCATTTAGAAATGTGTTTCAATGCTGTCCAGCCACTTCTACTGAGCCAGACCTCAAGAGACAATTTAAAACAAAGTGAAGTGTTTACTTCCATTCCAGCTTCAAGGCTAACCACTCAGTATTCTTACATTAAAGATAACCCTGTAAACACATACAGCAAGTTTTTTTTGTTTTGTTTCTTTATGTATGGGTAACGTGAGGTAGCGGGACCTCGTTTTGACAAATGTGGGAAAAGGGGAAGTGGCTGGGCTGTGTATTATCTTATCTGTGTGCTGTCCAAGCCACTGAATGTGCCTCATCCTGGGAGTGACAAGCACAGTTGTGTGTGCGGTAGCTGGCAGCCATCTGAGGCCGGAGTCTCTGTTCAACAGAGGGAGCCTGAGAGACAGCATAGAGGTTTCAGCTCCTTCTCTCTAAGATGTTCCACAGCACTACGAGTCAATTTGTACAAAACTGTCCGGAGGGAGAAAAAATGTTGTAAGGGAAAGTACGGTGAAATTGCACCCCGCTCATAAGCTCGTATTTGGCCAAAGAGTAAAGTGAAGACATTGAAAGAATACAGGACATATGAGACATTTCATGAAATCCTCTGAATGACATATAACCCCATTTGGCTGTAATTACCCTTGAACATTTGAACATTTTGTTCCAAAATGAGATAACCATTATTGGGAAAAAGTGAACCTTCGTCTTGCCAAACAGCACACGATAAAATAGTAAAGAAACTTCCATTGATAAAACACTTTCACATGTTAGACTCTTTTTATTTTAGAAACAGTGATTAATGACATTCTCCAAAAGTCTTTTCCCATCTTAGAAGTGGACCTTTCTGCAGCTACAAAGGCAAAACCTTTTCAACTTTGGACTTTGAACAAGCTGATTGATTGACTTATGGACTGTGGCCAGTGTGTCCTCGTTTGAACCGTCTGAATCAGAATGGATTCCACTGTGGTGGGAGATGAACTCGTCTCCCTCCAAAACCGCAGCAGGTGGCCTGTGTTTGGGTTTTATACTAGCTAAGTATCAAGTTCCCTCCTTATACACATGTTATCAATTATCATAGATCCTTAGAGTGGTGGTTGATTTCTCATATTTTTCTGTCCTCCCTCTTCCAAACGCCACAGATATGACAGCAGAGCAACGGTAGTAAACAAAAGGAACTGTCCCGACATGCAAAAATGCAGTTTACATTTCAGCAGCTTTTACAATCAATCAGCTGTTGAAATGTCAAATAAGCTTGGGAGGAGGTGGGCTAGTGGTTGCTGCATCAATTATCTTCAAGCAACCGGGACTGGCACCATCAATGATGTCCACTATTGACGAGTTAACTGTGCCTACAGAACACCAAATGTAGCACAGCAGTGCCCGCTGAAGAATTCCTGAGAAGTGACACAGGTGTCTGAAGATCTGACTGCACCCTTCAGATCGGAAAAAGTTGTGATTCCGAAAATCGTCCGTCACTTAGTCTGATTCAGAAATATGTCTGGAACTGTACTTATGTGGAACACTTGAACAAACACAGGCTCGATCCTTTTATACATTTTGGCTGCTGGTGGCTCGGAGAGCTGCCTCTGGGGACGGGTCTCCTTCCAGTCAGTTTCCACTCGTAAGAAACCAAACTACATCCTGACCTGGACATCAAGACCAGGACATTATAGACAGGGTGTACACAAGAGAGACAGACTCACAAAGGGAAGGACTTTGTATTACACTGTATTTGTACAGCTGCTATAGCCAAATATAAATGCCACTTCTTCATTTCTCTACAGATAATGATATGACCTGTGCTGCAATCTAATTCTTGATTACAACATCTATTTGCATGTGTATGGCAGTCTGTTAAAGCAGCTCAGGGTCTATTTCCATGTGACCACAACTGAATAACACTCTCTTTCAGGTAAAAAAAAAATTGTAGTTCTTCCAGTTTATCTATCTATCCCAGTTACTGTACTTCTTGGAAGAAGAGGTGTCCACTATTAAAATCAGCATTATGTGTAAAATTGATTCTTCAAGTTCAATAAGCTCTTACTATTTTAGAATTTTATGATCCTGTCTGACATGTCAAAATGGTCCAGGAGACTCCCTGTTGTCTTATATTCACTGAGGGCCACTAGGGGCTGGTACTAGAAAGCATCTGGCTCTGATAGACTCCAATTCAAAAAGCGTGAACTTCCCTCATGAAATACAAAGTCAATACTTTTTTCCATAAGGGATTATGGTGTATCTGCTAAATTCACTTTTTCTGATCAATGTTGTTTTGGTACTTCTTAAAACAATTATATCATTATTTTGTAATTACGCCTCAAATAAAGCTATGTTTAAGGGTTTTCTCGGTTTGACTGACATGCCTGGGGTGCAGTGAGGTTGCTGGTATAGGTGGGCGGGGCATAGTGTCCTCAGGTTTTCAGTCAGATCCTCCCCTCGCTCCACCCAGGCTCATCCAAACATGGTCACCAAATGGCTCTTTCAGTTTGAGAGCATGAATTCTTGTTTTCGCAATCAATTACTGTAATATTCTCTCAAAAGTTTCCCTTGGATTGAAATAGTCGCTGGTCGCTGGCACGGACGTTTCAGGGAAACGGTACAACTGTACATTGTACACATTATAGACTCAGAGCTAAGTCAGCGAGCCAGCAGCCGCTAAAGTCCACTATTAAAAGTGCTTGTTTTGCCGCTGACACATTCAGAGGGTAATTATATTTGTCTGACAACTTTATGGAAGGACTGCTACAATGTTAGACCTTTTTGTTTAATTAGAAACAGCTGTAGTATTGCTCTGTTAAAAGCCACCAGACTTCATTTAAAAAACTGTAATTTTAACTCGTTGAACACGGGAGTTGCATTCGAGTCTGGTGGCTTCGAACAGAGCGATAAAACAGCTGTTTCTAGTGAAACAAAAAAGTGAACGTACGTAGTGAGTATCAGTAGTATCAGTTACCTGAAATGTTATCTATTACCTTGTCAACTAAGCAGTTATCTATTTAGAGAACTGTTACTGTCTGTAATAATAATGTGGAAGTAGTTGCACAAAATATCACACAAGCAGAATATTCACTATCAAATTAAAATGATCACCAAGGCCATTCATTGCTCTTCAAAGGAAATAATAATATCTGGTTGGCCTATTAAATCTATTTTCTCCTCTAGCAACTTGATGGGAAGCCAATGTGCTATGAGGCTACTCTTATATATAGCTATTAAAGTAAAAATAAGGATACTGGTACATCTATCAACTCCAAAAGTCCGAAAAGAAAACAAGCTAAGTTAGTTCAATAAGGCCCTCGAAGGCGGGAATGATGAATCCACGCTGTAAGACATAAAGCAAGCACACCCACAAAGAGGCAGTGACGATATCATTGGTTAAATGTCATTCCTGGCCTTCTATTGGATGGGGACTTCTGGTGATTTCACAAAAATCCGGGAGTGCAAACTGATGCTGTGTTCCAAATGACATACTTCCTGTAGTACCCTAACAAATAGTGCTCGTCCATATTAGGACTCTTGCTGTTGTAGTGCAGGAATTTTGACAGGGTAGTGTTGTTTCAAATCGCAAACTGCCGTTCTACACTGACTGGAAATGACCTTAGCATGTGAACACATCACCTGCCAAAATATCTGCAACTTTAATAATAACGTGTTTTTGTTTCCTCTGTTTAACACACTCAATAAACACGGATTATTTTTTCCAGCATCCGTAGTGAAAAAACAACAACTTTTGTGTGGCGTTCAGGAACATCTGCAGCTTCCTCAGAGCCTTAATTTGAAAAATATTTACATCAGTGGCCTCGCCTCTTCCTCTACGCGAGCCAAGATGGCCACCGTTTAGGGTGGAAAGTGTCCAGCATTTCACATTTCTTTTTTTGGGTGTTTTGAGTGCATCATCCATGTACTTGTCGTGCACTGCATGTTTCTGTACTTGACAGTGTGAACGCACTTATGCTGCAGCTGTGTTAGTGCACAAGTACACCATTTGGAACACAAGTTTGGCGAACGGACAGAAGCAGTCTGAATGCAAGGAGGAGGGGTTAAACTGGAGCAGAGGAAATCTGGATGCAAGTGAGCAGCGACTATTTGAGTCCGAGGGGAGACTTTTGAGAGAGAATATTACGATAATTGATGATGAAAACAAGAAATCATGCTCTCAAACTGAAAGAGCATGCTCTTGACTTACGGCAGTGATCTACCCCCCATACGTGTTGGGGTGCCACTTGAAATATACATCGTATATTGTTTCTTTGAAGCTAAAGTGCCACATTAATAGTATTTCCACAGATCACTGTTCCAAGTGTGGGCGTTTCATGTAACACAAGTTTGAGCACCACAGCAGAATATAAATAAAACAATTTATATTTTGGAGCCAATTTGCTGATAAATATTAGTACTGGGACACATAACACAGGCATAAAAAACACTCCCACAAATTGTGTATTATTGCCATTAAATCCAGATGTTCTGTTATGGGAGAATCTGGGGTAACAGGTAGGGCCTGTATCTTCGTCAGTAACTCTCCAAATCCTTCAGCTCTCGACACTGGCCCTGATACAGCTCATTAAACTGTGATTATACAGCTCCCAAGGGTTTGGGCCCTCGACCAGCTCATTATAAAAGCAACAGAAAACAGAGCTCACAGAATGAATCTTAATAATGCAGTGTGCCTCCAATCAGTATCATCTAGTATGGTAGTTTGTCTCTAAACAAAAAGCTTCATATTGAATTTCAAAAAACATAGCTTATGACGGGTGTAAATGAACATTAAACAGGAAGCCAACGCTTTTCTAAAGATAAAGAACTTGTGCTAAAATGTACCATAGGGTGCGACAGGCTATTACCATGAGAATAAGCTGTTGGCTGACCTCATGTGCACTCTCCACCTCTGTGCTTCCCAGCTAATGGCATGCTCCACCCCTCACCTTTTGCAGGCATTTGTCGTGATCTGGTAGCACATGTAAAGAGGGAGCCTGGTTTAAATAACCTGACCTGATCAAGAACAGATTTTGAATGCAGGTGTTTAACAGGAAATTCCTGGGAGGTCTTGTCCTATTTTTACAAGTCTTTTAATCAGCTTGCTTTACCACCTCAGTAAACATTACACGCAAAGGTGCACGTTAATGATAGTTATTCAGCATTTAACAGATATTAGCTTTTACTGGTTAGTGTTCTGCTTTAGTTAAGACATCTGTACCATGTTAAACACATCACCTGTTTTGTTTTGTTTTGTTCAGCATTTATTTGGTTGCATTTCTGACCATCCAATAAATGTAAGTGAAACATCAACTTTAGCTTTGTTTTGGTATCCACCAACTCTTGTGAAAAAATATATCTTTAGCTGCTATTTTGTTTGACGTTCTGGGTGCTAGCCTTGTCTGTCGTTTGATGGGTAGCTTTGGTTTGTCTTTTGCTGAAAACAGCTGCCTGCTGTGTGTTAACCCTAAAATAGAGGGTTTTTTTTGTTTGTTTTGTTTTTAATCACTCCTATATACCTCTATCATTACCAACCTGGCACTCACATATGGTATCAAACACTCCAATATCAACCTAAATACTGTTCTGCACCAAACATGTAACCAAGGTGCTGCATCATCAAGATACTGTTGGTCTTAATCATTGTGTCCGCATTTTTTTTTTCATATTAACAGTGAGATAGCGCCACCATGAGGTCAGTAGAAAATAGAAGCAAAAACATTTCTACAAATTTCAGATTTTTCCTTTGAAGAGCAATGAAAGGCCAAA
This sequence comes from Brachyistius frenatus, assembly GCF_029030835.1. Lineage (NCBI taxonomy): Eukaryota > Metazoa > Chordata > Actinopteri > Embiotocidae > Brachyistius > Brachyistius frenatus. The sequence goes on from NW_027210632.1 coordinate 181,344, forward strand.
TCTAACTCTTACAATAAAGCACAAATTGTCTGTCCAAGAGTATGCAGTATACAGAAGTTACTCAAACACATGGTTACTCAGGTCTCATTTTAATCCAGTAGTTGCACTGAAACTGCCACGATTAACTACAACTGTATTATCATTTCAACAATCTTTCTCTGTCTGTTCCTCTGTTCACCTACTTGGGGTTGGTATTTCAAGCAGGCAAAGATTAGAAGTGGTGTCAAGTATCCTGCTCTATGTCTGGCAATGTAACATCCCTCCCATGTTTTGACCGTCATTAATGACTGCAGATAATGGATAGGCTGGGAGTGTTAAAGCCTCTAACACATCTAAATGTACGCCAAAGCAAGCATTCTTTGTTAAGAGAGGACAGGATGTCACCGTAATACTGTCGACTGGTGCCAGACTGCGGGGATTGGCCTCGATGAAAGCTGAAGTGCAGTGGATGCGAGGCTGAATACCAAGACAGTGAATTTACAGATGAGCCAGACTGAATAAACAATGGTTTTAATAAATACCAATGAAACCTTGAAAAGCCCTCTCTTCAACTGGGACACTGCACTAAATCATACATATAAACCTTCTGCAGCTTCTTCAGACATGTATTTATGAATTATAACAGAAAGCAGGCTCAACCAGTGGGGCTTTTCTTCTCCTTTTTATTATTATTTTTTCTATGTGGCTCTATGGATGCAATGTTGGTCTGTCCATCAGTCCATACAAACAACAAATATTTAATGGATTGCCATAATATTTGGTAGAGCCATTCTTGTTGCTTAGACCATGAATCCTACTTAATTTGACAGTCCTCTGACTTTCTCTATAACACCATCATCAGGTTAAACTTGTAACTTCTGTTGACAGGCTAACATGCTGAACTAAGACGGTGATCATTGCTAACATTATACTTTCCACTCATATGTTCTATGTCAGGTGTATCCTGAAATAAATTGAATGCATCTACAGTGACACTCACTGCAACATTTTTTACTTTCACTGATGGTCAAGCCTGATGATGCTTATAAAATACTATTTCTGTGTATGTATTTCTGCACTAAAAGAGGAGAGGAAAATGCCGAAGCATGAAATGGGCCAGATTTAAATGCACAGCACTGCGGTCACATACCATACATGCCAGTCGACTGTAGTAACCAGGAAGTACAGGGCCTTAAAAATAAAAAGTTATTTTACTGACACAGTGTGAAATATGAAGGATACTGTAGAGCTAAGATGCCAGACAGCAGCCCTGAGCAGCACTCCTCCTCCTTCTGGAGAGAGCTCATGTGTCATGTCTCTGGGCACGGACTCAAGTGTTATACAGTGCTGGATCTACACCATGAAAGGGTGGTAACCATCGTCCTGTTAACAAAACTGAGCCTGTGCACCGGATGTGTTTATTTTAAAATCCCCAGTAATTACTTAACTATGCCTTAAAGATATGCTCGGCAGAAGAAGAATGCCATGTGTATATTTAGAGTAAATGCTGGGATAGTTACAGTCAAAACACTATATAGCAGCACTAATACACCACTGACATTAAAATGAACAGCTTCCTGGCTCTGGTGTGCTGGAAAGTCATTCAAGGGAGACCTCAGCGCTCATTTTCTATGAATGTTACACAGAACATTTGCAAATCTGCGCTGCTGAGAGCTGTGGTTGGTATGCCATCGGGAGAGCTTTCAAACAATGGACAGAAGGGGTTTCCGCTGCTTTATGATGGAGAACCTGAGCCGTGGCTGCCTGCCATCCACAGTACGGGCCACAGTTAAAAGCAAGGAGCTGGCACTGGATTCAGAAATGTGAGGGCACACGCTCAGATGCAGAGGCACACACGTCACTTTCATCTTCAAAGCGGTTTGATGTTCTTGCTGAAAAGACAACAATCTGATCCTGTGGTGTGTTTTATCCATTAGAAGCAAAGCCAAGGAGCAGAGTTTAACAGTGAAGACCGCTACAAAAGCAACAGACATGGTGAAAAAGATTGTTCCCCGCAGTTATACCACTAATCTCTAAAAATATCAGTATCAGGAAAACACTTTAAGTAAACACAGCAAATACAATTTCTATTGGCATTTGCTGTGAGACTTGAAATGATGTGTCCAACAAAGTCAAGTGGTTTCAATGCTCAAAGAGCAGCATAATGAAAAGGGCCTCTCTATGTCACTCACACACAGAAAAAACACACACACACACACACACACACACCATGGGGAAGCAATGTTGTGACTGACTTATCACGGGAGGTCCAGACTTCTGCCATATGCCGAGCCTGCAGGTGCAGGAAGAAGCCGACAGCTCTAAACACTGGGCACATTTGGGTCGATCAGACACCGCCGCCTTTTGATACTTGACCCAAAGTGTTGACGTAAAAGGCTTGTTGCATTGTCTGCGTTTTAGGCATTCAGTAAAAATATTCAACTGAACGGGAGCCAATTCCTCTCCACCAGCCAAATGTCCAACAGGAGCAAAGGTCAGAGGGTTTAGATTGTGTCCTATTGATTCTTGATAATCAACACATTTTAGTAGATTAATGTTAGAGCTTTTACACCATTATTCTGAAGCAGTAATAAAAGTACAAATGTTTAATTTATTAAAAGCAAATGCCTGCTATATTATATCGACATTTACTGTAACTTGAGAAATGGACTTCTAAATCTGGAGCGGCAGTGAAATCAATACAACATTTTCTATCCAGCAGGAATGTTTTTCAGAAAAGTATGAATTTGAAACTGGGTGAGATGTTAATTTTTTTTCATTGCGGCCCACAACTGTTCCAAATCCAGATTGCTTCCATCTTTCCTCTCCTCTCAGGCTGACATGCGAGATGGAAGCTCGTCAAGTCTCAGTCTCAAAGAATCCTGAAAGAAAATTATTTGAACCATATGATGCAGATGAAAAATTAATACATGTTTTTTTCACTCTCTGCGCAGCTGTGTGGACTGATTAAAGACACTCACTGTGCACTTTCGAAATTTTTGGAGTGATTAAAAAAAGCACAAGAAGGCTTTTAATTCGAATCTTAAGGTTGAATCTGAAACCCCATCCCTAATACAAAAAAAAAAAAGTGGAGGCTGCAGAATGTAATAAACAGAAAAGGTTTGAAACAAGGCTACTCTGACAAATATTGTCTTTGGAGGGCAGCCAGATTCTTGTGCTGATGACTCTGTGCCAGAGGCAAAGCTCATCCAAGCCCAGAGTGCTCTCAAGTGGGCCTGAGTGTTGTTTTGGAGTTTGAGGCAAAAGAGAATAGGCCAGTGGCTCCCTGTGAGATAAACTATTGTAATCCACTCAACACGCACACACAAACACAGAACTGCCCAAATCTGCGTTTCTTCAAAATGTGCTACTCACGATGAACACACATAAGACAGGTCGGGCTTTTGTCGAGTTTTCATTGGGCATGTTTGAGTGGTTACTTGTGTTACAGTCCACATGCAGGTAATCCGACTTTAGCCCAAACTCATCAAGCTTGGCTTAGTCAGTCATGTTCTGTGTGTTGCCCCATTGTTGTACTATATCCTGGCCTTTGTCTACGCTTCAACTTTCACCAGAAGGGACTTTTTGGGTACTTTTTGAATGCGTGTGTGTCTGGTAACTGTCATACCACACATAGTTGCATTTCAGAAAGTTTGGGAAGTACCATACGTCTGCCACTGCATGCATTGCTAATTTACAGAATTGCAAAGTACTTAACACCAACACATTTTCCCGTGCTGTCTAAATAAAATGTTGTATTCTGATGACAGATAAATTATCTTTGACAGATTACAACAACACAGACCATTTAGTTGCTGCAACTTTATAAAAAATACAGCAAAGAAGAGCATTTGTTTGCAAACAATGAATAGTATTTACTGTCTGCACCTTTATTCCTCAATACTGGTTAAGAAATATGGAAGTGATGAGAAGTGATTGATATAACCCTCATTGCTGTATGCTAAATACAGTATTTAGCTGGAGCTAGAAGCTAGATAGCTTGGCTTAGCATCGTGACTCGACGCAACAGGAAACCGTTCTGTCTAACGGACACTATATCACCCTTTTTATCAAAAATATGACGTGGTTTTATTGCCTATCACTAACCTCACATGCAGGTTCCAATGCAGACATATCATTAGTATTGTATGCTGCAATGTTGATATGCAACTATAACGGCAGTGGAATATGTTTTTAATGTAACTTATTGAACTTTGCATACTACCGTATCTAATCTTAGCCCAAGGGCTTTGTCTTGGTATCTTTCCCATGCCCCACTGTCACACAATCACGTCTCAACCTGAAGTATTTCCTCTGTCATTATTATCATTATTAATAATATTTCTTTTCATAGCGACCTGGTGGGGACCCCTGCGCTCGGCCGCATAGCTTGCATTTTTACACACAAGCTGTTTACACAGCTGCGTATCCTTTCGGAACCCAGTTCGGGCCGAGTTGGGTAACACAGATGTTTGGGTTCTGCCTGATGCCATCTGGTAACTCTGGCTCCCAGAAGAGCTCAGCTGGACGTGGATGTGGTGGAAGAGAGGTGAGAAGTGTACTGTGGGAAATGCAAGAAGAGGAAAAGAAAGAACGGGAGAAACGTGGGATGACAGGTTAAGATACAAGTACGATGAGAAAGAGCTGAGGGGAATAAGTAAAAGAAGTGATGGAAGAGGGGGATTAATGGGGGGAGAATGGACTGCAGGGATTTAGGTATGTGAGGAGGCAGTAAGTGGAGAAAGGGCTGTTGGATGGCGGGAAGGAAAAGCGGTCACAGTGGGAAAGACAGAGGGCCGGACGGTGGGAACTTAGCGTGTGAAACGGTGGGCATTAGGAAGAAGGAAACAGCAGGGCGACAGGACACAGTACAAATGTTACACTCGGTGTGAAAATATGCTGCAATGCTCATTTTCTCACTGAAAGACAACACATTCCTCTTTATGCTGAGTAATATTTACAACTCCTGCCTCATTTACACCCGTTAAACACACACACACACAGCTCCTATGTGCAGAATTAAAGTATCAAAAGAAGAGTGAGAACTTTATTTGTTCATTAAATCACACTTGATATGCAGCATTCATCAGTGGTGACACTCTACTGATCTGTGAAATTGCAGAGGTTTAAACTCGAAGCTGACACTGCAAACATGTCTAACAGGCACATTTTAACAGCTGAGGCTGAATGGAACTTCATTACCAGGTAACTGGTCAAAACCCATAAAGTAAACACTTAACCGCTGATCTTTTTCCATCAGTGAACACAATACAAACTTATGGGAAATCGCCAGAAGCATCACTTGTCCGAGAACGGATCTTTACTCACATTGAAAAGATTATATATTCTGATTGCAAACACATTCCCAGCAGGTTTTTGTTGGGCGAATTAGTCAGTCAATCAGCACGGCTGTATACAGCTGTATCATGTTAAAAGAGAGGGTCAAAACTATGGAACATCTGGACAATTACTGCTGCCTCTGTGCTTTGTTGAGCAATAATCATGTGACGTTGGCATGGAGAAGTCTGTGCCATCGGACTTATGATACCTGCCTGACGGTCCCATCTGGACAAATAATGACTGAAAAACATGATTATGCTGCATACAGTGCTCAAGACAGTGCTTTTGACTTTCTGACAAACTCCATCAGAGATAGTGGCTCTCTGGTGTTTTTAGGCAGAAATATGACTGCAGAAGACAAGAAAGAAGAAAAGATATCACCCTCTTCTTTGTTCTAACTGAATACTTTCTTCATTATCACACATATTTTGTTGTAATCAGGGATCCCTATCACAGCACGTAACACATTTGTCCTTATGCCCCCTGAAATGAATTTGATTTCCTACCAGACGACAAGCAGCCGGCATGAGGATATGGAGTTTGCTGCGACAGACATGTTAAAATGCCATATTGGCCCACTCCATTTCAAAGTCCATGCACCGTCTGCAGATCGTGGCCCCGGGCCACGTCGGTCCCTCCCACTCCACTGCCTTTCCTGTCTGTGCCCCTGCCACTCTTTGATTCAGCTCAGCTGCAATAACAATAAATCAGAGGTTTACAGGTTGTTTGGGGAGGAGGGGTTGGAAGGAACGAGGGATGTTTCAGGTCTCCGTCAGGGAGAAGCTGTGAACAGATTTGTGCTGAGAAAAGAGGGAAAATGATCACAGGCAGACCCGTGGCTTCTTATTCAATGTCCTCGCTAGCTATATATTTATTCAACGATATCAACAAATTTCAAATGTAAACAATAACAATTTGAAGGGAAAAATCATTCTCTAATGTATTGTGTTCACTGTATTTACACTGTTTCTTATTCCCATGTTTAGAACATGTCAAAACATTCAAAGTACTCACAAAGATAAAGGTAAAGATCCATCACAACAAAAATACTTCTATCAAACATATAATGTGGGAAACATCTCTCGACTAAATTAAATCAAAAGTTGGCAAAATAAAATTATACAGATTCACATTATCCTATTTCATTCATTCAAATACGTTGTAATAATAAACTTAAACCCCCCTATTTGATGTGATAAATTGGTATTTAACCCAGACTAGCTGTTTCCACTCATGCAAAATGAGCAGGTATCTACTGAGAGAATGACTAATACACAAATTACACAAAATGGCGAACGGTATATGCTTTATCTGAGAGGGCTAGCAGAGACTAAAGAACATGTAGCTCATGTTTTGCTTAACATAAATCAAACAGACTTAACATAAAATGAGTCCTTTAAACATATTGAGATGATTTGCTTCTTTATAATAAAACAATACAATGTACAGGAGCCAGAGAACCACTGGAGCTAGCACTCGGACTCGACACAAACGCTCGTAGCGACTAAGAACAATTTCAACCAACATAATATGTCATAATATTCAGCTTGACGTTATCTTTAAGGTGCTTTGTGGATTTCACACATCACTAACCCGAGAAAACAGGCAAAATGATCAGACAGGCAGCCCCATGGCTTCATATTCTCGGGCTACGAGGTGGCCGCAGGCGAACACACACAGTCAGGCGCTGCACTGCCCCCTACTGGCCACAGGTTAGGGCAGACTTTTAAGTAAACTCGTATTACATCACTGCTCCTAATCAGTTCATTTTAAAAGTCATAGGGACAATCAATATAAAATGAATTCACACTTAAACAACTTAAAAGAAAATGTAAGCATACATTTTGTGTGCATCACAGGGAGCACAACTTTATTTCATTCAACCTTCTTTTTACGGGAGCCTCCCGCCCAGTTCCTGTTCCTCCCGCGCTGTTCCTGTTCCTCCCGCCCTGTTCCTGTCCCCCCCTCCCTGCTCCTGTTCCTCCTGCCCGGTTCCTATTCCTCCCACCCTGTTCCTGTTCCTCCCGCCCTGTTCCTGTTCCTCCCGCCCTGTTCCTGTTCCTCCCGCCCTGTTCCTCCCGCCAGGTTCCTGTTCCTCCCGTGCTGTTCCTCCCGCCCGGTTCCTGTTCCTCCCGCCCTGTTCCTGTTCCCCCCTCCCTGTTCCTGTTCCTCCCGCCCAGTTCCTGTTCCCCCCTCCCTGTTCCTGTTCCTCCCGCCCGGTTCCTGTTCCTCCCTCCCTGTTCCTGTTCCTCCCTCCCTGTTCCTGTTCCTCCCGTGCGGTTCTTGTTCCTCCCGCAATGTTCCTGTTCCTCCCGCCCGGTTCTTGTTCCTCCCGCCCTGTTCCTGTTCCTCCCGCCCGGTTCTTGTTCCTACCGCCCTGTTCCTGTTCCTCCCGCCCCGGTTCCTGTTCCTCCCGCCCGGTTCTTGTTCCTCCCGCCCGGTTCCTGTTCCTCCCGCCCGGTTCCTGTTCCTCCCACCCCGGTTCCTCCCGCTAAACGGACTGTTTTGGACGCCCTTCTTGTCCACCTGTCTCTCTTTAATCTCTGTAAACTGCCAGGAACTCTTTTGATCTCCGTGTTCATGGTCACCTGAGCGCCTTGTGTTCGAGGCCTCGTGTATCTGTTTGCTGGGTTAAAGGGATTCAGGTTGCTTTAATGGAAGGTGTCCACTGTTGAATCTTCTCAAAGCACATTTAGGGAGTGTGAGAAAGGACTTATTGCATACGTCTGGGGAATAGGGCATCAATTATCAATTATTTTCTCGATTAATTGTTGAGCTGCTTGCACTTTAATCTGTCAGAAAATACAGGAAAATGGCAAACTTCTTTTCTAACGCTCAAGGTGCCTAAAATGTTTTGTCTCAGCAAACAGTCCACAGCTGAAAGAGATTTAGTTTATTATCACAGAGGACTGAAGGAACATGATAATATTCAAATTAAGAACTAGTAATCAAAGAATTTGAGCAATTTGGTCCTTAAAAAATTGTGCAATAATGGTGCATTATTCAGCTAACTATTGAAGCTCTGCTGTGGAAACAATCACGCAAGGTCGCAAACTAGTTTTATTGTAATTCAGTCAATTCATCAGTCCGACCTTTTAAAATGAGGCTCCACATCGTTGGAACAGTTTGGAGTCAACTTTTCCATAATTCCTTTTTGATTGAAAAATGGAGAGAATATCTGAAGAGTTGTTGAAAAGATAGTTTTTTTTTTTTTTTTTTCCCCACCCGATTAGCAATCTCATTTCTAAAAGAGACCTAAAGAAAAATAAACCATAATGCACACGAGTAAATAATTCAAGTTAAAAGGCAGCCATAAATCTTTTAAACTTAAAAATGTAGATAAGCAAGAGTTAAAGGAGGGACAACAAAGTCAGATTTTAACTCTGGGAGTGAGAAAGTGGGTGGCAAGTGGGGACGTTATTCTTCCAGGCGGTTTTATTAGAGGAAAATGACACACTTACAAGCCAATACTGAAGGAACTCCCTTATGAGTTTTTAAAGGAGCAGTAGGGCCAAAATTTAACAGCCCCATTGGAAAAAAAACATAGATGACCATAATATAACCTGTTAGGTGTTGACAGGGTTGATGATCGATAGCAGTTACTGAGCTATTGTGGAGGCATGTGCTGACATTTATGGATTTCATGGCACATTTCAGGATGTCATCTGTGTTTTTGAGCCCAAGCTGACATTTCCTTTGCATTTCAAAGCTTTCACATCCCTCATTTAAACAGACTGATTATCCGGGAGTAGAAAATACAAGAGACCTGACAGGATATCAAGAACTGGCTTTTTGGTTTCAATGCTTTGTGCAATGGGAATAAAGCACCAGTGAGATGTTTAAACTTCTCAAGGACAGGACGTATTATGTGTAAAAATAACACGCCCCATGTGAGAACTTGCAGGAAAGGATAGCTCACCTTCCAGTGGAGGGAGTCCTTTTTGTCTTTACAACATCTGGAGGCAGATACCACTCTTTCAGTCGTAGATAACTTCTGAATATGACATCTATCAGCAGCGGAGTGACGTCAGACTCCATTATAACAGAGCAGCTCCCAACCGTCTTTGCTTGTCACCTCTAAAATCAGCAATGTTAAATGTACTCATGAAATCTCTATTAAGGCTTGAAGGCAGGTAGGAGCAAAATGCACAACACCACATGGGGTTCAAATGTATGAAGGTTTGTTTTAACTAAAAAGGGGTTTTCATTTTAGGGGTTGAAAAGAAAAGCAGAAACTGCCAAGCTGGCTGAATCCTCAAAAACTAAACCTAAACAAACCAAACTAACCGACGCAGGGAATACAGAAGAACTTGCAAAAAGCTGAACGACTGACAAAAATTCACAAACAAAACAGGGCCGGGAAGGGAAACGGGCTGGACATCGGGCTGAACACAACAGACTGACACCAAAATGAGGAAGAGGCAGAACTAAATACACAGTGACGATGAGATAATGAAACGCAGGTGAGAGCTAGAACAGGCGGGAAAAACACAAAGGCAGGAAGTAAGACAAGACAGACACAAGAAGTGTGGGATTTCAAAATAAAACACAGAACTGAAATAAAGACTACAGAGCAGAAACAAAGTCATGACAGTCTCATCACACACTGCATGTTTTGGATTTATTGCTGAATGAATAGAAAAAGTGATCATGATTTATTAATTGTTAGACTGCTTTATTATTTAACGTAAAAAGTACAGTCTAGAAATAAAATATAATTCTATTGAGTATTCTTGTGAATCAGTAATCATCTCATGACCTTATTTTCATCCCCAGGATGGGAGCCACTGACCCAGAGGACTCCACCTGACATCATCTGCCCTCGGCATGCAGGCGCCTCTTTGATGCTCACTGAAAGCTCAGCTAACAAATGTTAGCAGAATTTACTCTCACATATAGAAAACTATCCGAGGGTCCGGGAACATTATTTTACTTCTTTTCTGAATTTTGTGCATTGAAATTACATTTATCTGCTCAAACGTTTTGCAGATCTTCATGCTGTTGTCTTGCCAAGATTCTGTCAGTAGGGTAATGCTGTATGAATATTAACCCTAGCTGTGCTGTGTGTTTACCCTCAGTACGCACGTATAGTTTCACGAATACGTATGAGGCCCTTGAGGTAAAGACAAACAAATTTAGATTAATTTTCACTCCCTGTTTATCGATGTGTGAAAGAGAATTTTGTGCAGGCAAATGACACTTCCATTGTTTGTTTTGTAGTTATTTATCTCCAAAGATAAGTGGAAACAAATAGACATAATGGCTTCCATGATCAACATGAAAAAAAACATTCATCCAAAAATGTTAGTAAAATACATTAGTAAATAGATAGATACTGTAAATACTGTATCCTCTTATGTTGCATCCTCTAGTTATAGATCCAGCAGGGGGCGGTGCATTCAAGTCTGTCTGCTGAGTGAACACTCACTGAGGTCAAGGTGAAAGGCTCCAACTCACTATTTGAAGAAACATGATGTAACATGGACTCTAAGACTCTCAACAACAACAACAACAACAAAAAACCCTCATACAAATAGGAGAGGGTTGTTATTTTTGGACTTAAAAAAGGATTGACTCCATATAATTCTGTGTTTTTGATGCTATACTGTATATACACTGTAGCTTCTCTACATTTCATGTTTAACTTTGCTGGAATCAACGTGCAAAGATTGCAACAAATTGTGAAGATTAAGAGGCATTGTTTTGTCCCTGCGCACAGGAGGCGTGAACAGAATCTAACCTTAGCCAACGCAACGCTGAACTTAACTGCCCCTCCTGCAAGTGTGTGAGTGTGTGTGTGCAGAGCTGGACTTGTGCTTTGGGTGGGACACTCCTTGGAAATGTGTTGCAAAAGCAGACGGAGAATCTCCAGGAAGCCCACATCGAAATATAAAGTCGTCTCTTTCACAGACTTTTTACATCTCAACGCGCATTAAGAAGACACGCTGTAACTTTGAGCTCGGAGTGTTTTTAATGTCACAACAGAGAAATGACTGCATCAAAACATCTCTCTCTCTCTCTCTGCCGCTGTCTTGCCGCAGACAGTTAAAGTTTTACTCCTTCTCTTCTCACAGAATCCCGAAAACAATTCATCCAATAAAACCCAGACTCGGCTTGCCATATGTGAAAATGTATGGCTCCCACGGGTGCCCTGAAGGAAAATTACTGGCGGCAAGACAGCGATAGAGGATCCTTGTTTTCTTGCTTTTCTCTATGGAAAAAAAAAAAAGAAGAATGCATGTGTATGTATTCATTGGGGCTGGATGGAGTTTTGATGTGGCTGGGTGGTGCTCGTCAGGCCTTGTTATCCAAAGTATCCATCAGTCAGTAAAACTGTCAGGATGGAGGAAGCACATCGGGCTGTTCCTGCCAGCTCTGACTACATCCCTACAAGGAAATGATGTTGGAAAGGCAACTGTTTTTCAATTAGGAAGTGGTTTCTTAAGAAAAGACAAGGTTTACCAGAGACATTCGCACTCGGCTGGTTTTATCATTCAATGTTTTCTCAGCTCCTCAACAGGGAGTCTTCAAAATCATACAGGTTTGATATGATCTTTATATCCACATCCATCCGTTTGCCCTCTGGGTTACATTAACGTCCACAGTGGGTGGAGACGATATTGCAAACACGGCGCCAAAAAGGACGTAAAGTGTCTAAAACCCTTTTGTAAACACTGTGGCAGCGTGCCGATTAGCAGCACTTGTTGAACCTACTGACTGGAACTCACGACATGTGTAGCATATTTTTTTAATAGCTTTGTCTGCTCTTCAAGAGATGATTTTTTTTATTTTTTATCTCTGACAGTTGAGGTAGAAGAAAAGGCTCTATCAATCAAAAGGTCAAGCCTCATTTAAACCTCATGACACTAATGTTCAAGCTTGGTTTGAGCCCACTTTCATAGAAGTTTTTGGCTTCGTGAACAGTTAAACCTTCAGTTTGACAAGTGTCCAGTACCGGTTTTGATAGATAGAGGAAGGGCGGAGAGAGAGACACAAAGTGTTACTGTTATTCTTCTACGTTGTATGATTGTTGTATTGTGCACTATCTGTCTGTCATTCGGCCTGATGAAACCTGACAACAAAAACTCTTCTAGTCTTCACGTTCTGCTGAATCATTTCTGTCAGTAAGCTGAAAGTGACTATAGAGCTGCTTCCCCTCAGGTGACTAAGTTCATATAAGGAAAATGTCACTGATTTCACAGTTACATGAAATACTGTTCTTGGAGAGTAAAAGCAACATTTAAAGTTTAACAACAAAGGAATAAACAGTGTATATATACTGAACATATTTCTCAATAGAAGCTCTTCACTATACATGTGTGGGTTAATTTTTAAATGCCTTGATCTAAGACGTGTACACAGTCCAACCTAATTCTCTCTTTACTGTAAGTGAGGAAACAGAGTGAGAAATACACTTTTAAAGCAGAATTTGAATACATCCTCTAGCTGTTTACATGTAGATTAGAGCTTATTTATGTTAATCATAGACATTTTCGTTCAACTATGTCAGAGAATTAGGTATTTTGTTGTCATTACTGCTGTTCACACATCACAGCTGCAAATCTCAGGCTTGGATTTTGTTCTCTCGTGGAAAATGTGAATGTTCGAAAATGATGGGAAACTTTTACAACACCAACATGTAAACTTTGAAGAAACTAATTGTGTGTCATTATGCCCGCTGCACTGCTCTGTTACTCCTCTGTATTTATTTAACTGAGAGCAAACCCGAAAAGCTTGACTCTAATTGTGTGGTTGGTTTATTTTATTTGCATGAAGCAGCACCACGCTCTCTGATATCTCCCAACTTTGTGCATAATCCCCGTGCAAAACATTTTGTATCACAAAGTTGTGCAAAAAAAAAAAAAAAAAAAAAGGAGAAACCAACTGTTCTTGGCTTAGCATTAGAATTTGGGTGATATGTGCTGCCACATTTCTGTTTATAATAGAGGTCAGACCCATATTTCTTTTGAACGTCTGCCAAGCACTTCAGGTTGTTCAACCGACTTGTTGTGACCACGCTGAACCATGAAAATTAAATGGTCCGTATATCAACAAGTAGGTCAGAAGCGTGCAGGCATGCATAGATACATCTCACCTACATCTACACACACAGACATACATCACCTGTCTGTTTTGTTTTTTGTTTTTTTTGTGGGGGAGATTTAATGGCAGTGAATGGGCTCGGTGCTGCAGTTGGGATGATAAGTGCTGAAAAGACGGAGCTGACTTACGTCTCTTTTTATCTGCCCGGGTGAGGGGCGATGTGGCAAACCTGGATTTCATAAGCGGGCCTTTTTCTGACTCAGACCGTTAGTGTGTGGTAAGTCTGTTGGGAAGAGAAGGAGAGAGGAGGAGGAGGAGGAGGAGGAGGAGGAGGCAAAGCTAGAAGTGATTCTGCGGTATGACCAGTTAAGTGGAGCATGGAGGAACCCATTGACCTCCACATCCTTCTTCTTCTTCTCCTCTTCCTTCGTGCTCTTGCCATTTCTTTCACCACATGTCTATCACATACCCACTTGGAGCATGTGAGTCATGTGTTCAAGCGTGCTGGCATGCATGCAGGATGTGTGTGTGTGTGTGTGTGTGTGTGTGTGTGTGTGTGTGTGTGTGTGTGTGTGTGTGTGTGTGTGTGTGTGTGTGTGTGTGTGTGTGTGTGTGTGTGTGTGTGTGTGTGTGTGTGTGTGTGTGTGTGTGTGTGTGTGTGTGTGTGGTATTGATCAGGTGTCTGTGGTTGGTGTAGAAAGGGCTCGGTGATGCAATCGCTCCACGCGCTTCTGTCTCATTTTGACTTTTCTTGACCAACTTTTCAGTCCCTTTCTGTCAGTCATTAACTTCATAAACTAGCTGTGGGGTCGCAGTTCACATCCTTTTCAAATCTACATGTTGCTGCAAGGGGCTCTATCTAAAGCCAACTGATGACCTAGATGCTGGTTAAGGTTTTGGGTGTATTAGATGTGTGTATTTGTGTGATGGTGGGGGTCTGAATTTGACAGTTATAGTTCCTCATTATTCAGACCTCAGCAGTGGTTTCACAGCCCTGTGTGGTTTGCTCCAGCAGACAGCAGTTATCGACAGTCTATCTCTGTATCACACGTGTTCAAACACAACCCACTCGGGATACAAACAAATGGTAACATGTCAGCAAATGTTGACATTTTAAGAGCTGCGCATAGAAAATGCTTTGTCAGCTAAATTAATTGACAGTGAGACAGAAAATTAAAATGCGGAGGTTTCAGCTTGACTAAAATCGGTTGGTTATCAGTCTGTTGGCTTACATATATTTTGGGGCCACATAAATCCTTTAACTCATTTTTGACCTTTCTTTGATGGTGACTTTGTGTGTGCATGTGTCTACTGTACATGCTTACGTGTCTGCTGCTTCAACCTTTTTTTTGTCTCGCACAATTCTCCCAATTTTGTGATAAATAAGATAAGTCTGTGAAAATGTGATGAAGTCTGATACATCTGAATGAGCCTTCATGTAATATGAAACAGTGTGTTGATATGTTTATTGCAGCTTCAGTGTTGTTATCACATGGAAAAACATGCAACTAAAATACAGAGAAAACAGTGAGGATTACAGTAAACGTGCATGAAACAATGAAAGCGGTAAGAAGGGAACTTAATCATAAACATCTTTTTACCAAAAAAAAAAAAAAAAAAACACAAACTTGACAGTAACAGCAAAAACAATCACTGACATCAATCAGAGACATCATTTGTGACCTGTGTCTTTCGTCCCGAGGGGTGCTCGCCGAGGACACCAGCGACTGTGCTCAGATGTCCGGGAGGCCTGGCAGCGTTTAAACTCTGTAGCTTTGCATCACGTCTCACGAGAGATGAGAGGATGCAGAGCCTGGCCAGGGGTCAGAGGCCAGCATTGCGCTCTCTCTCTGAGCTCCGATCAAGTTACAGACGTCTGAACCCGCTGACACTTCGGCGTCTGATGAAAGGCTTTGCTGACTCATTTGAAACCCCAAGGAGAGGTTATTTATTTGTCAATGTCAGGCTTTTAAAATTAGAACAAAGAGAAGAAGGAGGAGGAAGAGGACTCATATTTGCTCATGAGTCATATGAGCAGTTGTGGAAACACGTTAGTCCGTCTGCCTTTTTTTTTTTATTGTGGAAAGCAGAAGCATCATCTGTAACACATTTTCATGAAGAACCAAATAACAATCACAGGCAAGTAGCACAAAAAGTATTTCATGAACATCCAAATGAAAACCTGAGTTCAGGACTTAATTTGTTCAGGTTTCATGATAATTTCCTCCCTTAATTACACATTAATCAGAAATTTTAGGGGAAATTCGAGGCGTCTTTATTTTCTTCTGGGATGTTTTACATTGTAAATAATAATAAAAAAAAAAAGGCACCAAAAAACATATGTGCAATGTTAGAGCAGATTACTGAGCTGCTTGATATTTGGCTCAGGTCAGGAGCTCTCACTTTCATCTGCCTTCACCGAGCCAAGCTTTCATTCCTACCGATCCTCCTATTGTCTGCAACAGCTGTTTGTCATGTACATTACACCTAACCCCAAACGCCCTTTTGACCCTGCCAGTCTTTTGAAAGAGACACTTTGCTGACAGACAGATGATTTTATGTTTTGTTGTAAAGACTTTGGTAGACCTACAGCTGCCTGATAACCCCACAGGGGTTAGAAAAAAAAAAAAAAAAAAAAAGGCTGACAGTGAGCGTTCTTCACATTCCTGCTGCAGGAATGTTCTGATTTTGGACATTGTTTATTGTGTCATCATCGTGCATCATATCCTGGTGACAGACAAACAACTCTGGAGACGTTAAGACTCCTTGGTAGGATTCCATTGAAGTCCAAAAATGCAGGAAGCTTCTGGGCAAAGGTCATTGTGATGATGTGAAACACACTTTGAATGAACTCCCTGATGTATGAAGGTTGTAATTGTTTTTCTAGATCCTTATCTGAAATGAATTTACCTTAACTTTAAAGAAAAAAACAACAACTTTGTTGTAAACTGTGGTTCATTAAACCACAGGGTGATGTCTTTTTTGAGGAGGTACAAAATGGAGTGCATTGGAGTGTTCTAAAGTAATCCGCAATTCTTACCATTTCCAGCTAACTATCTCACCACCTGCAGTAACCTATAAACAGTACTAACCTAATCCATCATTAGTTAAGGCCATGGAGCACTCTGGCTAACTTCCTGCCTGTCTTGAAGTTAGCAAACTGTTAGAAAATGTTGACTTTTTGCCTCCTGTATGCACCTTTAGCCTCATTGTTTAAGCAAGATAAAAATCTACCATTATGTGCATATTTAAAACCACTTACAAGATTCTCATTTTAAAATGAATAGGCTGAAAACAGAAAGTCGACCTAAACAGTGTTTTTCAACAAACTTTGGCAAAAGTTTGGCCAGTTTTAACCACATGATTTAAAGACACTAATTATGTTTTTTTTTGTTTTGTTTTGTTTTTTACCAAAACTGTCATACTAGTTTTTAAATGCAAACTGTGTGATTTTGTAATAAAAGCAATGGTATGACTGTCCACACACACACACACACACACACACACACACACACACACACACACACACACACACACACACACACACACACACACACACACACACACACACACACACACACACACACACACACACACACACCTTCACTCACACATTGAAATGTAATCTCGTTCCTAAATTCCCTTTAATTCAATGGTTTACACACTTCCAACCCAGACATGGTTTGGTAACACTCAAATGCATTAGCAGGTTGAGAAAGAGGAAAGACTGGGCTTAAGTTAAATAACAGACAAGTGTTGCTGATGCTGTGTCTAAAAATTTCTGTCACTTGATGTTATTCAAGCGTCTTCTCAGATCGACTCTCTGACAATTTTGCAGGGAGAGAAATTTTCCAACTCAGGACTTGAACTCAGATCAGCAGGCTGTAGGTCTATCTAACCACTTGGCTTACGTGCAACCAAATACAACTATTATTGATCTAGATCACAATACAATCATGAGTGAGTATTTTCATGACACACACAGGCATTTGTGAAAAGAGGCAGAGCAGCACCGTGGAGGCAGGTTCAGACACATAAAGCCAGATGCTAATTATCAGTCAGAGGAAGAGAGAGAGAGAGAGAGAGAGAGAGAGAGAGAGAGAGAGAGAGAGAGAGAGAGAGAGAGAGAGAGAGAGAGAGAGAGAGAGAGAGAGAGAGAGAGAGAGAGAGAGAGAGAGAGAGAGAGAGAGAGAGAGAGAGAGAGAGAGAGAGAGAGAGAGAGAGAGAGAGAGAGAGAGAGAGAGAGAGAGAGAGAGAGAGAGAGAGAGAGAGAGAGAGAGAGAGAGAGAGAGAGAGAGAGAGAGAGAGAGAGAGAGAGAGAGAGAGAGAGAGAGAGAGAGAGAGAGAGAGAGAGAGAGAGAGAGAGAGAGAGAGAGAGAGAGAGAGAGAGAGAGAGAGAGAGAGAGAGAGAGAGAGAGAGAGAGAGAGAGAGAGAGAGAGAGAGAGAGAGAGAGAGAGAGAGAGAGAGAGAGAGAGAGAGAGAGAGAGAGAGAGAGAGAGAGAGAGAGAGAGAGAGAGAGAGGGGAAGAAGAGGGAAGAGGTTTAGGGTGTGGCAGAGAAACACCGACTGAGACACAGGGATGTCTGCAAAATCCTTCAAGTATTTGTCTTCCTGTCTGGCTGTCTGGCTGATGTCCCCATCCCACCACCCACCATACAGCACCCTTTCTTTCTCTTTCTTCTGTATACAGGTTTTTCCGCTGGTGATTTGATAAAGTTTTATGTTATAGTAAGTACCTGTGAATGTGGACTGTGATATCATGTTTTGAGAATGGCTGTTATTAAGATGTATTTCATTTTGTACATTAAACACTCTTATCTCACAATGTTTATAAAAGTAAAAAACTATTTGCGATTCCGCCCTAAAATTTCACAGGTTCCTCATTGGCCAATGCTGCACTCTTCCATTAAGTTTCATGAACATTGGGTTGGTAGTTTTTCCATTAATCCTGCTGACAGCAAACAAACAACAAATTGAAATCATCACCTCCATGGGTGTAGTGCTGCCGTAGCGCACCAGAACAAAGCTCTGTAGTTTTTTTCTGAAATTGAGGAAATTAACTTCTCACATTAAGAAAATTATGGAAATTATGGAAGGAAATTATGTTTTCGGAGTTCTCTTGATCCGTTCCTGTTTGCCCTGTTAAAGTTGCTGCATTACACTGTAAATACAAACTCAATTAAAACTCCAAGCAGTGATATGCCAGCCCTTGCACACTGCATGTCGGGGGTCCAGCGGGTCGGGGCTGCCGGCTCCCCGACGTGCAGCACGCCAAGGTCAGCATATTGCCACTTGCCGTTTTAATTTTTTTCTTGATCTCGTTCCTTATTCATCTTTTTTTTTTTTTAAATCGCCTTATTTTGCCGGCTTTAACATCTTCAAAAACTCATGAAAGTTGGTGCCTGACGCATGTGCAAAGTTTCATGAGGTTTGGAGCATCGTGTGAACTTAAACATCAACTTCCTGTGTCACGGCGAAACCTTAAACTTAGTCACATCACCCTGAATATATTATATACTATGTGTCATTTTTGTCACTTTTTGGAGTATGACCTTTTTCTGAACTTAATTTATTATTAAATTCAATTAAATACAATTTAATTTAATTTAATTTAATTTAATTTAATTTAATTTAATTTAATTTAATTTAATTTAATTTAATTTAATTTAATTTAATTCAGGTCAATTTTATTTAATTCAATTTTATTCAATTAAATTAAATTTAATTCAATTTTATTTTATTTTATTCAACTAATTTAATTTAATTTAATTTAATTTAATTCAACTTAATTTAATTCAATTGAATTATTTAATGTAATTTAAGTTAATTCTATTTTATTTTATTTAATTCAATTGAATTATTGAATTATTGAAATATTGAATTATTGAATTTTATTGAATTCAATTTAATTATTTTTTTTTTTAGATGTAGGTACGGTTTATATGTCCACAGAATTTCGTGTATGTAGGTGAAACTAGGTGCCAGAGCAGCAGTTTAGTGGGCTAGTGAGCCATCTGGCTACGCCCACTCGTGAAACCACTTTTCT
This sequence comes from Brachyistius frenatus, assembly GCF_029030835.1. Classification (NCBI taxonomy): domain Eukaryota; kingdom Metazoa; phylum Chordata; class Actinopteri; family Embiotocidae; genus Brachyistius; species Brachyistius frenatus. The sequence goes on from NW_027210632.1 coordinate 200,753, forward strand.
GCACGACTTCATGAAGTTTCATGAATTTCAAATCGATCCAACAAAATCCCTAAGAGGAGTTTGTTAAAGTACAATGTGCAAATTGCCCAAAATGGTGACTAAATTCAAAATGGCGGACTTCCTGTTGAGGTGCAATGTAACTTTTTTGTTCATCTGGGTGTCATACATATGTCCACCGAATTTTGTGCATGTAGGTAATGCAGGCATGTAAATAGGTAAATGCAGTCGCCGGGGCATGAGTTTAGGGGGCGCTAGCGAGCCATTTGGCCACGCCCACTCCACTAAAATAAGAACTTTTTCCCTGGGAAAGACGCGCGTACCAACTTTCATGAGTTTTGGAGTATGATAAAGCTTCTAAAAAGGTAACAACTTTGTCAGGATATGAAACCGGAAGAATAATATTTCCTTGGATAACAAGAGGGCTTTCACACCATTCGGTGCTCGGGTGAAACACTTGCAGGAATATTTTGTAACTAAAATTTTTAAAAGAACACTTGGGATGAGAAATCTTTAAACAAATAACACTACACACCTGAAAACCTTCTCGGGGGGAGTTCGTGCTAATTCTTGCCAAAGCACCTGACACAACCTTTGCACTTGTTGTTACTCTGTATATCAATCACATTAAAGCACACTTTCATAAAACCATTACGCTACACTGTCATTTTTGGTTTAAATTCCAATCATAACTGCTGAATTACCACTTCAAAATTACACAAGTCCCTCCCAATGCACCTACATGATGAAGCATAGCCACTGCTCAGTCAGAAGTTACTGTACCTCATCCATCAGTCATACCATCAATTAGCCATTCAGCAGGCCAATTATACAGCTAATTATAGACTCAGTCAGCAGTGAGGAAGCTGTTCAGTCTATCAGGTCACATCACTCAGACAGTCAACTGAACCGAAAGGCTGAATAAAACAGACAATTTGTACATGTTTAATGATCATAACATCCCAGGCGATCGGGTTTCAGTTTGAGACCACTATTCCTCTTTGTCAGGTCTTTTAAGACTCTTTGATTCTACCATATTAAAATGATTTTTGCAGATTTTTTTTGATCCAATGCAGCTGCAATTTGGGAATATATGATTCGGGTTGTCAACATGAGGCAAAAATAGAGCTCTGCTGTTTCATGTTGCTTTGAGAACTGCCCTGATTGCCAGACCTCTTTTAAAAACTGACAAGAAGATTTAGTTAAGTTTTTCCATGAGGTGTTTCAAGCATCTGTCATTTGCTGAAGCATCCAGTCATTTCATCATTCAGCCAGTCCACGGGGTAAAGGTTTCATTCTTGAATTTGATATCTGTTTAAAAACTGCAACAGCTTCTCTTACAAAATGACTGACAGAATTAATGTTTTTAATATTTCGGATGACCGTGGAGAGTAAAATACTTCAGTTTAAAAGGATATAATCATCTGGACTTTTGTAGTATTCAACATGTGGTGACAATGTGCTTGCAAAACAGATGTTATAGTGTGTTGCAGTGAAAACCTTCACACAGGCTCGTCCTGCAGCCAGCCAGGCCCTCACTCTGTGTTCTCCATCTCGCAGTCCTCCTCGCCCCCTCAGGGACAGCAGCTGGCAGGACGCCCTGTGTTTTTGTCTCAGACACGCTATGCCTGTCTGCCACTAGGCTGCTATTGCTGCTGCTATCGGGCTCCAGCCAGGTCGCCGCAGAGGCCAGACAGGGCGGTGTCCTCTCTGAGCAGACCGACCGACCTACCGAGTGGAAGAGGAGCTCACGTGAAACCTTTTTATTTGTCAGGGGAGAGATGGAGGGAGTGAACAAAAGAAAAGGAAAATGAGACAGGAGAAAGAGTGACAAAGAGAAATGTTGAGAAAGTTTCAGCTGGCACGAAAGCAGGAAGAGAAGAGAACAGAGTGGAGGGAGGTGGAGGGAGGCAACACACAGCACTGCACTCTGCCTTTATGCTATAGATATTTCCACTCATCAGCTGTTAGTCATTGCTTTGGCTCATAAACTGCACACATCACTTGTATGGTGTATTACTTTACCCAGCTAGGGACTTTCTTTGATTGTAATGGTCTGCCTTTCTCACTCATAAGGAAAACCTGGTGCTTTAGATGCCTTAGCGAGTTTTCCAAAGTAAAGTTGTTTTGGAGGAGCGGAGGGAGAAACAGAGATCATGCAAAGTAACATCTAGAAAAACTACGCCTACTGTTATTGTGTTGGTCTTGAGCTCTTTGGAGGAATCCTAGCCATGAACCTGAAGGCAATTGTCATTGATCGAAGCTTCTGTAACTTCTGTTGGCAGATTATATCAAAGTGTTAACATATTCAAATGAATTACTCAGATTTCTCCTCACTAAATTCAATAAAACACAAGGAATTGTGTGAACGAGGCAGTTGTAGGAGCAGATGGAAACATTAACAAAATAAAGTGTGGACTGATGCTAACATTTCAAAATTTGCTTTTAGCAGGTATAAATAGGAAAGAAACAGACAAGGCAAAATAATGCATAAAAGTTACAGGAAACTGACTGGAGTTTGGCAGGACCTAAAGTCAGTGAGTGATGAACAGGTGTTTGACTGGTACTTATGCTAACTGGGACAGGTGCAACAAATCAAGGCCATCAGTTTGAGAGGCCAGTCCAAGGAAAGCCTGAAAAAGCAGTCGCATAACAAGAAACTAAAAAAAAAAAAAAACTTGAATTTTTTCTATATTTCTGTTTCTAATAAAGTTTAAAACAAGAAAATAAATCACATAATAGCTTTAATCAAAAAAGATACTGGGAGACTGAAACAACGCCAAAGGTGTGGACTGTAAAATATTAATAATATGATGAGCTGAAAGATGCTGAAAGCTCTGTACTGAAAAATCAATGCTGTATAGTATCATGACATTTTGCGAATAATATCGTATTGTGACTCACTTATTGTGATAGTATTGTATCCTTCTAAACAGTAGATATGTGTAACCACATTGTGGTCTTGGATATTTGTAGTTAGTGTGTGTTTGGTTGCTCTGCCAGCAACACCTGCTTTGTTTGTATTTCCTACAGAAAGTGACATAACAATTTGAATTCATAATTATGGCCACTGCAATCCTACACGGACTACCGAGGCAGAAAACATGTTTTTATTGAAAAATAAAGCTTGCCAAGCTGCACAGTGCTGTTATAAATCAGCTGCACTATACACGTCCTGTGTGGATAATATTCCAACTGTCTTTGCAGCAACTCCCCTGCCCCTGTTTTCTCTGCTCCGAGTCTTGGTCGGCCTCCAACGTAAGCACAGGCCACTTCTTACTGGCTCCTTTTGCCTCAACTCACCGTTCGAATCTACTGTGGCCATCATTTCTCCCTCTGTCCCATCCAGGAGGTCAAAATGTGGTAATAATCCAAAAATGTGTGATGAAATGAAGTAAAATTATGTAAATATTGTGAAAACAGAAGAGAACATGCAGTCTCTTTTGATAGTATTTTCCACGGCTGAGCTTTTTTTTTTTTGTCTGAATTATGAAACAAAGAAAAGATGCCCCTGCCTTTTAATAAAGTGGTCAAACTCTTCTGGTTTAATACATCAGCTTCATTGTACTGTAATTGGCATGACATCACACACTTTGAAGGTTTCCATGAGCCAACACGGACTCACACAGGGAAGAAAAAGGCCTGATTTTCTTCACCTATAGGTGACCCAGATCTGATGTCTTTTCCACGTTTAGCCTGAAATGTATAGATCACACACTCATTATTGCTTCTGTACAAATCCAGACATCAAGAACTAGGAACAGTTGTTTCCATTGATTGTCACTGATTCAAGGCTTGGCGAGAACATGATCTCTCTCTAAGTACTCGTGTAGTGTAGTGTGGTGTCCAACCACTGTTGGACTTAAACACCAAATTACTGATTGACTAACTTATTGAACTCTTCCTTTGTTTTTCTGTCTTTCTTACTTTCCTTTGCAAACCGGGTGCCTGAAATACAAACAAACCAGAAAGTGCCTTATCCTCGGAATCTTAAAGGACCATTAACTCTCATTTTTACTTCACCACATAAAGGACCATAAATATATGTGCAAGGTTTAAGAGTTTTGTTAATCAGTGCCAGGATTCTGCCATTACTTTTCCAGGTGCTGCAACGTGTGGCTTTTACATATATATATTTTTTTTTAGCTGGTACACCCAAAAACTCTATTTTGAAACAAACTAGCCCCACACACTGTTGTTTTTGGACACACCCAATCAACCAGACAAGCAAGACATTTACAGTAAGATGCAAAAGACAATTAATGTCAATCTTAAACCTGAAATGAAGCAAGTCAACTGCTAGTCCACAAGAGGAGAGCGTATCACTGTGACAGTTAGCCTCGCCACGGTGTGAAAAGTTGACGCACCTCACATGACGAAGGTCTACAGCTGATCGGTAGGCCAAGATCCGAGTCCAGGACAAAGTGCTGTGGATTTCTTAAAATATTTTTTTTCCTAGCCCTAACTACGTGTTTTTATTTCTTACAGCTAACCACATGGTTTTCACGCTGACGAAATGCCGGCTTGCATAGCTATTAGTGGAAAGTAACATGTCATCAAATACTCTACTTAAGTCAAATTTTATTTAAGTTCCATTTTCTGCTACTTCGTACTTCTACAACATTTACTTTTCTTCTTTTCAAAGTAAACTTTATTTTTTATTCCGCTCCATTGTTTGATGGCTATGGTAACTAATTACTTTACAGTTACAAAACATACAAATAAATGATGAAATATGTTTAATATTTACAAATTAAACTAACCAACAATATACAACTTAAAGTAGTTAAAATGCTCTTATATACAGATGATACACAATAATACTGACAACAGCCATTCAGTACTTTTATTTTTTATACTTTGAATTGTTGAAGATTTTACAAGTTATAAGTTTGATAGGATGCTTTTACTTGTAATTATAAATAGTTTAACAGGATGAGAATATTGATTTATTTAAATGCAGCATCTGGATAATCATAATGGGTTTAAAACACAATAATATTTTTGTTTAAAAGGTGTGCTCTAGCTTTAAATTTCTCATTAGAATAGAAACTTTGGTAAGCCTTGTGGCCTTTATATCTTTATATTGCAGGAAAAACCATTCAGGTTTTCTTATTTTACCTGGTATATCATAACAGTGGCGCTGCCAACAAATTAAAGCGGGCGTGACAATATGCCCTGACAATGAGCCTGCAGCATCATCAGCTTCAGCTTCAGCATCACCATAACGATACAATAAACAAATAAACTCCATTTACAGGCACCCTCATATGACGTCAGCATTCTGCAGTGATTAATGTGAAGTTTCGACACTCACCTGCTGAGGTTTATTTATAGACACTGCACATGACACATTTGTCTTTATTGATGGAGGATAGCAGAGACCTTTGAATGATGAATTACTTGCCACACTTACCACACAAACTCATCCGGATCTCCTTATCAAAGTTATGTCTTGCAAAAGAAGAAATCAAAGGATTTCCTTTGCGTGTTTTTATCTTGTCAAACTTGTCTAATGTTGTTCTTGCTGGACAAGGAGAGATTGATGTGTGAAATTAAATCTGTGTGTGCACAAGAAGACACTCCCGTGTTTCTGTCACCAGGTGTATGTTTTCTTAAAAAAAAAAAAGCCGTAAAACAACAGAAGAACAACACTACATCTTTACGTTTAATCCTATAATGGCCTCAGATAAGTACTAAACACAGCTACTCACGCAATCTTTGTGCTGACCAGAACAGAGCGTGCAGTCAGCTTCGGAAAAGCCTTCAAATGGAATTATACGAACCACCTGTTCTTGATCCAGAGGCTTTAATGGACGAGTGGAAGTCGCATGTGCTGCCTGCGGTTCAGACATGGTAAAGAAAGACAGAGAGACGTATAGCCCTCTCCTTGGAGACATAAAACAGTCAGCAGACGGTCTAGGCACGACAGAAAGAGGGAGCAGGGGAGTATGTGGAAGGGAGACAGCTGAGGTAAAGGCTGGCGTAGAGGTAGAGGGAAGGAGGAAGGTTTCAGTTGCCTGGTAATTAAAGTTGTTTATCAGACAAGTCTTCATTTACACACATCCTGCAAAACTAAGATGTTTGTCAGCCTGGTAAAACACTTCATCGATAAAAAGTCATATTTCCCTCTTTACCTTCCTCCCATGAATCAAAAGTTCATGAGCAAAATGCTTAAGCTGTTCCTGAAAAATCGAATTACAGCAAAAACAAATAATAAGAGCTAGAAAGAGACGCCGGTAATGACTGATGAGGCAGCGACTGAGACGTAAATGCTAAAAATTACTGCAGCATTAAGTGTAACCAACTAAATATGTCACATGTTCCGTCCATTCCACCTTTCATCACATCCCAGGCCACAGAGTGTGAACACCAGCCGCTGGCAGGATCAGTTACGCAGCTCATTTGGCAAGCCTGAGGTGACTTCAGGTAAATGCATTCTGCAAAGATCCATCACATTTTTTCCTCTACCTCCCTCTTCCTCTTTCCCGCTTCCTGCATGTGAGTGAGGAGTAATTGGTTTTTCAAATGGCAGGCTTGAAGGTTAAATATTCCGGCTCGATGTGAGCATGTTTATAATTAACTTTAACTGCTGGATATAAACAACCATAAAAACCTTTTAATATCTACAATTTTGCAGGCGGTCCTCCCTTAAGGCAGGAAACCGTAGATTGTTTGTGAAAGTGGCTTCAACCCATATTTACATTTATTGCGACCTCTACTGGTTGCAATTATGAGGGAGGCAAAGACGGAGACAAAGACGAAGGATGGGCTAGCTATTATAAAAGTTATAAAGTCTGCACAGAGAGGAGGTCAGGTCGGTTGGATGGATCCAACAAAGGACTTTCACCCAGGACAACGCTGTTCATCTGTCCCGTGTAAAAACAAAAACAAAAGTCAACGCTAGCGGTAAGTTAAACTTATTTAATGTATTTATATTACATAATGTAACTTACTTCACGTATGTATCGAAATGTAAGTAACTAAATTACTTATTTTAACTCAAACCATGAATTTTTCCTAAACCTATCCAAGACGTTTGTGCATCCAAAACTAACTAAACTGCAACCATCTCACAACGATAATCACTGGTTTATTCTTGTTAGGTCCCACCTTTCGCTGGGACTCTTCAACTGCTAAATATGTTGTTTTGGCAAGTGAGATATTCTGTCGTTTAGCACTAAGGGTGTTGTTCCTATAAAGGGCGCTGTAAACACTCATATCGTCTCGGGAGTCTGAAAATATGAACCTATCCTGTTGTATTGGTGCGAGGACGTCTTGGAGTTTTGATGTAGCAGAATGGCCGCTCGTTAGCCTGATTTGTTTTTTCCAGAGCTTAGCTGCAAGACAAGGTGACTGTAGTTCATCTCAAATGTTACTTAAACAAGGATAAATACTGCATTTGCTGAAGACTATTTTCAGCTGCTGATTTAAATACATTTGGTGCCTTAGTGAGCATTTACGAAAGCACCATAGTTGTGGGATTGACTCAAAATATATACAATGCTCGTGTTTATTGTTACGAAGGAGCATGTTTCCCATCACTACTCTGTGCCTCGCTGATTTCATTAATAGCTTCTGGCACTAAGTAATAAGCCATGACAGCACAGAAAGTACTTCAGTAAGATCAATTCATTTTTAGTTTTGCTCTTTTCATGGGAATTTCTGACAACAAGAAGAGTACAGAATATAAAACACCTCTCCTTTAACTTAAGGGGACGCACTCATACAAATACAAACATGCATCATGCATTTTAGTTAGCTTTCCCTAATGTTCTCCTCTTTTCTACATCAACAACAACGTAACCACAAGACAATGTTTGGCACCCATAGCTATGCATGACAGGGAAATCATGTGGACAGCAACTGAAACATTCAAAGGATTTTATCACATACAGTATATTATTTTTAGGAAGCAATAGTTATAATGCTCTTTATTTTTACTGTTGATGTTGCTTTGTCTTTTTAGCTTCTGTGGCTACAGCCACTCCTTCCTTATTCTATGTCAAACAAACCCCTGTATTGACCTGAGCACAAGTGATTTGCAAAGGGTGTGTGTGTTTATGACTCTGCACATTGATGTTTACTCCCAAGTCGTTGCTTTGGCCAAGTTTCGGTGACATAATTCATCAAACAAGCTTGATGTTTGCTTTGTGACAGAAGATGATTTGACTCCCAGCCTTAAGCTAAATGCTGCAGACTACATACAGACTGTAGACTTATGACTTGCCTGTGTGTGTGTGTGTGTGTGTGTGTGCATGCGCGTGCGCGTGTGTGTGCGTGTGTGTGTGAGTGTGTGTGTGTGTGAATGTGTTTTTGTTTTCAGCTATGTAAAAATGGTGCCATGAGCAAGAATCCATTGTCATCATAGTAAATTATAAGCAGGTGTGTTAAGGGGTTGGTAATGGTCGTGTCCAATTTTACTGGTTCCTCCGATCCCCCTTAACAGCCGTCCGCTCCCTACCCTCAGGGTTTCTAATGAAGGAAGAAACCAATAACTAGTAATGTAATGAGGTACTGTTTCAAATGAAATAACGCAATGCCAATACTGAAATTAAGTGGGCTCATTACTTGTGTCTTACATAATATATAATGGACAAATGCAAGCAGATGGCCTATACCCCCAACTTCCTGCCTGCGCCGTTCTGGAGGAGGGAGGAGAGTTGGCTAGCGGAGGTACCAAGGGTGAAGCTGCTGCACCAGGCCGAGGTGAAGGTTTTTGAGATGCAGGCCAGGATCAGGTGTGACCAGACTGGGGACCTCGCACCTGCCTCCACGTGCAACCTGATGTCAAAGTCTGGCTTCAGCCTTCAGAGCAGACTCCCAAAAATGCATTACTTGGGTGGAGGTAGTGCATGATGAACAAGGGTGGTCAAGTCAGGAGCGAGGCCCAGACCACCAGGGTCTCATCTCGCAAGGGCATTCGCTAGTCCACCATGTACAAAGGCGACAAAAAGCCCAGGCAATGGTGGACATGTAGTGCCTCAGGAAACCAAAAACCAAAAACCATGGGGAAAAGCAACAGGAGCAGAACAGCCGACCTGGAGGAAGAGGGATAACGGACGACCAACCAACATCTCTGTGGGAAGGCAGACAAAACAGGCAATATTAAAATAATACAGCTATGTGTGCATTAATAACAGAATCCAAGTAGACACTAAAGTTACACAAAAGGGACTTTCTCAAGTAAAGAATTTTGTTTCCAGTCATTGGTAAAGTGATTAAATTACTTTTCATTGACGTCACTAGTAATTGTAATTGTAATTGTTTTCCAATTGTCAGTGAACTGCACAACACTGCCCCCTATATTTGTACACTTCAGTTTTTGTATGGATTAAACAAATGTGACATCACTACTTAATCAATGACCTTTAAACGTCCAGGTAGGTGGATTTTGTTACCTTTGGACACAGCTAATTTAGCTGGGCTCTCTTTCAATTCTTTATGCTGAGCTATGCTAACTATGGTTATGGTGGTATTGATCTCTGTTACTAAATCTGCCCAAAAGTAGTAAAGCGTATTTCCCAAAATGTCAAAATATTCCTTGAACACCTTCAACAACCATAAGCAATTTCTTTAAGACTTGTTCCTGTAATTATCCTTTAAACCAGCCTCTCATATTTGTTGAGTTAAAACACAATATGAAATGAACCAACACAGATCATTATGCTCTACTACAGCATGTAGTTCACTGCAGCCTCCCACTGGACCGCAGACTGACTCACTGCACTATCAAAGAGGCACAGGTGGAAAAAAAAACAAGAAAAAAAAACTTCAATCTGTAACGACTGCATGGAAATCAACTCCAGATTAGTTTTACAAATGCATGTGTGGATAAACATCAGAGCTTGTCATCAGACTTCCCTGGGGGGTTACATGGCAGGAACAACTTTCTCAGACTTTGATTAAAGTGTAAACAAAAAGTACACTGTGTTTGTGTGTCTTGCAACATGAAACACTTCTTCAAAAGACCTGCGCTGCAAATCAGTTGGACGAGCATTCGCGAGCACCAAACTAATTTTAGTGTCCAAACAGCAGTGGAAAGGTAAAACCTCCTGTAAAAGATTTGATAGAATTTCCTCTTTTTGTTTACCCACACGCAGAGTGAGGCAGGTTCGCGGTGTTGGCCACCCTGAGTGCAGAGTACGGAGTGCGAAGTGTGAACTCGCTCTCCTGGGAAAGGCTGTTGCATATTCAAGCAGTTAGCGTGAGGCTCTGAGCGTGCGTATGTGTGTGTGTGTGTGTGTGTGTGTGTCTGGGTGTGCGCATGAGTGTGTGTGCAACCCGTCATAAACGCTGACGAGTGATTGAGTACATAAGCCTGTTCGCACGCCACAGCCCCAACAAGCCTGCCTGCGTTAGTGTGTACATGTGAGACACCATTCATCTCCACTGAGTAACCCAACAATGCGGCCCAGATCGCACCCTATTAAGCTGTCACAGTGCAACCAGCTAACTTACCTTATTATCTTTACTATAATGGGAGTCTTTTTTTTTTGTAATTTTTTTTTCAGGTTTGTTGCCTCCATACAGAGAGCGTTTACATACAGAGAAATAAAGTAAATACACTCAAACACACGCGCAAACACCAAACTACACAATGCCAGCCACCAAATAGCCCCATGTGTGCTGTTCTTTCCTGTGTGACCTCAGCTGTGAGTTCATTCTCCCCTCGCACATATGGAGCCCTGGCACCCTCTCAGCTCTCGGCTGCTGCCCTGCTACTATCAGCACATTTTTAATTGCCTGGCTTTAGAATATAACAGTCTCTGTGATGACAGCACGCTTGTTTATTTTTATATGCAACCATAAAGGCCCCAATCGCCCAGACCTTATAAGGCATATACATATATATGAAGTTTTTCTTCCTCTGTCTTTTTATTTTTAGCAGAGTGCAAACAAGGTGTAGTAGTGTGGAGTAACTAAGGAGTTTTCTTGCCCCAGGATATGCTGTAATTATGGAACGTGCCTGTCAGAGGCGAGGAAAATCTTTGATGATCTTTGTGTAGTAGCAAACGTGACTTGTATCAATGGACTGTAGTAGCTAAATAAAAGTCTCACTGTCTGCTGTGACTGGGTTACGAGTACATATTTGGCTTAAATAAACAGAATACACTGCAATATTGTCAATATTGCCATGGAAGCAGAGCCTAGTGAGACAAATGGGATGAAATGAATGAACGTCGCACAGTATCTCAAAATCACAGCCAAGAAATAAAAAATTGCAATGTTAGAAAAAAGGTAGAAAGAGTAAAAAAAGAAGTCGTGGAAAGAGGATTCAACATGTCAGAGGAATGGCGATACAGAAGTATAAAGTACATTTTAGTAACAGAAACCAGGCTAAAAGCCACGTGTGAGCCTAAACACATACTGCCAGTTCCACTGTCACAGTTGATCATCAAACATCTATGTGTCAAACAAACACATCAGTGTGTGAGTAACCAACTCAATTGCATCTTCCTTCTTACTGTAACAACCATCTGGTTACATAAATTAGGAGTTTTAAGCAGAAGAGTCTTAAAATGCTTCATGGAGCTAGGGACCTCGCCCACTTCTGTTTCCATTGTCATAAATTAATTGTTGATCCTGACTTGTTGTCACAACAGAACTTAACAGGCTCCCAAATTGCATTGCATCGTACTGCCCTATCTAGCACAACTACATAGACCTGTACCCCTTAAAGCTGTACTGTGCACTGCTGACTTATGTTACAATCAAAGTAGCCACAGCTGATGCCATCAAGGCTGTGGCTCCTTATATGCAAATATTAGACGTATACTTCCTTGCGTCCACACTAATATTATTAATATGTTATGAATGCCATATCTTTCCCACCATGATTGTGTTCCAACTTGTATTACTGCTGAGTACATTTACATGTAGTACCAACCTAACACGAGACTGACGATACTGTAAAACAAAGATTACTTTGAATTTTGTATTTAGTATTTCTGAACCCTTTTTTTCTCTTCACTATGTTCACTCTCACACTCTCAGTAAAAAAAAAAAAAATCTCAATATGCTACACACTATCTTCCTGACAGATGGTGAGGAACAAACTAGAGCTAAAAGAAGAGTGAATATTGGACTCGTGTTCATTAAAAGGATAAAAGCATGACTTCAAATGTAATGTGGCGCTTCGGCTGAATGTGTAAATGTTAGCAGCTGTTCACCATATCATATGATGGTATGTCAGTGTTGTGTTGTGATTAGAGCTCATTTCTGCTGCCTTCATTGGCCAATAAATGACTCCAAGCAGTTTTAAGATTCGAGATCATTAGTTGTCTTTGATGAGGTAAAAAGTGTGGCGTCCCCCATGATAGTCAGCCATGCTTAACGCCCATCCACACTATTAGTTTCTGCTAAAAGGGAGCACTGCTTTGCATTGGCACTGGTCTTTGGTTTTATGTAAATCATTATCGTTAAATATTAATGTCATTTTTTTGGAGATACTTGTCTGTTTACGCTGCTGAGTGCAGCTTTGATCTCACTGAAGTTACGGGGAAACCAATGTGAGTTTCAGTGGTGAGAATCGCACAAAATCTTGTCTACTCTTATGTTTCATAATGGAATTTCTTAAGAAATGACTGTTCACAGCTACCAGGATCCAATAGGTGTGGACTGGGTGTATCACATCATCTGATGTCCTACAAAGAGGCATGGCTACCAAATTGCTGCCCCACCTTTGTGACAAAGAAAATGGTTCAGAAATTATGCGTGGCATGCTGTTGTTTCTAGTCTGTCACGTTGGTGCTTTCACTTGGCAAGTTTTTTTCCTTTGATAACCATCCTGTTCTCTCCCTCTAAAGTTATCAGAAGCTTTTATCCAGGAAAGTCCCTCAACCCAGGCCAAAACAATTCTAAGTCCTCCTCTTTTACTCATCACACTAAAATAGCTGTGTCATCTGTGTGTGTGTGTGTGTGTGTGTGTGTGTGTGTGTGTGTGTGTGTGTGTGTGTGTGTGTGTGTGTGTGTGTGTGTGTGTGTGTGTGTGTGTGTGTGTGTGTGTGTGTGTGTGTGTGTGTGTGTGTGTGTGTGTAACCGTCTACAGGAATTTAGCTTCTTGCTCATCAAAACGTGCCCTAATTTGTTCATGATTTACACACTAAACCAGTTTAATTTTGTCTCAACCATACACATTAAAAGGGATGAAACGGTGGCACACCAAGGTTTCTAAGCCACAAGCTCAAGAAGTATTAGTAGGGTTTGTTAGCTCCAGGAAATGTCCTTGGCAATGGTACTTGAATTATAACAACCAATCAGGGATACTCATCCAGGCCATGGGCAAGTCATACCTGTCCCAACTAATGGTTTCCAAAATATGTAAGGGTGGAGTGTATCAGCTGACTATTTTGGCACAAACAAACCATCCGAGCGATGTCTTTTGTCCTTCACGTGTCAGGTAGTTTTCCTTTCGTTTCTTTGGTAGTCATGACTTTGTGTAAACGTATCGTTGATATGATGCCGTGCTAATGTGGGTGTGAACTTAAGTTAACTGCCACTTGACCTTACCCAACCTTAACGTGCTCTGTTCCCAATACAGAAGTTGCAACACTGCTGTAATGACCCCATACTCTGTACAAGCATTTTACTGTGAATCTGATTAACATACATTCATAACATACTGTAGATAACATAAATGAAATTTGAGGCCGTTTGACACAGTCACTACAAAACATAGACATTGTAACGATGTGTCATGGAGCACAAATGGGCTGATCAAGATAAAGTCCAACCACAGTAATACTCCCACTATCAGTGTTGGCATTCATTACGTTGAAAACAAGCTATGTGGACAAAGTTTTATCAGGCTTCCTGCATCCATGATAGCTGAAGTATGATAGCTGGGCCTTTTATAGGAAAGAAAAGAGTCAACTTCATGCCCCAAAAGGCTGGATAAAAAGAATTGTTGAACTGAAATTAAAACTGGTAGTGAAACTGGTGCCTATTAGTGTGCAGTACACCGTGGCAGTGTCAGGCAATTCTGCTTTGTAGTGTAATTTCAGCATGTGAAAAGGGTGTGGGTCAAAATACCAACTTTTTGCTCAGTATTTTGTCCTTGTGGTTTGTGTAAAATATTATATATATATATATATATATTAGTCATGGTATCAGGGGAAACTATGGCTCAAAATACTCAGCTAGTCTCTACATTTCTTTCCTTTTACGTTTGACATAGAAAGTCATGTATTTCATCAAACGCAAAAATGGAAACTCGTGAAGAAATTTAACAAGCATGTTATTTTACACCCTCACACAAACTGGCTGATTCCTTAACTAAAGTTGATCACCCATTGAACATCAAACTCATACTGTATGGGGTATTTTGTGCTGCACCTGACATCCTGTATCTAAAATGCATGCATAGCATTGCACTGATTCGGCCTGTCCTGGATGTCAACCACAAAATAGATCACTGGGAGTTGAAATTTTCCTCATGATACGAAACTCTCGGCCTCCTGTTGACTTGATAAATAAACCTGAACCCCATAAGCACCACACTCGCATGCTCACACATTAAAAGTGAGAGAGAGGTAGAGAGAGGAGCGGCATGCGACCTGAGGAGTGCTCCCTATACTTTGTGAACTTGTGGCATTTTAATGGGCCTGACGTAGTTCCCTGCTGCGGTCTGAGGTCTCTTTACCAGCATATATTTTCCCTCAGAAACTGAGAGCTGGAAAAAAGCAGAGAGCATTTAAACAGGCTAAAAATGTATCTGATGGCAACCACCGTTGGCTGAAAATAGCTCTAAAAGGGTATTATTATCATTAATGAGGGATAAATTTGTCGGCTGACTTACCCCTGGAGTCAGGAGCACTTAAAATTATTCTGGAGTTTGCCCTATTTTTTTTTAGACGTTTTGGCAAAACTGAACTATCAAGTCAGGAATGGATGGCCTCCTGCTGATTTATACTCAAAGTCAGCTTCTCCTGCAGATCAGAACAGATTGTGCTGAGTAAATATCCACTATAACTCTTTTTAGATTCACTGTGCTCATGCTTTAATAACCATGCTGACTGTTTTGCATGTTTTAGCCTTTTAACTTCAAGTCACCGATGCTTCACATTACATCTGACCTTTTTCCAATAATACAATATGTTCTAGTTTGGTTTCCAGGTTTCCAGGCTGCTGTTGTTTCAGTTAATACCCATTGAAGGACACTATATCTGGTTGTGATCATAGGAAAACTTTTTTAGAAACCTTTTTGTTGGTTTGTTCAGGAGAAATGATGGCCGCTCTCTCAGTGCCAAAACTACAACTGCAGACCTTCTGTCATAAACAGCTTGTGCCTTTTAACAAAAATAGGTTTGTCGCCAAGTTATTGTATCTCTGAGGCAGTACATAAGTACAGGTAACATGCTCACAATGACAATGCTAACATGCAGATATTTAGCAGGTTTACTTTGGACTTTTAGCTTAGTAGCTCTAATCAACAAGTGAAGCTGAGGGTCATTGGAATGTTATAAATTTTGAACAAATACTAATTTTGACGACGCTAAATCCAAATTTAGGGGATCACCAAAGCTTTTGCAATTCAGCCTCAGAGCAACATGAATATCTGTGCCAGAAAATCCATTCAAAGTGTTGGAAAACCAACGTCATTAGGGAAAATCTTCGGGCTACCATGAGTGTGTCTACAAAGTTGTATACCAATTCATCCAATAGTCTGAGATTTTCCAGCTGGTGCCAGAAAGGTGTAAGGGCCGACCAATAACTCAGCAGTCCTATCCATGAAGCCATTACACTAGAATGGCTAAAAGTTTTGAACAAAAGATTGCCTGGTCCTCCAGCTGTCTCCTGACCGGGTGTTTGAAGAACAAATACAGCTGTGGGAGCAGCCAAATCAAGATTAATCTGGAATTTACTCAAAATGTATTAAAATCTATCCAACACCCCAGCACCTCCAAGAAGCCAAAATACTATATAGCATTGTCAATTTCCAATGCATCCTGCCTCTAAAATCTCTTATAGATAAGCAGATGGATGCATTTCTGTTGGGGTTCTACCACAGTGAAGGATTTTATTTGCTGTTTTAGATTAACTGGTTTGGACTGTAAGAAACATTGAACCTCATTCTTAAGTTTAGTTTTTGAAACATTGTTCTTTACTTCTAAAAGTGACTACATTTAGCTTTAGATACCTGTACCTGGTTTAAAAGGTGTTCGTCACACACAACTAATCTGAATTTATGCTAGTTACTGAGGCTATATCAGTGGGGCTGAACACGACTCCGAATTTTGACGGTCGAATCGGATTCGTCTGTCCAATGGAAAGATTCAATATCAGCATGGTGTGACACATTTCAATATAGAGTGGGTTATAGATCATGTTTTCCTTCACATTAGAGTCGATAATGCATTCACATTTAAAAATAATAGAACACTTTTCTGGCAAATTGTAAATAATGTTTTTTTTGTCCAGAATTTGAATCAGAACAGGATCATTGAAGCAGTTTTCAGTTTTGGATTATGGGATTTCAATTTACAGCTGCAGTATGATGCTACCTCTTTTCCTTCAACCCATCCACCATTTGGCCCTTTGACCAGTTCTGTTAACCTTTCCATTCTTTGTTTTATTGTTTTCCATTCTTTGGTTTCATAATTCCAGCCTGGAAAACAATGACATATTGGTGTTACTGTCAACATTTTCTGTTTTCGATGGTGGCAACTGGTATTTATAGCACACCAGCTCTACCTTTAATCTTTGAGTGTCACTGTTGTTGTTGCGCCTGATTTAAGGTTGGATAAAAGGAGATAGTAAAGCTGACTGTATCATCATAGTTCACCAAACAAGCTCCTCTGGACATCTGTGGCTACTAGTACCAACACCCAAGGTTTCCATGGCACCCTGACCGATGGTCAACAAACACGAAGAAGAAAAACAACAGCTTCCTTTTTTTTCTTCTGTCTTAATTTAGAAGTTTTCCGACATAGCAATTCCTCATGCTGCCCAAATGCGTCACATAAGGTCAGGGACGTGTTAGAGGACAAATCAGTGATGAAAAGCAAAATGGCCGTAGAGATTCCTTCACAAACTCTAAGCTCTTTGAGATTTGAAATGCATACAAATACACATCTACATCATAAAGCAGTCCGTTAGTTGTCTGGCAACAGTTGCATGAATGAATTGATCTTGTTTTGCTTGTGTTAGCCACACAGAAGAAAAGATGTGATGCTCCTTGAATTCTTGAAATGCCAGGATGGGTTTAAGCAAATGAGAGTCCAATCTGATTTCTATAATAAACTCCGCTACACTATGTTTAAATCAAGAACACACCATCAGTCTACATGGGATATCTTTGCTCTGTCCGTTCCTTAAATTGGGTCATGGGTTCATGATGACGCATTAACCCTGAATGAGCCAGACAGAGAGAGATAAAGGAGGTGTGATGAGAGATTAAGAACAGAAAGAGAGAGATAAAGAGAAGTATGGTGAGGTATGATGACAAGTCAGGATAGGTGGAGAGTACCGGCAGTTCATGTCAGGGGAACGATGGCTTATGTAAGTATGCGTGTGTGTAGGGGGGCGTTACTGTAGATGGAGGCAGTTATGGGTGAGGTATAGAGCAAGAATGGGGGAGGAAGAAAGAGTAAAGAGGCGAAAGGGAGGACAGACGGAGAGAGTGTGAGGGAGTAATCTTATCGTGGCCTGTGTATCGCAGTAGGCTCGTGCTCATTGGGGAGGCGAAGTTCATTATCGTAAGCCAGGAATAGTCAAACTGACGCCATCACTGTGTATTAAATAGGTGAAGAGATACTCTATTTCAACAAAGTTACAACATTCATTTACTTTTTAATGACACATTTGCTCCACTATGTTGCTGTAGTGGTTTCCTTTTGTTACGTTACTGTTATTGGTGGTGCTTGCTGTGAATACGCTCTTACAGAGAAATTAAAGCAGCAATAAAAAAAACTTCTTTTTTTTTTACACTTGGGAGCCGCACAAGTTGTAAACAAGACATGAAAACATTATAATTTTCTATCATTGAATGAGGTAACACAATGGTGATTAAGCCTGTGGCCAGTTGATGAATGCTCTTGCATTGTGTTAGTAACTGAACGAGCCGGGTGTCTGGAGCAACATTCCTGAGAAAAATCCCAAGCGGCACAACAGGATTGCTTGACAACTCTCTCATGTGAAGCAGCTAACTGAGAGGAAGATGAACAAAGATGCTATCTTTTTCTGATCTCGGCGAGTATTAAACTGTTACAATGGCCCAACAAACAAGAAATCTACGATAACAAATTACGAAATTTCAAAAACAAGCACAAATCCAAAGAGAAAAAAAAACCATCACACAGTTATGATCTATGGGAAGGGAAATCCTAACTGCAATTACCAAAGAGAACAAAACGGAGATCTTGAAGATTGTTACTTTAACATTAAATCTGAATCATTTCCCTCGTCATCAGGCAAATGTAGGTCTTATATCCTCTCTCCTGTTAGCTTTGTTTTCTTCCCCACCAACTCCTACGATATCTAACTCTTTAGCGGTTAAATGCTCCACCATGTTCCCGATGTGTTAGATAACATTGGTGACGACTGCAGTACAACCAAAACAATGGGCTGAAAGACAACAAAATATGTTACACTGTTCAAAAATAGACTGGTGCGGTTTTTAAAAATAAATAATGTAATGAATGCACTTTGTGTTTTGGAATTTGAACTGAGGTAAACTGTACAAAAATATGAGGAGACAGTTATAATAATTTACAGTATAAGAATGTTAATGCACATTTAAAGGAACATTAAAAGGGAAGACTTGCACATTAGCGACACCCAGAAGAACGATGATAAAAGTGGAATAATGATGTTTTTGTTCATCAGTCATTAAATAGATATCTGCTGCTGACAGGGTGGAATTATCCCTGCAGATAAATCTAAAATCAATAAATTTACGAATTATACAGATAAGCAATACGGTGTACGTGATTTCCTTGCTGACAAAGGAACATTCCCACCGAGGGTAGTACACAACCCAGAAGTTTATTACCTGTAATGCCAACTTAATCACCACCTGCTACACTTGATTTATGGGTCCTACTGTAAATGTTTCAACTCAGCCTGCACGCACACAAATAATAATCATACTGAGCTTACACCCACTTGGGGTCACAGAGGTGTCACAGCATTGTAAGCAAACACCTTTCTAATAAGTTGCACATGCACACCCACTTAACAACCAATGCACTAAACACACACTTGTCTCTGCAGACTACTGGCTCCACGACGCACGTCTCGCACTCATTTTTACGCATTAATTTCCCTCACGTCAGGGTATAAAACCTCACTGCTTTTCATTACTGCCGCAACTTGACATTCTCTCTACCATATGTCTTGTAGAGGAATGTGAGGGAAAACACTGGCACGGATTCCAGTGGTGGTTTACCCTTCCTGGACAGGCTTTACAGTCAGCTCGGAAAAAGTACATCTATCTGTTTGGATATGTCCCCTCCCTGCGGGGCAGAGAGGGCAACATGCCAACGCTCCTGCACCTGTGTCTCCGCCCAGCAGTTTTGGAAGGAAATAGTTTGGCTCCTGTTGAGTCACTGGTTGGACCGGTTTGGTTGACAGTCCTAATAGTAAAATCAGTTCCTCTAGTTTGTTAGTGTGCATGCTGTGTTTTTGTAATGTTAGGTCACAAAATGTTTGTCTCTGAAGTCCACATAGTAAAGTTAGCAATACTTCACTGTGGATTTGTTTAATACTTGTTAGGGCAGAAGGACTAATGAAACTGTGAGGCGTTATTTGGTATGTAAAAGAGACAAAATAATACCTTCTGCTTAAGAATATTGCAAAAAAGATGACCAAAAATGAGTCAAGTGAGGATAAAGGTGTATATTTTTGTACACAGTTGTCATGATACAACCCCATAATAACAAAAACAAACACTTGTTCTTTCCATTTAAAGGGTTCGATCAGAACACTCTGGTACAGATATCTACAGTTTTATGAGAAATGCTATTTAACAGTGACCTCACTGCTATTTCCACAGAGGTTAATCATCATTATGCACTCATTGTGAAATTGCATTTTTCTTTTTTTAACTCATTTGCTTCCTGTGACCAGCTGCACCACATATGCAATACGACAAAACACGATCTGCTGTAGTGAGTTCCGGATATTCATGAGGTGCTGTGACACGACACATGTTCGTGCGTGTGTGTGTGTGTGTGTGTGTGTGTGTGTGTGTGTGTGTGTGTGTGTGTGTGTGTGTGTGTGTGTGTGTGTGTGTGTGTGTGTGTGTGTGTGTGTGTGTGTGTGTGTGTGTGTGTGTGTGGTAAAGCTGAGCACAGCCACACCCTTGTCGTAGTAAAGTCACACACATCGTTATACCGCAACCCAAACAAACCCAACTGCTGCTGTGTGCTCCATTATGAGCTTTAACATCTTTCTGCACTTTTACCCAAGTTAATTATTGTTACCTTTTAAAGCCAGTTGAGTTATAATTACACTTTTAGTTGTATGGCACTTAATAGCTGACTTCACGTTGACTTGGCATGTTTTGGATACAGTGGGGGGCGTCTTAGATAGAGGACAGAAAATGTGATGGATGTCGAACATATTGTACACATGTGGAGGGCCGGCTACATCTCCCTTATTAATCTGCCATATATGGCTGCTCAATATGGAAAATATTTCGGGGTTTGTATATTTTAGGAAGGAAATCAAAGATTTTGCAGGTGTTCAATACATGGAATTCAGGTCAGGAAAAGATTGGCATGAAACTTAAAATTTATCCTCCTGCATTTTTATTTAATCCATTTCTTTTCTGCTTTAGTGTACAATTACTTCTTATCATTCACTTGTTGTGTCCCTTTTACCATGAGTATTCTTTTATAATCTTTGTTTTAGGCCTTTATGATGAATTCAAAATTTTGCATGTGGGTGTTCATTCGGTGTTGTTGGTAAACGAAGTTAGCTAAAGCAATTCCTTCCTCAGTGCTGCTATACTGACCAAGAGAGCAACGGTTTGTTTTTTTGCCTTAGCTAATTGGTCGCTCTCCTTGCAGCAGCCACTCAACAACAAAACAAAGAAACGAAATGAAGCCAGATGATGTTGTTTGCAGACAGGAAAGAAGGTGGTTATTCATCAAGAAGCTACGAGTACCGACCATACGCTCTAACGTCAGCAGCTATTGCAAGCCAATTGTCCAAAGTTGCCATTCTTCACCACCACTCGTCCACTTTGTTGTTCAAAACACAACGATAAGTGACAAAAATACTCTCTGGGTAGTTGTCTGCCCTCTCAGTCCTGTTGGTTTGGCTGTATCCTAAAAAAGGTCTGCAGCACACCTCTGGTCAAGTGAGGAGACAAGTTTTTAGCATTGTGGTGCGCACGTAGCTCTCTCGGTTGGCGACAATCCTCAACAAAAACTGGGGCAGAATGACTCGGTTTCTGTTGGCATTGGAGGGCAATTTAAACAAAGGCACCGCCATCGATGTGCTGCTCTCAGCAACTCGGTTTGTCGATGGGTTGTTAATGCACTCACAATATTGGCCTCTTTCCTGTGCCTTTCTTCAGTCATATCCTCCAGCTTACGGCTGAATGTCTGGTTCGGCCTGAACACTGTCAAATGTATACTCGTCCATAATGTCTTCTGCACTCGTATTTCGGGATGCCATTTTCACTGTTGGGAACGTAGCTGGTCGCAGTACAAGAAAAACAGTGATTGGACGTCCCCCTGATAAGGCACCTTTGGGAGACCTGGAGAAATCCCAAGAGAGGAAGAAAGAGAGAAGAAAGCCTCAAACAGCAAAGACAAGAGGTGAGAGAAGGAAAGCAATGATGGTAAGAAAGTTCGCTGCTCCACCCTTAAAGCTGGAAATTTTCCAAACCACAGTCCGCAAAGGAAAAAAAAAAAGAAGGATTTTTCTGGCCCTCCCTCCACATGAGGCTCCACTTGGTCTCTTTAAGCGGTCCCTAATTAGATTAGTGGACTTTATTAGTTGCCCAAAAACAGAGAGGAAAGGTAGAAAGACAAATATAAAGCACGAGAAAGAGAACAACCATGTCGTC
Organism: Brachyistius frenatus; assembly: GCF_029030835.1. Lineage (NCBI taxonomy): Eukaryota > Metazoa > Chordata > Actinopteri > Embiotocidae > Brachyistius > Brachyistius frenatus. The sequence continues at coordinate 222,771 of NW_027210632.1, forward strand.
ACTCTTTGATCTGTCTCGGCTGTAAAATATGCTCCCCTCCATATGCCCTTCATCATCACCCAATATTCCCTCACTTCCACACACACATTTGCCCCAAAGGTTCAGCGCAGTGAGACCCTGGGCACGCGAATCGGAGCCTGTCTTTCATTTTCTTTTCGAAAAGCAAACGAGAGACGTAGGGGCCAAGAGAGACAGAGAGAGAAATTACGAGACGCGCTCCCTACATTCCTTTCAATTTAATGGCTGCTGTAGTATGTCCTGTTTTGACAAGGAATGAATTTGGGCCCCAATGCTCTCCACGATTTCCTTCCAGGAGATGACTTATGGCTCAGTGATTGTAGCATATGTTCACTTCCAAAAATTTTAGGGTGTCAGTTATGAGGTTGAAACACAATCCGAAACTCATCAGTCAACTCTTGATTTTCTGAAACTTGAGTTTCCATTCTGCAAAATGATCATTTTTGTCTCCCAGTAATCAACATGTGGTAAAACAGCTTGAATGTCCACTATCAATAATTTTAGAAGATGTATTACCTGTTTGTTTTTTTTTTTTGTTTTTTTCAAATAATGGTTAACACATCACAAACAGATGAGAAATAGTCCAGTTTCAGTTTGGTTAAACCCTCAAAGGTGAAAATAAAGTTTATCCATGTTTATTCATTGTTTATCCATGTAGTACACAGCGGGTTCCATCTGGTGTTTTTCATTTTTCCTGGTTTGACCCTGAATGAATATTATTGTCAGCTCAGGATAGAAGCCCTGTTTGTGTTTTCTTCTCCATTTTCTGCTTTTTTTTTCTTTCTTTTTTTTACCTCAATTGTGATGTATAATATATTGAGGTCATTTTGTATCGTAAAAAGAGCTGAATAAAAACAAAATATGGTGCGTTACAAACATATTAGAGGGCACAGTAGGTAAGATCAATGTTAAATTTATGGATTAATGGTAATAACAATGGATCAAATGACTACTTATAATGTGTCAGGCTTGCTCTCTGCAGCTTTATCTCAACTTGCTGTCTGGTTCACTGTCACTGCTCTCATCGCATCATCTTACAATCTTGTGTCCTAGAAAGTACACTACTATACAGTTGAATCGTTTTCCTAATTATATTTATGTGCAGTATAATTGTGGGCTTGGTTACATCGAGAGGCAGTATTTTATTTTTAAATAAAGCGCCATGTTTATGAATTATATATATGTCTGCTGGAGGTGGTTGCGGGCAAGGGCAAGGGCAAGGGCCGACGTACAAAATCGTCACACCAGAGACTGGGTTTTGTATCCAGAGTCTGTGGTTAAATTTTCGCATCGAAAGCCTTTGGTTAAATTTTGGAAAAGAGAAAGTAGTGCTACCTAAACATAACCGTAACAACTTAAATCGTGTTAAAATTGGATATTTTGACAGTAAAATAACATGTTGTCAGTGAACATGTCATATCAGCATTCACTCAACATAACGTTTCCTCAGTACAAATAATGTTATCATGACATAACTGCCTTTGCTTTAATGTTACTGGCATTAAAATGGCTAAACCCCGGTAAAAGGCCAAAAACAAAGCAGGTTGTAGGTTGTCGCTCAGAGATAAGATAAGATAAGATAAGATAAGATAAGATAAGATAAGATAAGATAAGATAAGATAAGATAAGATAAGATAAGATAAGATAAGATAAGATAAGATAAGATAAGATAAGATAAGATAACAGTGCTACATTATTTTAGGCTGGTGTTGAACAGTCTGGCAGCCGTCGGGACAAACTACCTGCGGTAGCGCTCCTTCCTGCACTGAGGGTGCAGCAGTCTGCCGCTGAAGGAGCTGCTTAAAGCTCCTACAGTCTCATGGAGGGGCCGAGACGTGTTGTCCATGATTGATGTCAGCTTGGCTAACATCCTCCTCTCACCCACCTCCTCTATGGAGTCCAGAGGACTGTCCAGGACAGAGCTGGCCTCTTTGACCATCTTGTTCAGACCTCTATTCCCTGTCTGTGCCTGCACAGCCCCAGCAGACCGCTGCATAAAAGATGGCCAACGCTTCCACACTGTCCTAGAATTTCCTCAGCAGAGTCCTGCAGACTCCGAAGGACCTCAGTCTTCTCAGCAGATGGAGTCGACTCTGGCCCTTCTTGAAGAGGACGTCCGTGTTGTCCGACCAGTCCAGTTTATTGTTGAGGTGAACACCCAGGTGAATGATGATGGTGAGGTTAAGGCTACAGGTCTGAAGTGGTTTGGCTCCATGGGTCTTTGGGACTGGAACCCCACAGTAGGTTTTCCAGAGGACCGGGATTCTCTCCAGGCTGAGGCTCAGATTGAAAATATGCAGCAGAGGTTGTCTTTATTGTGGTTTCCTATTTTGACAGGGATTTCAAAACTGGTATCACACAGATCGTGGAAAAGGAGCAGAAAAAGTCGCCTAAAAAAGTCGTCCAATGGCAGGTTTATACCAACATTTTATATCCGGTGACTGAGAGCAATTCCAAAACAGAATTTACTGAATTGAAGAGATTATCCTCATGCATACAAAATTATATTTTGAAGTGACGGAGTCTTTAAGAAAATCTATAATTGCAAGTTTACCCAATTGACTACTTCCAAAATGTCTACATAAACAATTTTAAATACAAATTTCAAATTCTACTTCAAATCAACTTTTGTCTTTATGAATAAGAATATTGTCCTAACGCCACATTTTTCGCCACATAAACCCAACAAGCAGGTTATTTCTAGTAATTTGATATATTTTAATGGAACAGTGGAGTGTTTGTGAGGATTTTTGCCCATACAGATTTTTTTTCCCTGATGAATTATATTATGTGCAAGACATTATCACGTGGATAAACCATTTGTGCTCCAGAGCCAGCCAGTTTAAGTAGAGTTTCCTCTTTAACAAAACATCCACAGCTGAGATAATCTCTCATTCCATCTACCTTCTCCATTGCACGCTGACTGCACTCATGTTGGGAGGAAGACAAACAGTTTAAACGCTGACCTCGTGCTACTCTAATAGCTTTGAAGTTGACCAGCAGTCCGGCCAGAGGTGGATGGGTTCCTTAACAACACTGGACATTAGAGAGCGCAGCGATAAAACCACTCCCTGCTTTTATAGACTGACCTAGATGAGAGAATTGCCTCCTTTGGGGCAAATCACATGCTGTAAAGGTAGATTAATGAGAAAAGTCCCAAATGACTGGCCATCAGTTACCTGAAGTAATCAGGCGGCCTACAGCCTACCACTCAAAACAACTTGAATCTAGGCACATATTTCAAACGCAGCTTTCAGAATATTCACTGAAAGAAATGGAGGCGTCTTTGGAAATCTGTGGATTCATTTACTCACTGTATCTTATCTTAAAAAAATACCTTATGGAGTGACAAAATAACAGATTGGATTTCCTTTAACACCCTTTGTACCAACTGTAAACAGCTCTACCCCTGTTTGTTAGCTATCTGCCCCTTTATCCTCTTTTGTGGGCCTTTCTTTCTCAATCAGTAAAATATTGTGAAAATGGAGGGGTATTATAATGCCTAACTTTCATTTTGACAGTCATAATCAGCAAGGGGGATCACTTTGTTAATTATTCACGATTACTTTGGACAGTCCACACAGGCTTTACTTATTTGCAACTGATAAGATGTTTACAGTCAGATAAGATGTCAAAACGTCAGCTGGTCTTCTCAGTGTTTTATGGTTTGTGTGCATTACTCATTTGCAATACTACCCTACAATTAGCAGTGATATGCATTGATCTTTGTGCACACACCAGTGGAGAATAAGATGGACACGTGCTCAATTGGACAAATGCCTAATAGCGCCACAGAGGGTCAAAGGGAACTTTTACGCAATTCTTCAAACTTGTTTAAGCTGAATTTTTTTTTTGGCCATGTTTTTACTGTTATTTCTAATGTGTTAGAGAGCAGTTACATTTTGATATACAGTCAAACATTAACTTTTATTTTGCTCCTGGCGAATGAAGTGCAATATTCACTGTACTTTTAGCTCTGCTTTGGTCTCCAGTGATTCCTGAGGGAAATATCTGGCTCTATTGCTGCTAACTGCTCAACTGTGTTTGTGGGTGCTGGGGAGGTAGCAAAGTTTAGTGTCAGACCTTTTGAGATCTTGTTGAAGAGAGCAGTGAGACTGAACTTTAAAGTGTTGGATTTTAGTGTGAAAGCAAAATGTTAATACATAGTGCTTTTCCTTAATTATACAAAAACAACCTCAAGATCAGAAAACTACATTTATTTTTCCCTACGTTTTTTTTGGTCCAGTTCAAATGTGTTTGAGAGTTTTGCGTGTGCTCTGTGGAGTCCATTTGGTCAATAGTTTAGCGAGGAGGGGCGTGGCTACTGTGTGAGGCTGTGTGTAAGTCGTGTGTGTGTGTGTGTGTGTGTGTGTGTGTGTGTGTGTGTGTGTGTGTGTGTGTGTGTGTGTGTGTGTGTGTGTGTGTGTGTGTGTGTGTGTGTGTGTGTGTGTGTGTGTGTGTGTGTGAGATAATGTGGGGCCTTCTGGTTTTATCTGACTCCAGAAAAGTGTTTAAACATGAGAGGCTCAGAAACTCTGGTAGTAGAACACCAGATAGGAGAACCGACATCTATAATGTCAAAATCAAATTCATGGTTTCCTTGCAGTGGTTTCCCCTCGCTGTAGCTGTTGTGTTTGATTTAGAGGGTGTTGCTGCCAAACACACCAGTCCTCCCTATCGTTCCGTACCGATGGTAGAAGACGTCCGTGAAAGCCAAGACATTCCTACAGTTGGGTGGTAGAATTTCTCCATTTCTTTTCTCTCTCTGCCCCTGAGTCTAACTCCTCTCCATTTATCTCTCTTTCTCTGTCCGACCAGGGATCTTTCCTCCTTCTTTCTCTCCTCTTTTGTCCTTCCATTTGCAGGCCAGAGAGAAATCTGCCAGCATTTTGTGTGTTTGTGCTGCAGCAAGCAGCCCTTGGGTTGTGACTCAGTGTGCAATCTAAGACAGCCCCTATCATAATGACTGCTCATTACCTAACATGCTCTCATATAAAGATATAGTTATATATCCGAGGACATAACCTCATCGCTCATCTACATAACAATTATGGCTCAGTTTATAGGCCTCTTTGGAGCCATAGAGGAGGCTCAGAATGCACTCGGTTGCAAAATCACACTCTGGTTAAATTTTTTCTGTGGCCTGAAAGTTTGTCTACAAATCTACTCAGCAAATCTGCACTGTATCTGTTAGTGGTTTGATTCTATTCTGTGTGGTTGAGTGGTAAAATAGTGGAAGTGGTAATAAAACCTTCATAGTCACCAACTACTGGGGACTGAATAGAAAAAAAGATGATTGTAGTGTCCTGTGCTTCAATATGATAAATTGAGTTCAATTAAAACAAAAAGAACTACAGGGACAAGCAATAGCACCAAAGCCAGAGGAACAGTCAGTGTGTGTTCATTAACCGCCCTGTCAAAAGGCCATTCACAGAAGTATTTTGTTACTCTGGATGTTTGTGGCTCCGGTTCCTGGAGAACTTTTGTCTTGTGTTATCACGTCTGCTATAGACCTTCATTATTGTCTACAAACTATTAAAAAATTAAAAAATATATAAATCAATGAGCCACACTGTTTCATTGGCAAGTATCTTCGTTCATATCAATGAACATTACCGTCTCACATGCACTGTCCTGCTGCTGTAAATACACATTCACCAAATCTGTAGCTGAAAATCGTCCCCAATAAATACATTATTTTATCTTATTTGAGGAACGTCTACCAAAAACAGCTCCCATGTCTTTTAAGAAATTGATTACACTTTTTTTTAAAAAGCAAAGTATATATGTGTGGCCAGACTGCTTAAAGGAGCCACATGTTCCTGTAGACAAATAACCAGAGGCTCTCTATGCCAACCTTCAACACACTTGAGTACAGATAAGAGAAGCCACTTTTACTGAGCAAAGAGAAGAGTATACATAATGTGATAGACTGTAAAACCACATCATCATGAACATGAAAACATTTGTCTTCTCCAGATATCAATGCAAAAAAATGCAAGTTTGCACACATCACATCCAAACCCATTTGTAACGAGGCTTTAACTACTTGGCAGCCAACAATCACAGGTGTCCAACAAATGGTGCGAGCCAGCCTACCTGGCTGCAACACTTGAAGCTAAATAATCATTGTAGCACATCTTTAAGAAGCATAACTTTGGAACATTGATCTCCAAGAGTCTCCAAAAATCAACAAAAGCAGCACTGTTTTCTCACACTGTAAGTGCAGTGAAAATATTATAGCTATTTTAATTGTGATTTTGCTACTGGTAAGTTTACAAGTTCGTGTCTAAGGATTTTAAAACATTGGCTACTGATACTGTGACGGAAAACAAACCAATAGTTCAAGGACATTAATGAAATCTAGACCTTATGGAGAGTTTCACTCAAAAATGAGCTATGTTTAACATATACAAAAGGACAATTCTGCTCCTATTATCTATGGAAAATGAAAGGATTGAAGACCTTATCAGAGACAACCATTTTTGATCACTTATCGCTGAACTTTGAGCTTATCAAAAGTAGCACATCATCCATCTGTCAGCTGATTGTGTACACTGCCCTTTGTGCTAGTGCACTTGAAGCAAAGCCAGCGTACATTAGGTTTACATGATGATTCCAGAGCTTAATTACAGTTAATAATTAACTAATACAGCCACATTATAGCTTATCAGCCTAAATGCATCATCATCGGTCATAAACGACTGTGCTTTTGGATCAGGCCCAGGTGCTTGCAGGTGTGTTTTGTTGCTGTCACTGTGAGTTAATGTGTGTGTACATGTTTTGTGAACAGATGGTTAATGTCCAGAGGAGAGAGGGGCAGCTGGTGCTGAGCATGCTGAATTGTTTTCCTAATATAGTTTCATGCATATCCTACTAAAAACATTTACTTTTTAAAAAAAAATTTTAAAAAAAATTGTTTGTTCCCCCAGTAAAAAAATCTTAACAACATTGCAGAAGTCAAGTGTATTTTTTTTTTTATGTCTAAATAAGAAAAATATATTTGTTTATTTGTGAGAAAAATAACTTGGTTCAGTGGTTTTCCTTTCAACGATGTACTGGATGTGACATTTCAGCTTGTGGCCTTGCCTGAGACAGACTTGTTGTTTTCTGTTAGAGCTTGCCGTTTCCTCCTCTCACCCTCTGACACACTTACACACACACACACACACACACACACACACACACACACACACACACACACACACACACACACACACACACACACACACACACACACACACACACACACACACACACACACACACACACACACACACACACAGACTGACATGGCTCACCATTGCAGGCGTGGGTGCAGGTTTTTGTCCTTGTTTTATCTGATCAATGCCAAAAGTCATCTAATGTCCCCTCTGAATGTGTTGCTTGGTCCAAAACGTCAGTCTCTAACTACAAACCCGATAAAAGAGCTGCTTCAGGAGTGAAAGTGTGTGGGAAGCTGTACCTTTAGGCTGTGTGTGTGTGTGTGTGTGTGTGTGTGTGTGTGTGTGTGTGTGTGTGTGTGTGTGTGTGTGTGTGTGTGTGTGTGTGTGTGTGTGTGTGTGTGTGTGTGTGTGTGTGTGTGTGTTTGAAAGTGCATATGTGTGGTAAATGTGTGGGCCATCAGTGGCTCTGATAACACAGAATTCTTTTTTAAAGACTTTTCTCTCACACCCCTCCAAAACCAAATCTACCATCTACAAAAAAAAAAAAGCATCTCCATGTCTGTCTGTCTACCTCTCACCATGCAAGCCAGTCCCGAACACACACAAGCAACAGTAAGCTAAGCCAAGGTTGAGCAGGAACTCAAATGCATAATGTTAGACTAAAAGTTAGATCCCTAAAACAACCAAAGCATCCTTCAGCCAGACTTGCTCACGAACCATATGATACTTAATACAAAAATAATCACATAAAGTTTGAAAAAACACACCTTTGCCTTTTGCAGTTGTTATTAACACATCAATAGAAAAGCCTACAATGCCTATTTTCAACATAGCGAACCAGTCACAATGACTAATGTTGATCTTCTCGCAGAAAAATGCTGATACAAATCAACAGCAGCATGCAACTGGAGCTGCAGATGTGGGGTTTCAACATCTGTAAATCATTTCTCTGGGTAAACTGAGACAGCCAGGATAAATGTGGGCAGTGGTAGTGAATGGGATGCGCTTTGCCTCTCGCTGAACTGGGCTCCCGACCGTGGTTGTGGCTGGACTGGGCATCTCCCAGACCTAAATGTGGGTTGGGATTTTTTTTTTTTTTTTTAATGTTATGTAACTAGTCTTCCGAGGTGATTGGAGTTGACTAGAGGGTGCAACAAAAATGACCTGTAAGCAAAAATGGCCCAGAAATGTGGCCATCATCAATATTGGTTAAAATGTGGGCTTATTTTTAAAGATAAATCAACCCTGATATTAAGTTTGAAATGTATTTTATCTACTCCTGTCGACACGTGGTAAAATGTAGAGGATGTAACGTCTCTGTCTTTATCTCATTTCTGAGTCCAGAACTATGGATCTGATTTCTAAAAGAATTTTTCTGGAGGTCAAAGGTCAGCAATCCTGTGGGTGATTTGACTGAACTTGCCAAACTCTTGGAAAAATATGATATATATATATATATATATATATAGATTCAGGTTCTCTTCAAAATAATTTCTGATAAATTTACAGATTCCAGGTTTTCCTCTCGCGCCACCATGAGATCAAACATTAAATTTGTCGAATCCTTTTGGTTTATGGTCAAACTCCTGCAAAACTAATTACATTATCATCACTCAGATGTCGGCCTAATTTTGGTTTAGTGCTAATGAGCAATTGTTAGCATTCAAGTGAACACTGCGACGGTCATACCTGATAAACAGCAGCATTACTGAGCACGTGTTAGCATGCTAACATAAGCATTCAGCTCAAAGCATTATTCTGCTGATGTACACCCTCACAGACCAGTCAGCATGGCTGGACTCTACTTTGATCTCAGGTTAAAAAAAAAAAAAAAAAAAAAAAAAAAAGTTGTGCATTAAAATGTTCAAATGATGATTGAATGAAGAAAAGGTGTGTCAAAGTAAAGACATAGACAGAGTATAAAGTGCTTAACATAGCGATACAGAGAGAATGAAGAATAAAAACTTTGTCTTCTAGTTTCAGCTGTTGTGTTTGTGGTCTTCATCTAGGGTCATGCTTTCATACCCAATGTCAAATCACACAGAAACAGACGCACACACACACACACACACACACACACACACACACACACACACACACACACACACACACACACACACACACACACACACACACACACACACACACACACACACACACACACACACACACACACACAGGTGTCAACTGCAGTGCAGGTTTGTCTTCCCTACAGGAGGTTAATTCTCTGTAATAAGCAATAGGTTTGCCAGGAGTTCACATTTAGACCTGCATCTCCTGCATTGTTAACTGACACACTTTCACCGTTCCTTCCCTTGAATAAAAACCAACCTGAATTTGTCTGAATGGAACGAAAAAGGCAGAGATTACCACGAAGTCTTTAGAGCCTTTGCTCGGGCAAGGGGAAAGATGAGTAAACAAAGATGACAAAACATGAAGGGACAAGATATAACCTCATACGAGGTGGTGTCATCATCTAAATCAGGCCTCCGGTGAATCGCAGCATGTCTCCGAGCCTCTTTTTGCTCGATTAACAAGTGTTGACATTCAGCACAGACACTCTTGTACCACCTTAACAGAGGCTGTGGTGACAGTCACATGTTAAAATTAATATCCTGTGCCATACATAAGGAAGAGGCACGACAGCTTGGGAGATTACAAAAACCTGTCATATCTCCACTCACTGCAGTAAATTCTAGGAGGAAATGAAGGTAGTGAAGGTTTCTTTTAAGACCATGTCTGCCTTTTTGGTCTGCTAAGCCGAGCAGCAAGAGCTGAATTAGGTGCAATCCAAGAAAGCTGTTCGTGATGGGCTGAACTCGAGGGAAATAATTACTTTTCATTTCAGCAAACAATAACAACTTGTTTGAGATGAGTATTAAAATCCCAGCTCCCTTTTTTGTAGGCTTTACTCTGGTCGAACAGTTGCAAGCAGAGCAGTGAGTGTTCAAATCGCTCTAAAGTCCTCGGCTAGAGAACCAGCTTGGCTCGAGGGAAGTGATGTCAGTCTGTGCGTTCGGTCTACTAAAGACTAAAATTTCTCAATAATATCTTTATCAGATGGATTGCCATGAAATGTTTCAGAGGTATTTATGGCCCTCTCATGATGGACCTAATAACTGTGGTAATCCCCTGACGCTTTCTCTGGTGCCACCATGAGGTTGACATTTGTGGTTTTGAGTCAAACGTCTCACCAACTGTTGTATGAAGTGTCGTGAAATTCGGTACAGACATTTAACTCTCCCTCAGGGAGAATTGTATCAACGTATGTGATCCCTTAACTTTATGTACAACACCATCATCAGGTTAGACGTTTAATTTGTCCAGGACTTTGGTTCGCGAGTTAATCCATCAGCCTCAACTGCGTACGGTTTGGTGGTGATTAGCAAAATGTCAGAAGGCCAACACATGCTTGCACACAAAGTATGATGGAAACATAAATGCTGAACATCAGAGTCTTAGCATTGTCGACGTTACCATGCTAAAGTTAGCATAGAGCTAAAAGTACGTCTGTGTACAGTCTCACCAACTCATGGGAAGTGGCTGCACACTATGGGAAATGACTCAATTTAAATGACTTTTTTCACAATGCACATGTTTGACTCGTTCTTTCTTTTCTATGTTTGTCATTATAACAAGTCCTGGATGTTGGGATGTCCTTAGCACACCAACATGGAGAGGTTTTTGAATTTGTTCATTCTTGCAGCTGCATTACCATCCTTAAAAAAAACTGATGAACATATAGTGTGATGGATTTTCAAACTCCTGAAAATTAAAGTGAATGGAAATGCTACATGCTTTGAAAAAATGGTTGGTAATGATATGAATTAGGTATACATTACTTTAAAAGTGAAAGTTGCCCCGAGGATGATTTTAATCTAAATGTCTAAAATATCAGTCCAATTTCTGTGAAAGGACAAAAGGTTGCCCTCCGTATTTTTCATACAATAGATCAACAACAACAACAACAAAAAACTATGACAAAACATGACATTTGTCACCTCACTTATGAACTCGTCTGAGTTTTTGTTTTTGACCTGCCATGGGATACAGCAATCTCCCCAACGCTTTCAGGTTGGGATTTAGGCCTTTAACATTTGCCCCCTCGAAGGGTCGCGACCCAAACTCACCCAATCACAGCCTCAATCAGACACATTAGAGGAGTTTGTGTCGACCTCAGCCTGACCTGAGAGAGCTGATACTTCCTGTAACCACAAGTCTGTCCTCAGGTCAAACATTAGTCACTGCTAAAAAAAAAAAAAAACCTGTTTAGGAGTTTAGGCCAGTTTTGATTTCAGCGTTGTTTACTTTTTCGCAAGCTCATAGCTCTGATTAATATGCTTTTGAGGTGACACACTGACAGATAAGTTACACAGCATCCACCCATAAATGTATCTTTGCAACAACACATTAATACAATATCACAGTAACCAGATCCACATCAGTAAACACTTCTTACAAGCAGCAGGTACTGATTTTCACCCAATTGGATTGTTATCTGATGACTGAATACACAGTTATCATCACACATCTGTCCCAAATACATAGGCTCGTAAGGGCCGTCTAGTAGGTTTACACACATACTTGTAGGTTCAGTGAGTCGCTATCAATAACATGTATGACCACTGGACAGTAACAGCAACGGGCATACCTGATCTTCATCACCATTGGAAACAAAATAAACAAGTGGTTAATGTGACACGGCCACAGTTTGGTTAGATTCAAGCATCAAAGCTACTTCATTAGATCTTTGAATAGATATTGATTTGCGTTAAAATAAGTTAAGTGAAGTAAATATGTTACGTAAGATAACTTGAGGATGTAAAAATAAGGCAACGTCGACGTTTGTTTTCACACGCAACATAAATGGTTGCCTTGTGGGTGAAAGTCCTGTATTTCAAGTATCCAACCACATTCCAATCCAGACTTTGCCACTCTTCATGCTATGTCACCTGACTTCTTTCTTTGCTCCCATCATAATTACTGCTACCACTAAAAGTCACAATAAATTGAACCCTCTGGCCTGCTTGTAGGTGCAGTTTGCCCAGTCTGAGCATGGGGTCAGTTTCATAAAAGGGTGATAACAGCCTCATGAAGGTTCACTATGCCCCTACTAGCCCATATATTTGAAAAAAGATGGGAGACGATAACTGCCAATTTAAAAGTCTGATAACTGTCAAATTGAGTGAATTTCTAGGGTACATCCATAGTATTCGGGTCAATGTTGATGCTTGCCATGCACATGTGGAAACACACACACACACACACACACGTGCTGAGCTTCGCGTGCCATCCCCCAGCTGCCTGGACCGTGATGTATTCAAGGAAGAGACATGGCCTCGGGTTACTAACTCGAGCACAAGTCACCTCGGAAGTTGATTGTTTTGCCTTATTTCAACTGGGTTGCTCTTCCTGCTCTCAGACACACGTCATCGAACCCTCGGGGTCAGATGAAAGAAATCAAAGCCCCATGATGGGGCCGTGATTGTGTGTGTGTCTGTGCTTACGTGTCAAACATGAAATTCAGTTAGCCTAAAGGTCTAAAATAGTTCCGCAGTGTTAATACAGTGTGTTCATTCTGTAAAAATACAGTCACCTGACATTGATCTCTCACTATTTCTAAAACACTGCATTTAAAGTTGTAGCCCTTCAGATCTTCATGAAATCAAACCCTGTCTTTGATACTGGCATCCTAACTGTAATGATCAACAATGCCAAGTTTTTGGCACTTTTCGTAACACTACACTCGAGTTAAGATTTTTGCAAGGGTGAAATGAAAACAGTCACATTGACTGTTACATGGACAACACCTTCAACTCCTGAATAAGGTAACCAAAACCAGATGGTCCTAGCATTACTCTCATTGACAAAATCAACTAATTCGCCTTTCACGTCTAAAATATACTACATTAACTCATAAAGTTAGGTTTAGGCTTCACGGCTCTCCTTAGAACCTCAGTTCGTAGAAACACAACATTTCGGGGCAATGTTTGTTCTAAACACAGGTCCACTTAGTCCTTTAAGGTTTAGGGTGTTTGAGGGGACAGAGTTCAGACAAGACCGGCTTCACTAACACACAGTGAGTGCGGAACTTCCATAATGTCCAAAGAAACATATATGCAACAAACTGCGTCCAGTGATGGAGAGACAAGACACAAACGTCCGAGAGTGTGCTTCTCTAGAGATGAGTGGACATCGCACTGCGGAAGCTTGTGGTCTGTAGTGTTTTCCTGTCTCCTTTTAGTATTAGATCAGCTTACTTTGAACCTTGACGGAGGTGTTACCAAAAACAGTATCAGGCACAAGGTAACGGATACCATCCACGGACAATGGAAAACCAAAAAAGATGAGACTCGAGCCAAGCCGGTACCGTCAGTGGAAAGGGGCTCAACTGTACTGTATCCTGCTGTGTGGAAAACAATTCAAGGAGCATGAAATCAGATCACGGTTGCGATGATTATTGTTCGACTTTTGTATTAAAAACTAGGTTTCGTTTGACGGCACTGTATAAAGTTCAGGGAATGTTTGCTGTAGTAACATATCAAAGAGGACTGAAATCTTGAGGATTACAACTTGAAAGAGATTGTCTGTATAGTTTTGTGCTGATGAATCAAATGCCGAAGCCTGCCAGTCTGCACAGTAACTTTTGAAAATGCAACAGTTTGTTTCCATCCTCTTTATCGAACAGTATTTGTATGCGTTAGTAGAGAACACAGCAGGCAGGCATAGTCTTGGTGACCCCTGCTGCAAGGCAAACTAAACACTCCTGCACTGTAGCAGCAGGCAAGCCAGCGTCTGAGGTCACACAGCTAGGCTGCATGAGTCACACAGCTCTGAGTGAGACCAAAATGTGTAAAGACTTCACATTGGCAGATTAGTTTGTTTACATCCTGCACTGGACGTGATTTGGCCAGCCTGCAGCAAGACACAGCCAAAGAGCCAGTCTTCCCTTTCCTGTGTAAAACTCTACCCTTCTCTGCCTCTTGCCATTTTCTTCCTTTCTTCCTCCCTTCTACGCTGTCTTCCCACCTAACTATCTTGACTTTATTGCTCCCACTCTCTCCGCTGCCAAGAGCACATGACCAGGAGGAAAACATAAAGCAGCTCTGCCGTTGTAAAGAATTTAAACGAAGTTTAAATTTTTTTTTTTTTTTTTTAAATCTGATAAATGAATAACACAAAACAGATGGGGAAGTTGTATTTCTAGATTAAAACAAGACATTTGTAGAAGAAAAAAAAAAATACACACCTCCGTTCCTCCCAAGCGGAGTTTGCCAAGTCATGAGCTCATACTTTGTAGGCCCTCTGCTGAATATCTCTTAACAGCGTCAGCTCCAAGATGTCAGACTTTTATGACCCATTTCTCCACTCGTTATCTGTAACAATAATTAGGGGCGTTCTAATTTAATGCTGGGAATATGGAAGTGTTTTCCTGACTTGGAAGCAAATTCAGGATGGCTCACAGTAAACCGGTGTGTGCTGGGATTGATTAAACTCTTCATACATCTTGAAAGGTACTACAGGCTGGTAAAAGTCAACGAGGCTACGGCTTTGTGTGCACGTGGATGTTTTTTTTGTTTTTTTTTACTGAGGTACAGTGTAATAATGAATAAGGTCACTCTGGGGTAACACACCCACACCCTCTACCGGTGGAGGTTTTGAGGTCATGCCCAGCACGGCCCTCTGAAATCCTTTAAAATGGTGATGTCATATTTGCTTCACACTGTACAAACCACTTCTGGTTTTCCTGCACTATGTCTTGCCATCAATAGTTTTAGTTTGGGCAATCGAACATCTGATCAGTACCTACAGATAAAGCTGTAGGTACTTAAACACAACTTAACTTAACTTAACTTAACTTAAAACACAACCACTTAAACACAACCACAAAGAAATGTAGCTTCGTTAATCTTATATTCAACAAAAATATCAATAGCTGTGATATTCTTCTGTGGAAAAAGTAACTACACCGCCCGGCATCACAATGTACTATTGCTCCCCTTTAGCGACATAGCTTCTTGCCGGTGTTTTGAAGCGTCCATCAGTTTCTGATGTCGACTTGCTAACATTTTTGACAACGCTTCAATGCAAAATTCCTTCAGTTCCAGTCGGATTCAGAAATGATCTGAAATGTTAAATAAGATATGCCTTCAGTTCTCCGAACTGATACGCCTTCAGTTCAGAGAAAACAATGACGCAAATAAAGAAGTTAGATGAACACATTTTTGTGCTCCTCCGTTTATGTTATGGAACAAATGTGCGCAGGTTTGAGTTAAAAATGGAGATAAATAGTTCATATAAAATTAAACTCTGCAACAACTGTGTAAACGAGTTTGGGCGTGGTGTATACTGATAGATTCTATCCGAAGAATCTATTTTCTTTTGGGGGGAAAAATTAGGCTTGTACTTTTCCAAGATATTTTATGGCAGAAATGTAAAATTTTTCATCAAAAGACACCTTGTGGCTTGACAAAACAAAAATGGATGTTTTGTTTCTACCAAATTCGACTGAAATCTGTTTCTACACAAAACAAAAATACACAGGAACAAGTTTAGGAAACACACAGACAGACAGGACTGAAAACTTCACTTGGAAGTGAAAGGACAAAAATTATGGATGGATCTGTATTCGGGCTATTTTTGAATGCTGATACATTTTAAAGTTATTCTGGCATTTCACATTTTGTGTTCAGATGTAACACATTTATATTGTTATAAATAGTTACAATCTTCTCTAAAAGTTTACAAACAGGGCATGAGCTCACTTGTGATTACTACACACACTCACAGCCAGTATGCGATATCATAGGAATAGCTCTCTCTCACTCGATCTGTTTTTGACTCCTACACGCTGGTATCAACAGGAAAGACTCAGCCAATGAAACTAATTGGGTGGTGTGTGTCCTCTGAAAAGAACAGCCTGTACTGTCCCGGAGCTCCCTCCCACTGCTCCCTGACTGGCTGGCTCCTAAGTGGTCTGCTTTTTTTCTCTGGGCTGTGATTGGAGACGGGAAAAGCCAATAACTAAACCCCCCCCCCCTTCTTTTCCTCAGGACATACCCTTGTTGTTTTCAACTTTAGAAGCAGAGCTGGGTTTCAGCACAGTCACAGTCTGCACTCTGGTGCTCTAGCTGCACTCAAGATGAACTGGATTTTAGTCCAACAACACACATTATTTAACTCAAGTTAAATTCCTACAGCTGAATTATTTGCAGACAGGTCACTAATACCTCCCTAGACGGTGTAACAGATATTTCTCCATTGAGTGAGTCATTGGTGGTTACCCTGCTTATCTGTAGTTATAGTCGATCATATCACTGCTGCGTCACTCCTCAGACTGTAGGAGCAATTAAACATCAGGTAGAAGACTTTGTAATTGCTATGAACAGTCTGCCACTTGACATCACTTTAAAGTGTGTTTGATCAGGGTGGAGATGCTTTGCAATTAAAATGGTGAGCACATGCATTTATTAGCTACACCAGCACTGCTTTTTTTTTTTTTTTTAAACTCATCAAATTGCAGTTGATAAAATATATATTTAAAAAAAAAAATACAAAGGACACAGGGCATAAAATTGATTATTAGGCTCAGTTTTGCAATTTTATTTATTTATCTTAAAAACAATAATGAAAATATATATTTACAAAAATGCACAAAAATGTTGCTTTGGGAAGCTATACAAACACCCACAAAAAAAAAAAAAGAAAAAAAAAAGCTCAACATAAATAAGTTAGTAAAATTTTTTCAGTGTTTTTCCAAAAAAAAAAAGAGGCACACAGGTACACTTCAAAGTTTTAACACCAAGTGAGGCGGTGTCACTTTGTTTTTCTGCCCTCACTAAAATGAGAAATGAACAATAGTGCAATTACATGTTCCACATGAATTCCACACCACAAACACAAATTATTTGACTCACATATTTGCATAAAAAGCCCAGTGATATATATTTTTGAACATATTCTATGTTAACCTGGACTGCACTTATTACAAGGGGCGGGGCGTGTGACCTAAAAGCCACTAAATATGAACTTAACTAATTTCAAAACAAAAGCTAACTCTTAGGATTATTAGCAAATACTGTTAAAAATTTGGTTGGATATTGCTCATCAGTTTTAAGCCACCCTCCATCCCTCCCTCCTCCCTCCCAGAAAAAAAGGCACTAACTTTGGCAAATAAAACCCTAAAAAAAAAAAACATAATTCCAAAAAAAAAAGATAAAAATTGGGAAATAGGGAGACATTATTTGCATGTAAACTTTATCTATCATAGCTATTCCCAGTCAGATGGACCCCCAACTTACAGTGTGGCCATCTGGGCCTTCAAAAACAAGATGTAGAACACTGGGAGAATAAAGCCATAGAAAAAGTGAAGACATTTTTGTTTCCACGTAACCCTGACTTTTTGAAATCTGCATTTTCAACTTACATCAATTACCTGAATAATGATACAAATGACCACTATAACAAAATAACATTTCTCTCGTGGAAATTGCACTGCAACTTCCTGAGTCAAATTCACACACTTATTTAAAACACATTTAACAAAAAAAAAAAGTATGAAAAGCATAACATGCTTTCTTATGTGCTACATCTGAAACATAGGTAGTAGATAAAAAATAAAAAAAATTAAAAAAAATTGAGCAAAACTCCTTTTGCACACTGCTACATTGTCTGCTGCTTCTGAGGCAATTTAATTTATATGAGTGCCAAAACTTGATAGTGTACATATTCAGTGCTTGTGCAGCCCCTCCTCCTCCCTTCTTTAGGAAAAGGCTGCGTTTTTTTTTTTTTTTTTTTTTTTTTGTCTTTTAAATTTTCTCTCCCGTCTTGTCAGATGATGAGAAAGGCTACAGTATTCCACCAGCAACAGGTCTCTGCACTGTGGGACAGAAAAGAGGAAACGTTGTTGTTGAATGGTGCAATTGAAAAAGAGGATCCTCATGCTTGATGTCACTCATGCGGAATCGCACGTACAAATGGTGAACAGTCAGACCTGGAAAGGTTGTGGAAGAGTTGTACAAAATTATTAGACGAAGGTTTGAAGGGCTGGAGACGTTGTTAGTGCTGCGTGCAGGAAAGCAGTCGTTTTCCAACTGCTGTGCATGCGTTACTGATGCGTATTATAACAACGTAACCAAAAGCCCCCGAAATACGTGTTGCTTTACATTCAAACCCGTGAAACAGAAGTGGCAGAGTGAGACGGTGGTTCCTAACCTGGCGCTGTTTTTCACTGCACCTCCGCACTGTTCTCCGGCCTGCTGGCTCCGCTCTCCTCCGCGGCTTTTACCGCCTGACTTCCTGCACCGTCCGACTGGTCTTCATCATCACCTTCGTCGGTACGCAACCTTTTACTGTGACACTCGTCGGAGCAACGACCTGGCAGACCAAAAAAAAAAAAAAAAAAAGTTTTTTTTTTTTTTTTTTTTAAATTAAAATACTAAAAAAAAAAAAAAGTTGTCAGGGTGTTGTGTCGAGCATTCACTTAAAAAAAAAAAAGGAAAAAAAAAGGCACCTTAAAAACCCGACAGGCTGCGGTTTAATTACAGCATGTTATAACAATGCAACGACAATTATTTGCAAAACTGCAACATGGCGCATTTTTTTTTTTTTTTTTTTAATCTCAGAAGTAAATGTGCTCTACAGTCGACCGATGGCACAGCACGGCTGAACCCCGGATACAACTGCTGCTTCGTGCCTCTGTTTGCACCGCGGAGACGCGCAGCTCAGTGAAACAAAAACAAAATGCGTGACAGCTCTAAAAAAAAAAAAAAAAAAAGTCAAGGTGTCTCACCTGGAGCTTCGGATCGTCGTTTCTTTGAACCATTTCTGCCTGGCTGGGCATCCGACTGCCTCTCCTGCCGGTTGGTGTCGTCGGGCAGGTCAGCCTGTCGCTGGGGCCGCTGGCTCCCGTGAGGCGGTCTGCGATAAAATTCCGGAGCGTCGCTGTCCTCCTCCCAGTTGAAATTGCCCGCAGGAAGCGGCCTGTCGCTGACCGGATCAAAGTTATACCTCTCTGTAAAAGACTGCGCCTCTTCCTGCCCCGAAGCCGTCACATACCTCCGTAAGTCCTCTCGGTCAGGTGTACCGAAAAGGTTTCTGCGGACCGTAGGTCTGACGTTGTCTGGCTGCCGCGCGTCCACCCTCTCCAATGTCGGGCTCGCATTAGAAAGGCGAACATCTGACATTTTGTTGCACATATGACAAGAAAAAAAAAAGCCACACACGCACAATCAAGAACCAAACCCTTTCAATCTGCTAGTTCCGAGTAGTAATCCTTTCGAAAGCAAAGTCACAGGGATGATGCGTGCATACTCCGCGCGTATCATCCAAATCGCGTGCGCGCAAAAAGTGGAATAAAGCGTCTCCGAAGGCGTACGGGGATTTAAAGAGAGCCACTCCTGTCAAGTCCGTAGTAAGGCAGATGGAAATACGTCAAGCCAAAACAGCCAACATGGCGTTAGAGCGAGCTATGAGTGAAGAAAAGTTGACATCAAGGACTATTTAAACAGAGAAGGCGATTCATTGGTGTGCTGTAGGACCGCCCATTGCCGCTCTTAAAGTTGAAGGGGGGTAACAACAACCCAGCGGAGCTACAGTAACTCTGTGCATGAATATGACCTAATTAATCTGTTGGATTAGTTTGAATACAAATAAAAGATCAAATGAAGGGAGGTTAAGGTGTGGTCATGTTTTAGCTTTCCATTAGTAGCTGACTCATTAAAGCTGGGTTCAGATTAGATATTAAAATGAACACAGAAAGGTCACAGATCTTATCGGATCCAATGAACTGACATTTGTATTTATGTTTTTGTGCACTGCAAGATGTTGCGGGTAAAAGAAATCTGATAATAGTGTCGATTGTCGCACCTAATAAGAACGTAAACATTGGAAAAGAGCTTTATCTCCCTGGCAGATGTGGTCTGAGGCCTCGCTCGGGGCTGGTTGTACCATCACGTGAATCAATCATCAAGTGATTGTACGGGTGCTGACAGATATCGCTGCTTCATCTGATTTGGTGTCACAGAAGCAGCTTAGGCACACTTGATTCAATCAGAGTAAATCTATTCAGCATACAGCTCCGGGTGGGGAGTGTGGGGGGGGGTTTACTGAAGGACACCGAGATGCTGAGTGTCAATTTATGCAGGAAAATTCCACCAAAAAAAACGCTTCACTGTGACGTCAGCTCCCGAGCTGCCTTCCGTCATCGTTGGCTCGCTGCCTATCGCTGTCAGTCTTTCACACTTTGGCCAGTGGGTGGTTTGCGTGTGCTGAGAATTTAAACAGCAAAGGAACGCAGAATGGTGCAGCTTTAAAAAAAAATAAAAAATAAAATCCCTTTGAAATTAGCATGTCATTTCCCCCCACAGGGATCTCAGTTTGCATCTTAAAAAAATATCCCCACATCTTGTGTTCATGGCAAGACCTATCGATTTTATTTTCTGTACATTCCAGATCTGTACAGGACTCCTGTAATAACTGCATGAAAACAGCGACCGTAAACACCACTTTGTGCCCAGGAGTTCACAATGTCCCGACTTAAACTCTACAGCGAGTGTCATCTGCATTCCTCGGCAGCGTTTGCCAGTAACAACCACCGGGCCTGCCTTTAAGGCCATGCTGTTTCAATTAACCCTCGAAAGGACTCAAACATCTCGTGATAAATACAGCGAGGCCATCTGTTCTGTCGACGCTATCGCCACCATCGCACTTAATCCATAATATGTTTACGCTGCTGCAAACTGTGCACGGCGTTGTGGAGACCGAGTCCTGAACTGAAAACAAGATTTGGATCTCACTGATGAAGACGGGAAAGCAAGAAATGAGGAAACACTTGGAGAAGGTCACACAAGCGTAAGCAAAGGGTAATACTTTTCTTCACGGCTGGAAATATTAGGGGTCGTTCCTCTAGATGCAGGGAGGGGAAAAAAAGAAGAAGAAAAAAAAAAAAGGGAGTATGTGCCCAATCATCCATCACAGTAAACATGAAACTCAAAGATGAAACCCAAAATTGATTTGTTTTATTACAGTTGTACCGAATCATGGCTGCAATTTTTCCACCAGGAAATGAAGCCTAAAACATCCCGCACCTTAGATATTTTATCATCATGCATCTATAGTTTTACTTTAACCAGTTTTTGTTTGTTGGGAAGCAAAGTTTGTTCTCTAAAGAGTGCATTATGAAAAGGCTGAAACGGGAGAACCTACCTAACACAGCTGAACGTAAGTAGTGGGCTGATGCAACCGGCCCACGCTCAGCCCATGTAGTCAGTTACTATGCTAGTTTGAGTCACACACACACACTTAGAGCTGTAAACTGTTTGCAAGGATCCAAGAATAGTTTCTGATCTGAGCTGCACGAGCAACCGGTTAAAATGACCTTCATGAGAATAACTGATCAGAAATCTGCAACAATTTAAACTCTGTACAGTCACATTTGAATATTAATTCATATAGCAATATGGCAATAATAATAGAAAAGTCACAATTTTACCCTCAAGGTCTATTAGTAGCAAAGTTACACTTTTAAAAACACCTGTAAAAATGTCACACCTGCTGCTTGCTTCTGTAAGACTCTTTGATATGAATAAATAAAAAAAAAAAAAAAAAACACACACACACACACACAAAGCCGTCCGATTTACCCGCCACAAGCATAAAGTCGGATTTTTCTACTGGGTGTGTGTTAAATTCCCCGCCAAATTAATAATAACCTGGAGAAACGATCATAAAAATATCAAGATGATTTTTCCAGTGCGGTGTTTTTGCAGTTTGGTCAGGAAAGCTGGAAAAACACCTTCACACACGTGTTTTGCTCGATGTGTGTCGACATGTACTTAAGAGATTTGTCGCAGGCTGGTGAGCAGGTTCTGCACCTCTCGCCCGGCATCATGAGACAGAAGCCGTGGAGCTCTGCTTCTTCTTCACCAGCTCGGCCCGAACCTGATGGGGGAACTGCTCCAAGTGCTTGTTCACACACTGCATGCAAAACCTCTTGGTGTAGAAGAGACTGCAGTCCTGACAAAAGAGAAACAAATGTACAGTCGGCGTTATTACCAGCGGCGGGAGGCGTTTTCAGGCCCTGAAGTAAAAGTACTAATACCTATGAAAATACTTCACTCCAAGTTAACGTCCTGCTCGTCAAAACTTTACCTCAGTAAAAGTATGTATTATCAGCAAAATGTCCTTTAAGTATGAAAAGTAAAAAAATACACACTGTGCAATAAATGCTCCCTGTCTTTTACGATCAATTATGATGATTTTGGAATAATATTACTTCTGCATTAATATGTATATGCATTTTAGTTCTGTAGTTATTTAAGGTTGCGCTGATTTTTACCTTTATGTACTGTTGGTTAGTTTAATCTACAGTAACGGGATCATATTCCATAAGATTATTATATATGTGTACCATTTCTGTTCTGTAAGAAGCACATATCTTCAGAAAGACAAGAGTATAAATTTGCATGTAATGGTAAATACTCAATTAAAGTACAAGTACCTTGAATTTGTACACGAGTACAATCCTTATAGGCAATACATGTTATTATTTACATACCCTCAACATCAGCGCAGTCTTTTATCCTTTTATTTTATCTATAATATGACATTGCTCATTCTGCCCCTTATTTCCACTGGGTGTCATTGTTATATAATTATTATAAATATTTTTTTTTAATTTTTTTATCTTCTACATTGCTGATGTTCCCAGAGTCACCAAACACAATTTCGTGGCACGCCGACAATAACAATGGAGGGTCTTACTCTTTACTATCCATTTGTGAAGCTGGTTAACTGATTTCAAGAGGCTCACATGCACGAAACAAACTCAGCACACGTGTCGCATGATTACAAAGTAATCTGAGGAAAACAAGCAAACCGCAGATGCATGTTTTTTGGGGTTTTTTTTTCTGCAGTGATTTTCGTCTCTTTGAGGTCAATTCACGCCAAGTGGAAAACTATAACCGGAGCACAAAGAGGTTTCAAAGCCACAGCAGGCAATTCAGCTTGAGCAGATAATAAGAGTTCGCTTTCTGTCCCACATCGCAGTTTAGGACTAAATTAGTCCCTGAAGAAACGGGCCGACATTTGTGCATCCAATTGCATAATAGAAAATGTATTCTGTGGCCAAAAAAAATAAAATAAAATAAAATAAATGGGACTGCAGCAGTGTAGTTTAAGACCTCTTACCGATCCCACGCAGACACGCGTGCTGCACAGGCTGCAGGTGGACCCCAGCACCAGAAACTTGTCCCGGTCCGGACTGAACGGGTCTTTGGTCACGAAACACTCCTCGAGCAACCTGGCGAAGACGACGAGAAACACAAACAGCAGCGAGCGTGTCTTTTTTTTTTTTTTTTTTTTTTAAGCTTCGTCCACATTTATGTAGTCGACAGGAGAGACAAAACAAAACCAAAACAAAGCCGCTGTAAGTACTTCGTACAAACAGCTGGAGGGCTCGTTTCTCTGCGTCCACGTGAGCGGCTAACAACATTAGCTTTCAGCCTTTTTGTTTTTGTTGTTGTTTTGCCTGTTTTTCCCACTTACACAATAGCTCTGGTGTTCGGTGGTTTCTGGCCGTAGTAAGTAAACGGACTACTTAAACCGCACGACCGGCAGGTAAATGTTTTTTGAGGGGATTCGCTTGAAGTTCGCTCCATCGTTCGCGGAAGAAGAGAAGTTTTGTTGCTTCCTGGTTTTTCTTTCTTTCTTTATTTTTTTTTTTTCATCGAGTCCAGCCATTTTTGTTTCGTGAAGCTTTACCGCCACCTAGCGGACTGGGGGAGTACAACAGCGACGCGGTAGAACGTAAATGATAATACGCTCGTCGTCAAATTATATTTATTTGATTTCAACGACTGTAGTTGTGTCACTTAATATGTTTTGATTTTATTGAATGGATAGAAATCTCTTAAATTTGACCTTAATTATTTCACAGGGGAAGCTGCTTATTTTAAAATGTATTTTAAGATGCATCAAATTAATGAAGGCCCATGTGGATAGACCTGTTTTGTATATACAATTTATGAAAGATCAGTGACTTGCCATTACTTTAATAATAAAATATTGATAAAATTATTCATGATCATTTTTTTCATAGCAGATAGTTTAGAACGCCATTAAAGGACAAATCTGTGTATTTGATAACATGAATGGCTTTACTGCAGGGCTATTCAAACTAAGTGGCTCAAAGGCTGTACAGAATATTTTCTCTATCACTGGCTGCAACTAACTGTCAGTAGATATATTAGTACATGAAATAAGTCCCGTTCATTCCTTTTATAGACAGCAAAATACATTATGCGTATAGTAAAACAGTTTAGGCCTGTTTATGATTGTGTCAATAAGCAGACATGAGGTGCTTTTAGTAGGTCCATGTCCATATTTGTTAAAGGTAAAAACAGTGAAAATATTCAGATAGGTGTCTTCTTGCAGGCCATAGGAAATTTCAAATGGGCTGCATCCAGCCCACAGGCCACAGTTTAATTAGCCCTGTATTACTGTGACAATTGGCAAAGCCTTAGCAAAATGTCTACAGTGCAAAAGCCTTTTAACTAATTCATTTGAATGAAGAGTTTGGTGACTCAGGATGAGCAGATAATATTGGTTTCATTATACAGTAAATCACAGGATTACAAATAAAACTGTTAAATATAGTAAGTTTATTTTAGGCTGCCACGTAACATAATTTATTTTATTGAAACAGTAACAGCATTTTTATTGTACACTATATTGTACATGTTAAAGATAAAGATTGTTTCATTATGACATGACACAATGATTCAATACTACATTTGGATTTGACGTTAAAGTCCAAAACAACAAGGCGATCCGCTCCTTTATCTGAGGCCCGTTTCACTGCCTGCAGATACACGCACGTCCCTTTCACTGTGGTCGCCGCATTCTTCTTCTATTTACAAAATACAACATAAACCAGTCCAACAGATTATTGTGTTTGTGGTGTAAATCTTCAACACTGGCCAAAAACCACAGAGAAAACATGTTATAATGACTAGATTTGTACAAAATATGATGAAAAGTGAGCTATCATGTTGTGTTGGCTTTTAACAGTAGGATTAATACAAAATACAGCATGACACATGAAATTACAGTATTTTAAAGAGACGGCGCCTACAGTAGATGTAAGTACTTGTTATGTGATGGCTGAACAAGTTGTGGTCAAAAATCTTAGCTCGGGCAGTAACATTTTTGGGGGGGAATTTAATGAATATTGATGCTCGTTATCTTTAATCTCTAATCTCCAAATGGATTTGGCCGACCTCAAAAAGATATACAAGAACTGGACATGAAAATACCATCCAAAGACATTCATGTTGTCATGTTCATGAGCATCGATCCTCAGTGCATACATGACCTCTGCGATTATGTACTTCTAAAGGCAAATTTCGCACAGCCAACTTCCTGTTTAGCTCGTAATACTAGAAATTATTGCATTTAAGAGAAAATCTCCAGGTGTAAATTTATAAATGTTTCCCCCCCCCCCCCCACTCACTGAAACAGCCACATTCCCTCCGAGAGCTGCCTTTCCCCCTCAACATACTTCCGGTAGTCGAGAGTTTCAGAGTCACATCCACAGAGGCTTCACATTATGCTACTTACAGTACATTCATAAGCATAATGGTACCAGTTAAATGTTGTATACCCACCTTTTGGATATGCCTGGCATACATTAATGCTTGAATAGATGTTTATGACCACACGCTAACTTGTCAGTACATGTCCCTGTATATCTCTTGCAGGAGCGGGTGCAGCGACGTCTCCTCCGTCGTCTTGATTTCCTGCACCAACTGAGCATGCTCCGTGACCAGCTCCCGGAGGTCAGCCAGTTTCTGCAGCAGTCGGGGGAAGAGGAAGGTGTCGTCCGGGTGGTTGGCCAGCAGGTGGAGCCGTAGCGCCTGAACGATGCTTTCCTGCAGCTGCTCGACCAGAGGTACATCCACCAGGCCTGGGCGGTCTGAGAGGGACACAAGACAATGACACTTTTTTTTTTTTATACTTTCAGGTCACCTGATTTATCTCCTACCATGTGTCAACCCTCCACAAAATGCCGGTTACCTCCGCAGCAGATGATAGCAGCCACAAAAAGAGCCAGGTCACTGTCGTCCAGCTCCAGAGAGTTGAAGCGCCTGGCGAACTGGAACTTGGGCTCCATCATGTCACTAAACGGCCGCCGGAGGCTCTTGAGGAACTCGCGGGTGATGAAGCCTCCGCCGCGGGCCACTAAGAGGCCGTCTTTGTTCATGCAGGAGGCCAGGAGGGTGAAGAGGGCTTCGTAAACGCCGTACTTCAAGAGAGTCACCTGAAGGTAGGTAGGAAGTGCCGCAACGTCACTAATACAAGTTGCATTTTCCCATTTCTCACGCGGACGGGCAGGGAGAAAAACGAAATGGCTCATGCAGCATTAAACCCACCTGGTCGTTCAGATCCAGGCTCTGGAAACCCGGCACAGCCTTGGCGAACTCCGTGAGCTCCGTGACCGTCTCCACCGAGGTGCTCTGGCAGCAGTAGAAGAGCCTGGCTTCAGCCTCCCTCTGCTGGAGTTCCCCGCACGCCACGGCCAGAGTCACCTGGCCAGCTTGAAGGCCACTCTCGAACTCTGGATAGTCCCCGTTTACCATGTGGGCCGCTAACGTCCTCTCTGCCAGCTGGAAGGTCTCCATGTCATGAATGATGAAAGGCTGCTGGGAAAGATAGAAGAGACTCAGTCTGTAGGTGAAACAGAGGACAGAGAAGTAAAACAGCCCACAGTTTAGCCTCCAGCTTTTCTCTTTACCGTCTTGCTGTTTTTTCCGGCGAGTATGAGTCGCGCTTTCGCCTTGTTCATGTTGAAGTTCTTGATGTAGGCTTCGTGGATCTGGCTCACCAGAATCTTGTGGTCCGCCTTCAATGAGCTTTCCGCTTCTTTTTCCACCATCTTGCTTTCCTCCTTGAGCTTCAGCTTTTCTGCCTGGGGCATCCGACCAAAGCGGATGGCTGGTGCATAAAACATTCACCATTAGAGACTGCCACGGCAGTTTGATTTTATTCTATTGTAAATCTACATACGGAGACATCAGGCGGACAACACCGCAGCACTTCGCCCGCGTCCAAACTAACAATCAGGCGCAGCAGATTCGGTGCATTCCGTTCTATTTTCATTCTTCGTGTCATGTTCCTCTCGCGTTTCTGCTCCGTCTGCAGCGGGAGGCCATCTCAACAAACCCGATGACCCCTTCAGCAGGCAGTGCAGATGACAGGCCAGATGTGAAGCTATACGGGCTCGTGTTTTCACAGTGTCGAGCTGACTCCGGCGGTACATTCCTGCAAAAAACCCGGTCAGTGTAAAGCACGTCGACGCTGGAGCTGAAAGACAGAAGGTTGCGGCCGGCTGAGCTCGTCCTGACCGCACTTTTATGAAACTGCATTCACGCTGCTGAACGCCAACTACCAAGCAAAGTTCTTTCACTGCCTTTTGATTATTTTTAGAGGCCACGTACGAACATTAATCACAAAGTGGACCAAAAACTAAAACATCTACGATTACTTAAATTGATCATGAGCGCCCCGTGGCGCGTTTTTTTTCCTTGCAAGTTTATTTCAATTAAATTTACACGCTTTAAAACACTCGTTTTATGGGAGCTAAAACAAACGTCAGCTGAATACCGAGGCGTAAACGACCCGGCTGCTGCCAAATGTATGACAATTATCATTTTGTCCTCTGTTTGATGTGTGATTTATCAATCATTCCAAAAGCCTCATAAGAAATCATAATAAGGTGATCGTTTTGTGACACTTGACAGTAGTTTGGTTTTGGGGTCATCTCCTTTTAATTGTATTTAATTTACCAACACAGGACAGTAAAGCAGCCCTCACTGAGAAAAACAACGCGCGTTTCACTTGTGACCACGTACGCATGTAACTGCGCCCATTTTAAACATGTATTTTGCCCCACGAGAAACATGGAACATTTCTTTTGGAACATTTTCACGGTGTAATGTCGGGTGCGCAAGCCCATGTTGATTCCCCACTTAAAAGCTTTTCCGCGTATTTCCTCCACGTCGTCACGTGCTGCAGCACGCGGTCAACGAGCGCCACACGCGTGGGAAAAACACGGGGAACCTCGCGGGACGACGACTCGATCGCCGCGCGACGGTAAAACGGACGCCCCGTCCGTCTTTACGCCGCTCTCCTCTCGGTCACGTCCGATCGGCCGGCCGCGCTTGCCGTGATCGCGGTGAGGCTGTCGTTAACTTAAATACATCGCTCGTCTGAAGGGAGTTTGCGCGAGAGAGCTGCATCCATGAGGGAAAAAAAAAAAAAAAAAAAAGGAAAGAAAATGAACTCTAATTTCACCCTCGAGCCTTTTTTTTTTTTTTCCTCGTCTCTGTGGTTATGACTCGCGTGCAATCAACTTTCCTCCAAATTAGATCATTTTAAGACTCTGATGTTTCAACATTTCCTGTGTAAACTGATGTCTCCGGGTTTCTGACTGATTTAATGATTCTTCTTCGCTTGTGCTGCTCTCACAGTACATTTTACTGTTCGGCGTGATCCTGTAGTTGTTGCTTCATGTAGTTTGCTGCCATTACCGTTGTGGGACATGCCTACGGACAGGCACTTGTGGAATCTGCAGTACTGGCACTTGTTCCGGTTCTTCTTCTGGATTTTGCAGTTGCGTTCGCACTTGTCATACTCCAGTTTCAGCCTGATGGTCCTCCTGAAGAAACCCTGATGGAGACAGGAAGACATCAGGTGCGTAGTAGCCATCAACTCTCTTAAGATGAAGCTCATCTTGAAACCTTCTCCTTGAAGGATACAAATAAATGTCCACAAAATAATTTGCTAATACTTGAGCCCACATGTAAATAAATCACCCCTCTTAATATCGTTGTACTCTGCATGCTTCCCTTCCAAGGGTCACGCGGTTTAACTGGAGGTTACTTGACAAACGCTGTAGCAAAAGTGAGCCGAAGACAATCTTTCTAAAACTGTAATAAAAAAAAAAAGACGTGGATCCACTCGTCTTAATGGTTAATCCAGGAATTAAAAATGTCTGCTGTTAGATCCCTGAACAGGTTACTTTGGGATCCATATACAACATGTGTACCGAGAGAGAGAGAGAGAGAGAGAGAGAGAACACATGAGAACTCGTATCTCTCCATGAAATCTGACCGTGACGGTACGGTCTACATGCCCGCCGTCGGACGTCTATATGTGCAGCATCTTACGTTACTACACGTGCGTTCTGTACATTTTAAGCTCTGTTCGCACCGGCGTTGCCTTACGTTTTGGATCGCATTCTAGCGAAACTATATTTGTTCAACACGACCGATGCACTTGAAGGTGTGCAATAATCCTCGACCTTTCCGAAGACGACCCCCCCCCCCCCCCCCCCCGACTGGACCCGACATCCCACCGACTGAGGAAACGCTGAGAAACGGGGCACAGAGACAACAGATGTCCAAACGTGTGCCAAAACATTCAAGCCTCTGATGTACTCCCGCACACGCACACACACACACACACACACACACACACCTACATGCTT
>NW_027210632.1:257500-477500 GCF_029030835.1 Brachyistius frenatus
AAATATATATACCCACTCCTGGCGCACAAAGTAACCAGATTAAGTTTACCATGTTCACATAAAACATTACAGAACATAAATCTTGGGACACATAAAACTCTTAATCTGCGTGTACACAAGTGGCGTAGCGTAAATAGCACATTAAACCAGGAGACAAACGATTGAACCATCTGACTGAAGTCCTGTGTAGACACGCTGTAATGGTACTCACGCCAGAGATGCGGCTGATAAAAAAAAAAAATCAGTGTCAAGAGCTATTATTTGATGTGTTGCTGTGTGTCAACAGCGACACGTTATTTCAAATACATTATTTTCACGTGCTAAATCCCAACCCGTCCAGCCAAAGTAGACGTTCTCCAGTTTGTTACGAACCTTTGACCAGCACAGAGTAAATACTGTAAATTATATGTGGTGTTTACATTGCACGACTGGACTACCTGTCTGTCTGCGAAACGTCTGCTTTTAAGAGTGGACGTTAAAGTGCGTGTCGGCGGGAGTTTGGTGGAGCTCCCAGCTGCTCGCAGCGGGCCGAAGGACATCTGTTTGAGCCATCGCGCAACATAACGGCACCGTGGTCACCGCTCGTGTTCTGTAACCGACTTCCAGTAATTCATGGCGGCAGATGTTTCCGTAGACAAACTCGCTTTGTAGATTTGGCTGTGAAACCTTCGTACATTAACGACGGCGTGATCACAAACACCAAATTGTGGGACAAAAGGGGGCTGAAAAAGCGTCTCATCGTTGCAAAACCCTTTAACACAACTTTATCTGCGTTATAATGTTCACAAATCTAATCTACAGAGAGAGAGAGAGAGAGAGAGAGAGATGGCGGTGGAGCAATCAGGGAGCTCACGTGACGTCCCATCTCAGTTTACACAGCTGCACACATCTGTAAGGAGAGCATGCCCAAAAACATAGCCCACAGAAGATTGCGCAACTTTTAACTGTTAAATGTTCCCTTTAAAAAGTGAGCCAGCTGAGCTAAAGGTTGAAACTGCCAATTAGGTGAAATGCTGGCTTTATCTGTCTGGGAAGAAAAACATGCACTCTGTCAACTCGTGACGCCAGACGAGCCGAAGGCCGCGGCTGATCAAATCGTGCCTGTTCTTGTTTATCTGGTCTTTGTGTTGCAGCATGTCGGGGCACAGGTCCCGACGACACGCCAAATATTGTGTAAGGGAGAAACATATGTCAACAGACGTGCGCTCGAAGCTATAGCGTATTGCGGGCCGCGCGGCCGTACGGAGCGCGTCCAGTGCGCGTCTTCTTTCCGTTTCTCTGGTTTTTCAAGCGAGGGGCAGCTCCATTATTTTATTTATTTATTTTTTTTGGACCATACGCACCGAGAAAAGCTGCCGACTAACAGGTCTGGCAAGTGGCATTTGCCCTTCCCGACAAAGCGGTGGCCCCGGCAGTTTGTAAAAGTTTCTCTGCGAGCCGGATAAGTCTCTGCGGCACAGCAGGGTCGTGGGTGTCTTCGAAATAAGATCTTCTCCAAATAAAACAAATAACAAAATTTGAGACTATACAGTGAGCCTGCACTTAATTTCCAACCTTCGCGACACCGTCTTTACATCGTGGCTGTATGCGCGATCCGAACAGAGTAGGAGCAGAACCACCTCTGGCATGATTAAATCTAAATCTGGAATGACTAGTTGATTTTTTTTTTAATTTTAAAGAAATTGTAGTGCCAACTATTTAAACACTCATTTCGGTGACTTCGAAAAGGATTCAGCAGATGATTTATTGGAGGTCGCCGCCTCCTCTACGTGGTCTACGTGGTGTGTATATAGTCCTGCTGGGTCTCCGTTGAAATATTAAGGAGCCGGTCCGCAAGCGAAGTCTTGATTGGGGTTAGTGGACTTGATTTCACAGATGACTTCGGGCCAGCCCGTGTCCCCCCCTCCCACCCCCCCCTCCTCCCCATCATCTGAGAGGACATTGTGTTGGAATTCCCAGAGGAACTTTTAATCCCAGACAGTAGGCTCTATCTTTAGGCCTCGGGGAGGAGAGGAAACAGGAGCTGCAGCGAGAGATCACGTCAGCTGGCCACAACAAAAAGCGTGCCACAAAGGTGACAGCGAGGATACAGCAGACCGGTTAAAACGACAATTTAAGCACTGCATTTCAGGTCAACTTTATATGTACCTGCAGAGGCTCTTCTTATCTTAGATTGGGTTTAGTTGTTATTTAAGGTTTAAGGCTGAACGTGTGTATTTTCCGCTCAGATTTGTCAGGGCTCAATCCGGATAAAACTGTTTTGACCTTTCCGAGACCTTTTACCTCTCCACAAAAAAAACAAACAAACAAACAAAAAAAAGGGTCACCTATCTGCCACAAAGACACACACGCAAAAAAAAAAAAAAAATCAAGTACAGAGAAAATCTCAAACAAACTTTCACAGTTTGACTAAAGCAAAGTATGCATATACGTGACCGGTGTCACGTTTAAGTAGGGAAACTACTCTTGGTGTTGCTGCTGCTGCACAGGCGAGGAGATAGAAGTGTAACTCGGGGCTGCGAGGGGAAGCTTATCATGACACCACGTGTTTGTGTGTGTGTGTGTGTGTGTGTGTGTGTTGTTTGTTACAAAAACAAGTGAAGGCTTAAAGCAGTCAGGAAATTAATCTGGGGTTCACTCGCCACATAGAGTAAAATGAAACACAAAAACAAGGAGGGGGGGGGGGGCTTTTTCTTTATGAAGAAACGGGGACAAAAAGTTCGCAGCCCTTAAAGTTCACTTCATGTTTTCTGTCTGTGTGTGCAAAGTGAGCATCAAAAGCTTGTTGGACCAACAAAATGAAAAGCCCCCCCCCCCCCCCCCCCCTTTTACACAATTACATAACAAGCCCGCTTTTGGAAAAATAAATCTTGTCGATTACCTCACGGGCTGCTATCCGATGCATGTCCAGCTCATGTCGCGGAGTGGATGGAGGTGTTGTTGTTTTTTGGACGCTCCGACACTGCACCGCACAGATTCCGGTCGGCTCTGCTGGGAAAAGTTGAAGCGTCGGGCTCCCCTCCTCGCTGTCAAAACCTCCGTTCATCCTCCGCAGGAAGTAACGTAGCGAAAGACAGCGGCGTGACGTACACACCTCCTGACACACCTATGCTTTCAACCAATCAGCATGCGAGAAACAGAGCCGACCACCTCCCTACCCCACCCCTCTCCTTCTTCTTTTTTTTTTTTTTTTTTTTTTTAAAGCATGACACGATCCTTTCCCGGTGGCTCGGTACGGGTCTGGGTGGTGTGAAGGTGAATTGGGTCAATAAAACACGACACCCCGGTTTGATTGGCTCTGTGTGTCTGCAGCTTTAAATTAACGTCAGCTGACCGCTTCCTAAATCACTTCCTGAAATGAAACTGATGACGTTTAATTACAGGGTAAGAATGACGTAAATATACAATGAAATGATTTTTTATTTTTTTTTTCCCCTCAGTGATACTACCATCTAACAAGCTGTAAGATGAAGACTGTGAACAATGTGTATTTTTTTTTTTTTTAAATTCTACATGGCTATATCTCGAGTTTTGTGCTTTTGAGATGGTTTACTTGAATAAAGTATTTATGAGTACTATGAAATGGTCCAGTGGCTCCACCTCCTCTAACAAACACCAGTAAAATAACAGTAACATAATATATACCAGTACAACACTAACAGAAACCCTTTTTTCTGATTTATGTGTTCTGTTAGTACCACTTTAAGGACAATATGTGTACTTTCACTTGTAATTTAGTATTTGCATCTGTAATATTTGCTCTTTTAACACAACAAAAGGACCTGAACACGTGTTCCACCATTGCATCTGCCATGTAGACTGTGCTGTTGTAACTCACCTAACTGATGTAATCGTGTAACTCAAATCAATTCAAAATATATTTACTGTATATTTCTTTCAGAGTTTTATGAATGGAAAAACCAAACAAAATTAACTATTTTTTTTATTACAATTGTTAACTATCAGAATAAAACTGAAATAAGGTCTGTTGTTTTTCTATATGGACAGATATGTGTGTGACATCAGCTAACTCAGTGAGCTGTGGAGGATCTTCGACTTTAATGTTTGGTTACTGTGTGTAAGTCTTAATGTGATACAACAAAAAGAGCCAAATAATGTTTGTCTTCTGGTCATTTGAGTGTCAGTGATGGACTTGTTGACGCAATGAAGAAAAACGTTCGTTATATTTTTTTGCTTTTTTTGTTGCCATGTAGTATAATGGCTTTTATTTGTGTTTATGAAGAGAATGCACTACCTATTACTGTGTACACTTTGAGTTTGCTCCAAAACGGTCGCCAAATAATTTAGGTTTTCCCAGGTTTCAGGAGAACTTCGGTGCTGTGGCAGCAGTGTGGGGGTGGTGGGCAGTTATTTGACCAAAAAAAAAAAAAAAAAAAACGCATTTTCACGTCATTTTTTTGACTATTATATCGTGACAATATTTATTGAAAAATGAAGTCTGCCCGTAAAATAATAATCATTTTGGGTTTCAAGTTTTATCATGGCAGGAAAAAACTTGCCTGTACTAGAACTTTACACTGCACTGTAGAAGCCAATAGCTGAAAACCATACGTTTTATTGATTGCTGTACACCTTGTTGACATTATTAAGCTGTAAACTTGTGATCTAGAAACAATACCAACTCTCTAATTAGCAGGTACCGCAGTGTTTTAACCACGTCTTTGAGTCCAGGCTTCCAGTATGTAAAGTCATTTTAGTTTGTAGAACAGGGGTGTCAAACATACGGATCCGGCCCGCCAGGGGGTCCAGCTCGGCCGGCCGGATGACTTTGCTAAGTGTGAAAATGACAGAAAGACATAAATTGCATTTCTATGAGAATATGGAGGTTTATGAGTACAAACGTTTTGTAATTTATTTTTTTTTTAATCGATCCAGTAATTGCTTCAAAAACAGCGTAAATGTGATGTCTGCTCCGGAGGAAGAATCTGCAGAGGAGAGCCCAGGCAGATAAACAGTGGGCTGATGTCTGAGTTTTTGGTCTTTATGTTTCTAGTTTATTGTAGAAAGACCTTAAAATAGGATTTATCATCCAAAAACATTCACCAATGATTTAAACAAAGAGAAATATTGTTGTTATTATGCTATGAATTTAGTGGTCTGGCCCACTTGAGATGAAAGTGGGCAGTACGTGGCCCCTTAACTAAAATGAGTTTGACACCCCTGTTGTAGAACGTCGCCCTCTTTCTGACTATATCCTATATTTAGTTCTCCTATGGTTTCTATGACAACAGTATACAATTATAGCCTGTTTTAAAGAAAGCCCAGCAGTGGGATGAAGACGGGTGAAGCTCCGACCAACACAACATGTAATATCTGGCGCCATCTACTGTGAGCCGATGCATCGTTTCGATGCGTCTCCATCCTGAGACTCACTGCTGTTTCGGTCGTCACGTTTTCCTTTCGACTTGCACAGAAAATCCAGACAACAAAACTCCTTTGAGGGTGTTCAGCGTGTTCTCGTACAAACACGTGGGAGGATGATAATTCATGATTTCTTTCTGTTTTGCTTCCACCTCAGCCCCTGGCCTCCCGTTCCATCTGTGAGGGTAATGCGCTCTCCTGTTTTCTAAATTGGAGTCGTTTGTTTCAGCTGTGAAAGTTTGAGCTTCGGTGAAGTTTGGGATGTAACTTAAAAACTCAAAGACAAAACCTGTAAGCGTCGTTTCGTAAAACAGCGCGGCTCTCGGCCGCCGTTTGCTTTGAATTATCGACCATCGATTGTTTTTCCTGGGAATTGAATTTTCCTATAATCGATTCTGTTATGATCATCCGACGTGGAAAACGAATTGCTTTTGTTTTTACCGTAGAAAAAGGCAAATAACGCACGCACTTTTAACACGTTTGTCTACACAGCTGGAAAGATGCACGTCCGCGTGTTCCCGAACTGCGGAAGCTTTTGAGATTAGTATTTCAGCTTGTAATGAGCTCCTTAAAGGGATTACAGAATAAAGCAGCATTTCTGTTGCACCTCAGTGCAGCTCTTATCACCACAAAGATCAGACTGCAGTCGTTGTTTGTTCTGCCATTGTTTCTCGTCCAGCCTTTATTGAATTACTGCGGAAAAAGAACAAAGTTCAAACACGAATGCTGCTGAAAAAGTTTCGAAAACCACTTCTGCTATCTTCACGGTTACAAATCTGTCAAGTGACTGTTACCATCAAGTGCATATTGTGATGAAGCGCCACTAACCCATTCATGAGAAACCTTTGAAATCAAATGCCAGTCCTTTGTGAAGTAAATGACACTGTCTGTCCGTCCGTCCCCCCCCGTCCCCCCTCCAGAGTAGAAAGGATGCGTGTGTTCCTGTGATGTATTGCTGCCCTCCAGGGAAGGCAGTAGGTTGTATAGTTAGCTCCTGATGGGGTAAAATCACAACCCTGAAACCACACAACCTACTACCTCACCCTGTACGAACACCATGAGTCACCCGAGCGGCCACGAGGCGGGAGGACGTGCGTCTGAGGACGAATCTTACTACTTGCACAAATAAAGACAACAGCACTGCGTTGTTATTACAGGGTACACGGTGACGTTTGTGACAACAACATTTCTGCACAAGAACATTGGTATTAGATAACGTTCTGTCGAAGCACTCGCATTTATAATAAGTATACAGTTCGATTAACAGTCAATAAAAAAAAGCCACCAAAGTTCTGTTTAAAATGATAGAAATATTATGTTATAAAATCCTAAAAAAAAATGTCCATGTTTCACAAATAGCAATGGGTGGTCAAAATGAATAGTCTACAAGATGTGAGAAAAATCTTCACGTTGCAGCACCTACTTTACAAAGTACATGTTCAGTACAGCACATCTGTAAGACTGGTCTCTAACTTCCCTTTCAGACTGGTTTAACAAAGGAAATCAATACGAGACACCGGTTGTTGATCACTTCATAAAAAAGACTAATGTGCCCAATACATTGTAGTTTGTTTGAGGTTGTAAAAAGAGTTCAACAGCAAAAAAAAGAAAAAAAAAAAAGACAGATTTTTGCAGAGAAGTCACATTTCCTTTCGTGGTACTGATGACGAATATGATGTCATAACAGTCGCTTCAGGAAAGACAGTAAGTTGTATAGTCATCTGACAGCTTGGGAATGACCCTAAAACTATACAACCTACTACCTCACCCCAAAGGACCGTTTACCTCCTGCAGGAGTCACTCAGTCGACCTGTGGCAACGGAAACTCGACGACAAACGGCCTTCAGGAAACAAGGAAAAGATCATGAAACAAAACTACACACATGCGTCATAGCGTGCAGTCATAAATGGGTGATTATATACCATATGCAATAAAACGATAATGCACCTACTTTTTTTTCTATGGGCTGAAACATGAAATATACATTTCTTGATCAGAAGAGATGCAGTTAAAAAGTGAGGAAATGCTGTCAACGCCTTGAGTTAATGATTTTTATCACACGCTGGTTTTTAAGGTCAAGACTGAACTTCCATTCTAACGTGATATTATTGTACTATATTCATATCAACATTAAATTAAATATTCAATTAAAATCACGGCCGCTTAATTTTCTTAACACTGCAGCCACATCAACACACTAAATATGACGTGTCACATAAACTGCTACAGTACATCTTAATGTAAAAAAAATAAATGTTGATGTTTAATGTAATGTTTTTAAAGCCATTTTTAAACTTCATGAACTCATTGGAAAATATATTTCAAAAATGTTGTTCTACATGATTTCACCTAAATTCTTTAAAAACTCGTTTTTAATATACAAAAAGTTAATTGTATTTAAGAAACTCAAATTTTTGTAAATTACTTAAATAAATAAAAAAATTCACGTGTTCTTTTTTGTATTTTTATATATACTTTTGATATCTACAGGAAATGTAATCTGACGTGAGGAGGGTGAAGCCGGGTGAACTGTGCCGCGACCTCGAATCAATTCTTTCGCGCCTCGACTGTTCCGGTGCTGTCGGGACGTGGAGGTCCACGGGTCACCTCTCCTCTGCAGCGTCAGGTCCGCGCCGCGTGTCGGCTCGCCTCCTCTCAGGTTTCCTCATCTCGACGCTGACAAATGAGAGGAGGAGAGAGTGAGCTGCTTGCCGCTGCCGCCGTTGCTGCCGCCGCCGCCGGATGCTCAGAGGTCACACGCCCTCGCTTCTCGTCTGACACGCGAGCAGCGAGTATCCTGGTGAACGTGGATGCTGTTGCGAGTCGTACGCGGCGGATCACAGAAAGCAGCACCTGCACCCCTTTCAGTGTTTGCGCGTAAACACTCGCGCGGAGAGTGAGGGCGTATTATTCACGAGGTCCCTGTTTGCGTTTGTCACCTGGCGACTTCGGTGACACCCGTTAGGTAGACAAGACGCGAACCAACTGAAACACCCCTCCCTCAGAAAAAAAAAGGCGCCACTGACGTTAATCGAAATCCTCTGCGGCCATCCGTTGTGCACGTGACGGGAAACTGTGGCGCAAAGGGGAACACATGTGAAAGTCTGAGGGTTTGTGTTTGGCTGAAAGGTCAAGCAGACATGTTGTGGTCGGTGCAGGGAGTTTCCTGAGAGAGACAGGAGAGGCTGCGGCTCTGCTGCGGTTTCTCCACCCCCCCCCACCACCCCCACCCCGAGCCGAGGAGCAACAGGGGGAGTGAGGTGGGGTCCAACTTATAAAAGTGAGTCACTCCTCGCACTTGCGCACACACACACACACACACACACACACACACCGGTTTGCGGCTGTTTTATTGCAGCTCGGTTATCCCATAAATGCCACACAAATCTCTATATGAGCTACTTAACGTCCAAGCCTGTGAGGTGTACCTGACTGCGAGCAAGTCGCTCCTTCACTTACGCTGCTAATGTGCAAGGTATCAGGTTTACACAGGGGGACGACCTTTTACTTAAAGGGTCAGTAAATTACACAAAACTAATTTTCTCCTTTACGGTTGTCGTCACACAGGTTGATTATTCGCGAAGGTTCTGAAATGTCTGCCCGTGAGATCTCTGCCGACGCCGCCCGGACGCGATGAAGTTGAACGGAATTGTATTTTTTTTGCTGCACGCAGCACTGAGATATTACACGTTAGTAATTTAAAAATAAAAAAAAAAAAAAAAAAAGCGACATTATTTTCCCAGAACAAGTGTGCCCCAAAATATTCCAAAGAGTTCGCTGCCAACCGTTTTAATTGCAACTTCTCCCAAAGAAAATAGTCCCCTTGAAAACTGCCGACAGCTCGTTAGGTGGATTATCCAGAGTAATGAGGACGATATCTTATGGAACGACATGGTAGCGTTCAAATTGATTTAAAGTGCTTGAATGCTGTGCAATGCTGTTGTGTTGAGACGGAGGAAGAAATCTTCCTGATCAAATGAATCTAAAACTACAAAAGGGAAGGGTAAATGTTTTTGGTAATTTTGTTTTTTCTTTTGGAGTGGTGGTGGTGGTGGTGGTGGTGGGGAGGGGGGTTAATTTGGGTGAATTAACCTTTTAACGCTGGCACAAATCTGTCTCCAGGCATTTTATTAATACAACTCTTTAAGTTGCTAACCTACACACTAGAAGGCCGTTAAACCAATTGTGTCTGTTTTGCGACGAGCATCTTCTTCACAGCAGGAACTTTTAAAATGTAAACTTATATATCAAATCTGTTAACTTAATAATACATTCAAAAGCACAATTGTGTGCAGTTTGTAAAAAAAAAAAAAAAAAAACGACAAAAAACAACCTAATTGTATTACTAAGTAAACAGAGAGGTAACAGAGGAGCTCTCTGCTGCCACAAACTCTCAAACAACGTTCTAAAAAAGAACACTCGTCCAACGTTTTGGATGCACGGCGCCACAAACTGTAAAACTGCGTTAAGCTGCCAAGATTGATCGTTGCAATTATTTGAGATCAACCGCTGCACTCTTTGAAGTGAGTGGACCTTGTGTGCCTGGAGTATTGGAATAAAACCATAAAATCAGCAAATATAAATCAAAAGTAATTGCTTTTTTTTTTTTCTTCTTCTTCTTCTTCTTCTTCTTGTTTTACTGCTTGACGTTTCTTTTCATGTCATTCTCATTTCTACGTAACGGCACGCCCAGAGACGGAGAGATAAAGAGAATAACCCGAGATAAAAACTCGTGACCCTGAATCCAACCCGTGACCGTATTTGTGTAGGAGTTTACAGATCCGGGCTGCATCCGAACTGGTTCATGACATCCGTGTGCTTTGGAGTAGAATCTGTTTCTACTGTGTTCGAAATGGGAAAAAGTAAAGTCGAAAACACCGAGCACGAGCAGCGTCCCTCGCCCTGCGGAGGTGCATGCAGTTGACCAAACCCACCAACAGGTGTCATGTCTCCCCAAGAACGCAGGGAGAGTGTGGTGCAGAGCCGAAGGCTCCCGTGACAATGAGGCCTTTGTGCAGTTCCGGGGTGCCAGCCGGTGTGCCCTCGTGTACTGTTTCCCTCTAATCTTCATTTGACCTTTAGGCTGATGGCTTTGCTTTCCCCCCTTTTTTTTTTTTTTTTTTTCCTGACTAATTTCCTTTGAGGAGATTATCTTTGAGCTGCAGCGCAGACTTACTGATTCAAATGATATGACACACGCGACGCGCCCGGGACGGTTCGGACGGGACGCGTCACTCTCGCTGCGACGGTCGGCTGTTGTGTGTGCTTGGAACAATTGTGTTCTATAAACCAACGACGAACTGTGGCGACTGTGTTGTGTGCCTGCAGGCGGCTGGAAGAGGAAACCAAATGATGCAGATTCCCTACCAGGAAAGCAGTCAAGAGAGGATTTCTGACTCTGAGAATTCAGTCATGTGGTGGCACGCACACACGCACACACACACACACACACACACACACACACACACACACACACACGCACGCACGCACGCACGCGCACGCGCGCACACGGACACACACAGATAAACGCATCGAATCGAGTAAAATACACATTTAAAAAAAAAAAAAAAAATTTAAGAATAGAGAAAATTAACAAAATATAAAACTAACCTTGTAACTGATGTTTGACCAGGGAAAATAAAATAATTCCCAAATAATGAGTCTGCAAATGAAAGAGAAAAACAGACACATTAATATAGTTATATTATACTACACACACACACACACACACACAGTACTGTTCAAATACTGGGAAAACACACACACACACACACACATATATATATATATGTATATATATATATATATATATATATATATGTATATATTTATTTATATATATTTATATATGTATATATTTATTTATATATATACATATATATTTATATATATGTATTTATTTATTTATATATGTATTCATTTATATATATATATATACACACACACTCACACACCAAGGTGTCCATGCAGTGCTCCGGTCATAAACCTGCCAAGCAGCTACTTGAGTGTATCATTAAGGCTGATGTAACATATGTTAGAGTGATCATGGCTCAGAACACTGCAGCTGAATTTAGGCTGGATAACTATATTACCATTTACTGGCCAGTGTTGGAGAAGCTCAGATTCATCGCTCAGAAAATGACTCGTGGGAATTATATTAGTGTCACTGGAAATGATAAAAGTTTTTGCTCAACAGGTACTTTAATTTTTGTACTTACCAATTTGTTGTGGTACAATTTTAGTTTTTAAAAATACAAATCAGACATTTTAAAAGTGCTTACAATCTTTAAATATAAAAGAAAGCGATTTGGCATTTAGAAATAAGCTAGTATTATATTGAATGAGCCGTAAAATGTCTAATTTTGTACGAATATATATATTTTTTTAGAAACAATTCATTCTAAATCTGTATTCTGTGCCATAAAGAAAGAAAGAATATAGGTATCCACCTCTCTCTCACAAACATAAAAACATATACTCTCACACACACACACACACACACACACACACACACACACACACACACACACACACACACACACACACACACACACACACACACACACCTGTAACATGAGAAAATAAATTCTGTTATAAAGTATAATTACAGAAATAAAACGAATACAAATATTGGATATAAACTATATGAATGAATAACAAATATATTTCTCAAAAAAACAATGATGTATTTTTTTTTAAAGCAGAAAAGCCTAACAATAGAAACTATTACAAAATATTATTTTCTTAAATTTAAAAGTCCGATTTTACACACGAACACAACACACACACACACACACACACACACACACACACACACACACACACACTCTCTCTTGAGGACTTTGTGTTGCTAAAGCTTTAGAAAATAAATGCTAAATTCTCCCATTAAAATTTGCTTCAATTAAATTGTCGCTGCAAAACCAAACTTTACAACCAACATACATTCTCTCTCTCCGCACACACACACACACACACAAAAATATGAAGGCACACTTTCAAACACAGTCAAACCAAAAAGAAGTGTAACCTCATTTCCCGTCTGTCTCGTTGCTTTGCAAATTAAAAGACTTTTTTTTTTTTTTCTTTACCAACACTGGAAAAGCAACAAAGATGGATGTGTCCGACTCCATATTTAAAACTCACAGCTGCATCAGTGTGTCTGAATGATAATGAATACTTTAAGGTTTGTCTACGTCCTTTTTAAAAGGTGTCATTGTACCTTTTCTCTAGGTCACAGTCAAATGCACCTGTGTGTGTGTGTGTGTGTGTGTGTGTGTGTGTGTGTGTGTGTGTGTGTGTGTGTGTGTGTGTGTGTGTGTGTGTGTGTGTGTGTGTGTGTGTGTTTGAGTGATTGTTTGGCCATCTGTAGTGCATACATTGTGTATGTGTTTGTGTGCTTGTGTGTGTGTGTGGGGGGGGGAGGCTGCCCTGCACTTCTTGGGAGAGGCGTGGGAACCCCATTCATCTTAGGAGCCGTGGTTCATTGTAGGGTGCAGAGCATCAACACAGCGTCTGGGTGTTTGCCTATGTGTGTGTGTGTGTGTGTGTGTGTGTGTGTGTGTGTGTGTGTGTGTGTGTGTGTGTGTGTGTGTGTGTGTGTGTGCGCATGTCCTGTGTGTCTGGTGCAAGACGTAGTGTGATGGTCATTATGTTCGTTTTTCATATTTCCTTCGCTTTTTGGTTTTCTAGCGTTCTGTAGCAACACAAATCTTTCATTAAACAAACCTGTAATTTAGATGTATCGACCCACATATACATTTGTTATTAATTTGCATTCTTAAAAGAACCAATGCAGGAGTTCAAATAATTCTTCAAGGACAGGAAATCTGTGTGTACTACATTAAATCGATCAACAAACTACAGTTCACTGCCACTTTGGCGTGAAAATATTAAAACAAAATTTAAATAAATAAAGCTAACCGGGTTTGTTTGTCCCGCATCTTCACACGAGAAAATATTCTTTGTGGTCCTGCCAATATTCTGGGGAAATATACTTTATGAATGTTTGTGTTATTCATGACATAATTAGACAAGCCGACGTAAGTATGGAGAGGACACGTTGAAATGTGTGTCAGGAGGAAAACGCTCCAAAATATTTTTTCGTCAATGAAACAAGTTTTCAAGTTACAGAAAGCGCGTTAAAGCGTCCCGTTTCCGTACAGATTGAAACGCGAACTGCAACGCAGCCTCGCACGACTGGAAGTACTCTACTGTATTTGTACAGTATTGTGTTTAACAGAGTTACGCGGATACCACGAGGGGAAAGAAATACACACACACACAAAAAAAAAAAAGAAAGAAGAAAAAAAAGAAAATTATGTGAACAGACAATCAAGGACAGTCACGTTCTCTTTGTGAGCCAATTGGTGTCCGACAATGACGCTTCTGTTCCTTGTCGAAATGTTGGGTGTTTTAACTCCTTATTTCACCTGAGAAGAGGGT
Organism: Brachyistius frenatus; assembly: GCF_029030835.1. NCBI lineage: Eukaryota > Metazoa > Chordata > Actinopteri > Embiotocidae > Brachyistius > Brachyistius frenatus. The sequence continues at coordinate 271,326 of NW_027210632.1, forward strand.
TTGGGGGGGGGGGGGGGGGCTGAATGCGGGTTAGCGGCGTCAGGATTTCCTGCCGGGGTTGACGGCGTCGGAGGAGCTCGTGCCAGACCCTGTAGTGTGAAGAGTGGCGGATGAATAGGCCTGTCAAACGTAGGACGTAGGTGGGATGACTATGAGCTATCTGTGATGACTCACGCTGCCTTCACTCCTACCTTTTTGGTCATGGACGACTCTGATGTGCCGAGGTGTTCAACATGATGCCTTACCGACGGCCATGATGTGGAGAGGAGGGTGGGGGGGGCGGGAGGGGGGGGGGGGAATTAGAAATAATGCAAGATTTTTAATTAGCGATCGTTTGAAAGATCGGTTTATGGACGGTAATTACGAGACGCCATGCTGGATGGCGTCGACGTGGGGTGTGGCACGTCGAGTTTTTTTTTTAAATTAGGAGGAAAATTTGGTACAATACAGAGAAAACTAGAGGTGAGATTCATCCTCGGGGTTGAAGCAGGTGCGATACTGATGTTAATGATGATACAAGCTTTTATTTCTTTAAAAAAAACAAAACAAAAAAAAAACACACCGCTCTATGCCGGTCAACACACACCACCCAGATACTGTGTACTCAGCCTCGCATCGTTTTCAATTTAACTCAGTCTTCAAATTGTATGATCAAACCGAAGAGGGCAAATCTCTACAGCGGAACACCTTAAAGCATTTTCTTGTGAATAAAAAAATCTAATGAATAAAATCGCACGTTTTGAAGTTGTCCCCGCATTAATAAAGCTTTAGAAACGCTGCGTCCAAAAGGCCTGTCCCAGCGATATTAAAGCTGCGTGGGGCCACGTGTCACCGTTGACCCATTTTCAAATGTTTCAACTTGTATTAGCGGCAATAGGCCTAGCACGCATTCACGAAGATGAGGTTTTAATGACAAAACTCACCATGAGATTTAACTTAATAGTTTGCTGATAGCTGACCAGGAGAGAAAACGAGAGAGAGAGAGAGAGAGAGACACACACAGCGGGAGACTGCTGAGAGAGAGAGAGAGAGAGAGAGAGAGAGAGAGAGAGAGAGAGAGAGAGAGAGGGAGAGAGGGAGAGTTGTGGTGGGGCTCGGCCTTGTGTTGCAGGCCTTGTCTGGCCCTCAGCCCAACATTACAGCACTAGTCCCTCTCTGCTCCCTCCAAAAAAAACCCTCTCTTTCGCACCCTGGAAATGCCAATTTTGGGAGTGCAGAGGGACATGTAGGAAAGCAACCGGGGAAGAAGAGATGGCATCGAAAATTTCAAAGCCCACGCCACGTTTTCACCCCCTGGTTTGCCTATATTTAGTTAAGCCTCCTCTCACTGGATAGATAGTCGTGTCGCCCTGGAGGAAACAACACCCAGACACAATGTTTAAACGCAGGAACGGCGGAGATCGGGTCACGATGCAGCGAGCGGCATTGGTTTAGTCTTTCATCCTTCTGTAAAAAGAAAAAGCTTCTGCATGTGTACATGCTTCGCACACAAACATACATGCACACACTTACCTCCACACACACCCACACACACCCACCCACACCCACACACACACACACACACACACACACACACACACACACACACACACACACAGTCTCTTGACTTACCAATGAGACTTTGAAGCAACTGGCACGCACCGTGGCGATCAGCTATCCGGGGGATAAAGCGCAGAAATCTCCACCATTCATTGTGCGGGGGACCCATCCATCGGAAGCTGCACGCAGTATGTCCACATATCCTCTCTGTAGAGAAGGGCAGAGAAGGAGCTCGGATTCAGTCACACAGCTCTGCACTCCCTGCAAGGAGTAGGCGGGCACCACCAACGAGAGACCCATTCAGAGTCCCAGAAAGTACCAGCCTCCCTGTCTGCATCAACGCCTTTTCCTGCAACGTCCATCTGCCCCTCTCTGTCTGGGATTTACCCTGACAAACTGGTCACCTTAACCCCTAAACCCAGTCGGGAAGCCTAACCGGTGAGCTCCCTAACCTCAGCTAACTGCTTTCTAATATTTACAAACCAGCTCCTCTCGCTCTCTCCCCTGCCTGCCACCTCCTCCTCTGAGACTGTCAGGGGCCCCGCCACAATGGGGAGGCCATGTGGGTTTCCCATGGAGTCGCGTGTTCCTCCCGTCTGGCAGTTAACAAGGCTTTGAATGAGGAATGTTAGCAAACAGAGCTGCCGAATGTCGGATGAATGCTAAGCCAGGCAGCCAGTCAGATCGCAGCACTGGCCCAGGCATATGAATAATGCAGAAGAGGAGGCAGGGAGGAGAGGACGCAAGGCTCCGCCTCCCTTTGCCCCATTCCCAACTCCAGCCGCCGCGCCCCTCCTTCTTTTCCCCGCTCCAAACTCAAATGCCTTCACAGGCGCAAGAGAGCAGAGAAGGAGGATGAGAAGGGGAGGGGGGGGGGGTGTTCAAAATATCTGCTGCTACTCACTCATGCAATAATAATAATAATAAAAAAAAAAAAAAAGTCCTGCAAGTGGAGAATGGTTACACATGTGCACACACATGTAATTACTACAAATCAGGTCTCGAAACATGCCACTTTCCCCTGTTGTTGGGAACTATCTCACTCTTTTTTTTTTTTGGCTTTTTGTGTCTTTTGTTTGGAATTGGCACCTGTCCCAGAAAAAGCCCCTTTGCTGCTCCGCCCTCCTGCTCCCCTTTCACTGGAGACTGCCCACCAGAGAGAGAGAGAGAGAGAGAGAGAGAGAGAGAGAGGGAGGGAGAGAGAGAGAGAGAGAGAGAGAGAGAGAGAGAGAGAGAGAGAGAGAGAGAGAGAGAGAGAGAGAGAGAGGGAGAGAGAGGGAGAGAGAGAGAGGGAGAGAGAGGGAGAGAGAGTGAGGAAGAGAGGGTGGGGCATAAAACCCAAAAGAGGGACAGGTTTAGAGATGGAAAGGGTTAGGAAGGTGGAGGGCAAAGGCGATAAGATCACAGGGAAATGCGTGAGAAACGATCAGCTGAATTCAAGAGATGCATGCACAGGTAACAACATGAAATCAAGCAGCTGCTCATGCTGAGAACAAATCGCCACCTTAGTCTTCGGCTTCAGGGAGGACTCACAAGAAAAAGGGAAGCGTGGCAAGCGGTCAAGTAACAAAGTCAAAGAGACCTTTGGCTTGAGCAAAGAGCAAAACCACCGATCCAGCCCAGTCCCGGTTTCTCTACGTGGATGAAGTGAGGTCTGACTAAATGCACATGTAAAAAAATAAATAATAATAAAAAAATAAAAAAACAGGGGGGGGGCCGGCAAAAAACGTCTTCACGAATGGCCAGGCAGCCATGTCGAAAGAGGGAGTGAAGCAAAAGCCACTTGTTGCATGATATTGAGGAACAAATCTTGCAGCCAGAAGTGAGAGCAGGCAGAGGGTTAAAATCCTGGGACTGGGAGTAGTAAAAAATCCCTCCCTCTTTTGGCAGAGAGTAGCTGAAGGGGAGGGCCCGCCTGTAGAAATAGCAGCAGAGCGTTTTTCCCCTCTTTTTTTTTTTTTTTTTTTTTTTTTCTCAAAGCTGCAGAGTCCTAGTCTACCCTCTTGCATGTGGCCAGGACCCAGGGAGAGAGGAGGAGGAGGAGGAGGAGGAGGAGGAGAGCGATGGATAGAAAAAGAAGCGAGAGGGAGGGGATGGGATGGGATGGGATGGGAGGGGGTGAGGGAGGGAGAGGAGACGAGCTGTGAGTGGAGGAGAGGGAGCTCAGCTGATGATGAAACAGGGGACGTGTGGGAGTGCGTGTGCACTACGCGTTTCCATCACTGGCCCGGTGTGACGTGCGCGCTCATGAGGCCTGGGAGGGCGGCGGAGCGGGGCTGGAGGGGGAGAGGGGGGTGGGAGGATGGGTGTGTGTGTGTGTGTGGGGGGGGTGCACGGTGCACTGGAGGAGGAGAGTCACAGCAAAGACACACAGTCACAAATGATCACAGAACTCCGGGACAACTTGCAACTTTGCGATTAGAGGGAAAGATTGAGTTGCTGCTGCTGTTTGAATGTCAGCCGTTTGTCTTTGACCTACATGTCCTCTATCAGATAACTAACTTCCAGGCGGCGGGGAAAGCAAATGGCGTTCCCCTTAACAAAAGGCCACAAAGAGAGCCAGGTGTGCGATCAGGGATGGATGTCGTTTTCGGCCTCCTCCCCCCCCCCCCCCCCCCATCGCCAACATGATAATGCTCTGAAAAGCTACAGACCGCATTGGCATGCGATCAAAGCCAGATAAGCACCTGGGTGCGACCGCCCCGCCACGATTGCAACAGTGAACCCTGCTGTAAAATCCTGTAATATTTACCGCAGTGCGCCCGCCGTGCACCTTTACTAGGCCACGAGTTGCAGCACGGGCTGCGGCCCCGGCGGTGCGAACCAGGAGAGCAGAAATGTCGGGCAGGGACCGAACGATAAAATGGACTCTGGTGATGACTCCGCTCGTGTCCCGCACCCTCCTTCCCCCTCCGCCTCCCCTTCAGTGTCCAGCCTATTCTGTCTCCCACCCTTTTTTGTCCTTTCAGTAGCACTGTTATAGCCTACAGTAATAAACAGCTCGGCTCTGAGCAGCTAGTGTTCATTTAAGCATGCATGAAGGATTTTTTTTTTTTTGTGCGTGTGTGTGTGTGTGGGTGCCCGACACCACCTGTGCTGTCTTTCTCTCTCTCTCCCCGTCGCAAGCACACCTACCAACCCCTGCATCAGCACGCTGAAGGTTATTAACACCCGTGCGGTTTTCGAGTCGACTTCCCTCCCCGAAAACTTTACTCCGTCGCCAAAACGGTGTAACGCCCCGTAGCTGTTTGTAACAGATTCCCCCAGAGTTAAAAACAAAACAAAACAAAAAACAACAACTTCCTCTCTTTTGGATGCCTTTCCCTCCCTCCCTCCCCTTCAGTCCTCTCTTTCCCCAAAAGAGACCCAGAACTCAGCACAGGCACATTTTTTTCCCCTCTTTCCTCCTCAAAGTAGCAGCCTTACAAAGGAGAGGAAGAAAAAGGGAAAATTGTCCAACAAAACGACAGATCTCACATCACGGAGCAGAGCTAGCCGGTCTCGAATTCAGTATAAAGGCTCTACGGAGGACTCGCACGAATTTGAACAAATGAAAGGTGGGAAATCCTCCGTTGTATCCACTTAACTGTTTTCTCATATGTGTGTGTGTTTTTTTTTTTTTTTACTGGGGCGATGAAGAACAGAGCGAGAACGAATAACTGAACAGCAAACTAATATGGCCGCTTGCTTCGTTGCAGTGTCTCCTACCTCCTCACTCTTAGTCTTGGAGGCTGAAAGAAAAGGCGTTACGCTGTTGTGCGTGTGTGTGTGTGTGTGTGTGTGTGTGTGTGTGTGTGTGTGTGTGTGTGTGTGTGTGTGTGTGTGTGTGTGTGTGTGTTTCTACCTCACAGGACGGACGTGGAGAGGGAGAGAGAGACAGCGAATGAGTGCACTTGTCTTGCCTAACAGTCCTCAGCTTTACACAGCCTCAAATCAAACTCGGCTTCCCCGTGTTCTTTGCACTGCCGCACCATCCGCATATCAAAAAAAAAAAAAACACACGATGCACGAAAAAATAAAAAAGGAGTGAGGCAGAAACCCAATTTCTGCTGCGGAGCATCCGGGGATTTCAATTTACCCCCGTGAGGAGAAAAACGGACCGAGCACCGAACAGCCATCACGCTGAACCCCGTGACGCCACATCTCGCCACGTCTTTGAACCAATTGCAATCGCTGCGAGCATGAAACTCCACCGCAAACTACGGGATGAACACAGACCAAACAACAGTGTAAACAAACGCCTGTTTCATCCGCACTGTTGAAGGAGCTCCACAGCTCCAAGTCATCTCTCTCAGACACTGTTGCTGCGAGTCAGTTGTTTACCATCTAACATGTGGCAGGAATTCAAAAAACTTGGCAGAGGCTGTTGCACCGTACGTCGTGGAGAGTTCATTTGAGGATACGGCTCTGGTTTTGGCTCGGCTGCCAACTTCTGACACTGTAGCCCTCTGCGCGGCCTCACCCCTGCAGGAGCGGCCTGCGTAATGCTGCCATTGATGAAACTCCAAAATTAACAATCCCGTTTATGACACCTCCATGAGTCTACAACCACATTTTTATTATCAAACCCTTCTCTCACCTGCAGGTTAAAACCGAGCGGTGCGCTGCAGTAACGAAGTGTCAGCGATGCGATGGCATTTTTCATTGTTGAGATTTGACACACGAGCAAATCATAATTTTAAAGCTCTGCGTAGTTCAGGTGAAGCGCGGCGGGTGAAGAAGGACGAGAAGCCGCACGATGGTTCACGATCTGCACAAATCGAACCCGCGCCAAGGAGAATCGAAGAGACAAAAACGACGTCAGACAAACGCTGCCGCGGTAAACGTGTCACTGGCGCACAACTCGTGTCGCACAGTGGCAACGCAGCATTGAATGTCAAAATGAGTCCAACTGAGCGGTAACTCACTCATGAGCTCAAACAATGGATCTGTTGACTGCGGTCTTATCAGACTCCGAGTGCCTCCACATCTTTATGAATCGTCCCATAAACACTCCAAACACCAATTAACATGCTCTTTTCACATACACACTGCTTTGGGCTGCGCAGACCTGCGTGGTGCACGCAACACACACACACACACACACACACACACACACACACACACACACACACACACACACACACACACACACACACACACACACACACACACACACACACACACACACACACAGTGAAAATAACGGAAGACACGATATTTGTAATACTCGTTGGCAAAAGAATATACAGTACCATATGAATATAGACAAATCACATCATACATTGCCATGAAAAAGCAAACTATAGGAATTATAGCACAATGGCTATTGAACACAAACTAATTAGATGCAGAAGGAAAAATATATATATATATATATGTATAAATAAAAATTTATAATCAATTTCTTCATCAAAAATTTAATTTCTTCTAATATGTGCAGCTTTTACTTGTCAGTGAATAAAATGCAATTAAGTAGTAGAAGCCCATACGAATGCCGGTGAAGAGAGTTGGGACCCTCTCTGAACTGTCTACTTAGGCGAGTGTACGACTTATTGCATTGAAAATGCCAACGTTCAGGTCTGACGCGCATGTTCAAGAAGTTCTCCTGAACGGTATTTCAAGCCTCTAACTTTCAGCAATCTATACATTCACACACTGGCGAGCGCACACGCGCGCACACACACACACACACACACACACACACGCTTCCTCCTGTCTATGGTGACCGGTGCGGCGGGCCGGCTCCCTCTACAAGGTGGTCTGCTGAGGGGCCCCTCAGCAGCACGCGCCGCAACAACTTCTCTATTACAGCCGTGACCTCTGAGGTCAGCCTCTGAGGGGTTGTGAACAAAGGCCACGACCCCGGGGTCAGAAGTGTAACACCGGGGGCAGGCCGGGGCCCCACGGCAAAGGGAGCGTGCTGTTTGCTTTGAAAGGTAAGGATCACTAACACAGAGGCCTAATAAGGATTAAGGGGCCATCCCCTTTGGGATGTCACTCTGGGGCCTCATACATCAGTCTCTATTAACCTCCGTGACCCCCGGCGGCCATTATGTGGCCACGGGTCACACTTAACTCGTGCCGCAGAGCTGTATAACCTAATGTCGCATGAAACCCCGAACTTGAGTGCTGCTGATTACATGGACAAATTGTTTTAAGAGATAATCACCTTTGTCAAATAGGACTCGGGCCTCCTTTTAAGGAGTTTCCCTTGTTCAAGCTGCCTTCGGCTTCATGTGGCAGTGGGCAGATTTCAGTCCGAGGAAGGTAGTTCAAGGCAAAAAGCCGTTATTCGCCATCAGGTCGGCTGTCGCAGTAATAAAACAAAAAGCCTGACAGGTTTTACAAATAAATTAAACGAATATCTGAAAATCACAGGAAAGTTACAGAATTAAATTTACGCAAGGAGCCGGAGAGAGCTTGGCAAAACTTTGATAAAAGCAGGTGAGCAAGAACTGAGAGACCAGATCACAAAATGGAGGACAAGAGGAGACAAGATGGAGGCCCGAGTGATGCAGCCTCTCTACACTGCTTATAACGGGGCAAATCGCCATGAAAACGTCGTACATCGTACAACACATCTCTGGATGTAATACATTAAAAAAAAAACACGTCTTTTTTTAAACAAATGCCAGAACTGAAACTTCGCTCTCCATGATGAGGATATGAATTCCTTCAGTCACTTTGGGACCAGACAGATACAGAGGTTAACCCTGTGCAGTCCGTCAAGGACAATGAAGGAGGTGTGGAGATTTACACTCTGCTTTTTATCAAGCTCAATTTGTTCATGACATATTTAAAGATTTTTTGTTTTTGCCCCAGTGATGTTAGGGCAAAAAAAAGTATTTCGGTTGTTTCAAAGTTTATAATCTACATGAATTATAATCATTTCCTGCAGGAATGAGGAATCAACTTAAACTATTATCGCATTTCTTCTCTTAATATATTTGACATGGCGAATGTAAGCAAAAGCCATTTGGAAAAACAGGAAAAGAGAAAATAAATATATATATCATATACAAATAAAAAAAATCATCTTGATATGCATGATTATTATTAACAAACAATACAAATAAAAAAACACATTGTGAATAACTGGTAATATAATGGAAGCCAAAACATACAGAATTTGCTGCAATAAAAAAAGAGACAAATTCAATCAATTCATATTTTTTTTTCTGTACTGGAGACATTTTTATAAACTCTGAATGAATTCATGAATTAATTTAATAAACAACTTTCTTTCTTTTAGAAAAAAAAGCTAAATAATTAGATTCTTCTTTTAAATGTATTCTAACAAGATTAAACAAAATATAATTTTTTTCCCCCAAAAATACAGCTCCTGAATTAGGATTCTAAAAAGTTTCGGTGTATTTCAACCATTAAATTATGAATTTTGGTTTTCCTTCTTTCTGCTGGACAGAATTTTATAATAAATTAAATGTTGACCTTTTTCATAAATATATGGTAATATGGCAAAAGTTGAACAGGTGGGACACTTCTTTTCACCTCATCAGGAGTAATCGATATTCACAAATACTTTATTACTAATGCAAAAAATAAGGATAGGGCAATTTTATAAACTACTTGAAGTTTAGTTTCAGTTGAGACTTTAAAAATGAAAAATAAGTTATTATCAGAGTTTGTGCAATTAAAAAGTAAAGAGAGAGGGCTGCTATTCTGAATGTCCCAAAACCCTTCTGAACCTTTAAATCTCTATATAGACAGATACAATTCTTAAAATACAAATTATTTGTCAACGAAATAAGCCGCCAAAATCGTGAACAATACCATTTTAGTTTCAGACCTTTTAGACATTTTGAAAGTATGAAAAGAACGTCCTCTTTTTCAAAAACACATTACTGCAAATTGCTCGGAACTCATTTTGGGATATATGTTTTTCATTTTTTCAAATTTAAACTACAAGTATTAAATAGGTTTAGGCATAGGTACACATTTCTTTTTTTTCTTTACTTAATGAAAACGATTTTCAAAACTTTTATTATGTAAATATACAAAACAACTGACAGGAGCTCTAAAAAAAAGTTGTAGAAGCTTTCACAGGAAAAAAAAATAAATTCTGAAGTGATTTTTCGATCACAGTTCATTCTTATCAAGGGCACGAATTGAGCACTTTGATACAAACGTATTTCTGTGATAATCATTAAGCCACTCACCTCTGAAAAACCGAGCTTCTCCGTGTGCAGGGAGACTATGTGGCAGAGCAAAGGTTGGAAAAGAGGAGAGACGAAATGGACCTGCGCTCGCTCGTGACAAGTGTTTTAAACAGCTTTTAAAGCAGCAAAACAGACAATAAATCCAAAACAAGGAGCACTTTGACAGCTTCACAGCTCGTCCTTTTTTTTTTGCAACCCGTCTTCATTAACGTAAGGGCAGTGCTCTGGGAGACTCATCGTCCTACTTTCAGTTAACCATGAGACTCCCCTCTCTAGATCATTTTGCTACTGTCGGGTTTTATGAGAAAAGTTTTTGGTTTCTAATTTAGCTAACAGAATACATTTCCTATCTTGAGAACGTTAAAGAAAATTGAATTATAGAGATATTCAAGGAACAAAGAAATGTCACTAATCGTTGGCAAAAAGAGGCTGTTTTTTCCCGTAATTTGTAATAACTGTGTGGAGCATGGCAAAATTAAATTTACATCACAACTAATGCTGCAGTGTTTGCTGGCTTATTCAAGCTTGCATTAAATCGATTTTCACTGTGAGCTATTAAAACAGTCTGCAATGCTAAATGACACAGGAGAAATACTCTGAATGCACAGCAAAGTGCTCTCAAGGCTACAACGTGTCATTTTTGTACGCAGCGCTCCTCAGAAATAATTCAATGTCTAAACAAAGACAGATTACAAAGAGGCAGACAGGCAAAAAAAATTAATGAAAACTATATTTTCAGATGGATTTTTTTTTAAGCTTGGAAACATACCCTTCTTCTCCCCTCCTCCCAATACAAAAACACACACACATACACCTCTCCTGATTCGGAGCTACTTACTGCTCATATTTCAGGGTCCATCGCGCATTAATAAATGATTATATTTGCAGCTCTGATCGAACATCAGCCTACATGCAGGTCTCTGACATTCTCAGGGAGTGGTACCACCTCTTAAAGCATTCGGACCTGCTGTTGGTTCTGGTTTGATGCCACGTCACAGAGCCACTGCAGCCTGGATGGGCCTGCGTGACCTAGCTCGGCCCAGATAGGAGCCCTTCGCGCCCCAGCCCCCATCAGGACCGTACGCCCACGTTTCATAGGTGGTGTGTGTGTGTGTGTGTTTGTGCGCGCAGGGAGGGGCGATATGAAGCCATGTTTTATATTAACTGCACCCTCTCTGGCCTTCCTGAGATTTCCTCCATGTTCCTCCTCTTCTTCTTCTTTCAAAAAAAAATCAGACACTCGTTCGACTGACTGGCAGCAATTCAGTCGCATCACATGCAGCTGACTGAAGGCTCCAAATAAGAGTGTTTGTTTGATTTTATATCGAGCAGGAGTCTGCACGCACATGGTCCAGCGTCTCTCACGCACACGCACACGCACACGCACACACACACACACACACACACACACACACACACACACACACGTCTGGAGTTGTCTGGGATACACAAGTTAGCACAAAGTAAGAACATTAGAAACATTATGTATTTATGAGAGCAGCAAATTCACCTGTTTCTGAATTTAGAGGATAATTTGTATGTTTTGTTTTAATTGCTGGTTCATTCAGGTTAATGAGAGAACTATTACAGACTGAAAATGAGTGAGTTTGTGTGTGTGTGCGTGTGAGACTTAATGATCGACTCAAGGGCAACCATAGAGTATGTTAAAATTGAAAATGTAAAAGTGCTAATAGGTCGGAGCGTCTTTTAACTGCTGCAGCCGTAAAGTCTTGATGCTAGTGATTTATCTGTAATTGGATTTTACAGAGGGGTTTCCCTGTGGGAGTCGACGGTCTCATTTCTGAACTGTCCCTGCAACTTTATGCGAAATGTAAAGACGAACGAGAAAAGTAAACAGAAAACCTAATTAGACTAAAAACCATCCGACCGATTTGACCTGCACAATTATTGTTTTGTAAATCCAAAGGAAAATAACCATCTGCATATTTTGACATATATTTCATGAGAAAACACTTCTGTGGGCTCCTCTTCATGGCTGACCTCAATAGTGACCTCAAATCATTGTCTTCTAACAATGTTTAGCATTCATTTTACTTTGGCAAAGTTATGCCTGAACATTTTACAGAATTATCAGAGCATTTAAACTATCTACAAACATTATACTGAGGTTATAGAGATATGTATGTCATAGTTTTTTATTTATTTTTTATATATATTTTCTGACAAGAAATGTCCAGCAACATAACACATAAATCATTATTAAACCACTGGCCGCTGCTTTAAATCAGGTGTTGTTTTTCCTCAAACTATTGACTCACTGTGGTGTCTACTGCAGTGTGCAATCTAGTGAGAAGGGAAAAGAGACGCTGGCTCTCAGGGGTTAAGATGCTAGCAGTCATGTGCCTGTCGGCTGCAACAAAAGCCTGCCTATGTAGGGTGCATACAGATGGAGTGAGCTCCTTTGTGTGCAGCGTTTCACACGTCGCAGCCTCGGAGCTGCCAGGTCTGGCTCCCTGGGCCTGGCTACAGGCCTGGCTAGCAGCTTGTAGCACCTGACGGTGGGCTCTCACTTTGCTTTTCTTTGCCTGAGACCCAAGTGCGGTGAGTTTTCAGAGATAATGGAACAGAAGTCCAAATAGTGGGTCACACGGCTCAACACAAACAATCGCAACAAAATACAGCACAGCAGAGCGCAGCGCTGTAGTCAGGCAGGTTCAGATCAGCACGACACGAGCATTGTAAGCGTGGCTCCCACTCAGGTCCGCCACGAAATATTTGACTTCAACCTCCTCTGCTGTCTGTCAAACGGCCCTGTAAAATAGCCTCCACGACTGTTCGTAATGTGCTGATATAAATACAAGCAGCGCGTGTTCTAATCAGGTGTACAGTTCTGTATAATGTGGACATAACGTTACATCCTGCGTCCGTGTATGCCCGTATATCTCCTGCTGTATTTATGCTCTATGTGCCAAGTCAATAAGGGAAGTTGCTTATAGTGTTCATTTCAGCACACGCTGTCATTGTGAACTAGATCATGTCTGGAACAAGACAAAATATTCATCTATCCTCAACATTGGAAAAATAATCTCTTTCTATATATATTGCGTGTGCAGAACATTCATATACTATTCATGTTCTACACATTGTTCGCATAAACTACAAATGTGATATTTGTCTTTCTTAAGCTTTGCGACTGATTTAACATTTACAGTCAAAACGCGTGTTGCTTCTTTTACTGTTGAAGAATAAAGAAACCCAGATTCTAATATCAACGCAAGCACAGACTAAATTATACAACTCAAATACGGTGCTGCTCCATGGTCCTATCCCCATATTTAAATTACACATACACTTGATCTTGAACAGGGCATTACGAGTCACTCTGCATTATACAGGGCAATGTCACCTTGGTAAATACCAATGAAGGGTCACGTGGTTTGTAAGGTTATTACATTTCTATAAAACTGCACTGTATATATATAAATATATATGTATATATATATCACTATATATAAAAAGTGATCAGAGGCTAAGTGGGACTTGATACTGATACATTCCTCACAATTATGAAAATGGAGGTGTACACTAGGTAGCTCTTCACAATATGTAAAGTCTGACACTAAAGTAGATTCACTCAGGTGGGTGAGCAGCTGTGGATGTTGCTGCCTTGCCTGAGGACCCCTCAGCAGCACACCATGGCTGTTAGGAGGGATGGAGACTTTGACTTTTTAAATGCAGGACACTATCTGTGAGCACTGCGACACCCTGCTGCCCTGACTGCACTTAAAACCCACAGACAGTGGATGCAAATTCTGCGGTGGACCGGCATTATCCTATTATTTCAAGTGCATACTCCACTCCTCGCACTACCTCGCACTAAGATAACATTGTTTTTTTTGTTGTTTTTTTTTTAAAGTATATATGAGCATGTAGTCAGTACAAAAATACATGTTCACTGTGCTGTTGACTCTGGATTGTGAAAACCCCAAAGCGACAGAGGCTACACAAAATAGCACCATAAAAAGTCCTTTCTGCTATCCTTCCAAAAATCACAATAAATTTTTAATGAGACGATGCTGTCTCTCCATATATTCCCCTCGAATAGGTTTACTGGCACAGAAACACCAGTTTTACAATGTTAGGACCGGGACTGGGTTTAATGGTTTTGTAACCAGCACCTCCATATAAATTAGGAAGCAACTATTTTACTTGGACAAATGAAAACATTTTAATGTGACACATTCAAAGCATTTAATAAATGCATTTATATGACTAATCACATGTATAAGAGAGAGAATTAGTATCTGCAATGTTAGCAAAGCTAGAACTCAGACCTGACACGTTCATGCAAAAGTTTTTTGATAGTTTCTAAGGACTTTTTTGTATAATGTGACACGTTCCCAGACAAGAGAAGTAACAAACCAAGAGCCCTCCGAACAAAGTGTTACTTTATCTCTTTAGAAATGACACAATGGTCATTTATGCTGCCGTCGCACTTGCAGTGAAGCTGCTGAGGTGCAATTAGCTCCCACATATCATCGTATTCTTCCACACCATGTTACAAATTTTTATTAAGACTATAAATACTCCAGGACCAGGAAATTAAACTCTGCAGGCCTGTAGACACAAATGTGCCTGTGTGTGTGTGTGTGTGTGTGTGTGTGTGTGTGTGTGTGTGTGTGTGTGTGTGTGTGTGTGTGTGTGTGTGTGTGTGTGTGTGTGTGTGTGAAAGACGGCCTCTGCTCTTTTTTTCTCTTTAAACACACAAAACAAACCCCCTCTGTCACTCAAACAAGCTGCAGCGATAAGTTGTATGTTAATTAAACTTTTGTCCATACAGCCTGGAGAGTATTAGCCTCTATTTTCTGACCCTGCACCCTGCTGTCCCCAATCATGTCCCAAAGCAGACAGGCACATGTGTGTACATCACATGCTTGAGTTACATACTACCAGGACGAGCCGGCCGGGTGCCTGACAACCATGGCGATGGAGGAGACGGGAGGGAGGGAGGAGAGAAAAAATTTACCCTCCCGTGTTAGTTTTCTGCCAGGGAGTCCCTATTGACCTGTTAAACCTTTGTGACTGGAACAAATGCAAATGGCGCTGACTTGTTCACACAAAATACTAAAGGCCCATTCAAATGAGGCCCCGGGCCACAATGCAGCAGTGGCCGAGCGCTCTGTGGAGGCAGCCCCCAGTCTGAGAGAGAGAGAGAGAGAGAGAGAGAGAGAGAGAGAGAGAGAGAGAGAGAGAGAGAGAGAGAGAGAGAGAGAGAGAGAGAGAGAGAGAGAGAGAGAGAGATTCTTTCTTCCACTGCACAGTTCATTCAGGTTGTCTGGTGGAGAGCAATCATCCACTCTGATTACTGCTCCTCCATGAACACACACACACACACACACACACACACACACACACACACACACACACACACACACACACACACACACACACACACACACACACACACACACACACACACACACAAAGATAAAGTTACCTTACACCTCTCCTGTAATTCTGTCCTGACTGAATCACAAACAGTGCCACACTGCCCTGAACTTTACCCCATAATTACCTTCTATGTAATACTTTGCAATTGGACTCCAGTGGACCTGAACTGCGCCTGTTATCAAGTATGATACCAGTCATGCTCAGTAATCACTTACTGCTTAATTTACTATGACTTTTGCAAAGACAGTCAGTGTGTCCCCGTGACTAATATCATATCCTACTTTTTAATTCTGTCCATTGGGTATAGAATAGGAGATGAGAGCAGGGATCGATTGGGAAAGAGAGAGGCGACGGGTAGGAATAGAAAAGAATAAATAATGAATAAATAACAAAATGAAATGGCAGCTTCCCTGTAGGATTAATTATTTGATGATTTCTAATACATGTGAAACAAAGCACTCCATTAGTGATAGTAATAATGAGTCTATCCTTAGTATTAATGCACATCAAAAATGAAAATATGAGTAACATATTTACAGGTGACAGCGATGGAAAAGCGCCAGACAACCCAACTGAGGTTTTGCATAATCAAGAGTATGAACTCCTCAAACTGAGATATGAGATTTGTATGAGTCAACCCACACTGGGTTGACTGGGTTACAAAAAGAAAATTCTTCTGCAAGTAAACGTGCTGATGCTAAAAATGAACGCAGCCAAAGCACCACGGGAGACATTAGAATTATTGTAAAAGACAATAGACTTTAGGTTCTGCAAATAACTATTATTTTCATTATGTGTTAAACTATTAATTATTCTCTATTTGGGCTTTAAAATGTCAGAAAATGGTAAAAAAAAAAAAAAAAAAAAGTTTCCCAGTGTTCATAAAGCCCAAAGTGCAGCCTAAAATGTCTTGTTTTCTCCCAAACAACAGTCAACAACCAAAATAAATTCTGTTTATTATCATGGATGACTAAAGGAACCAGAAAATATTCACATTTGAGAAGCCACAATCAGACAATTTTTGCATTTCTTTCTTCAAAAAAAGATTGTCAGGAATGATAAAATCAATTAGCAAAATTGCTTTTCATTTGAACAACGAATCAATTACTGATTGCTGTAGCACTACTATGTTTAAGTCTTTCAATAATGCAGCATACAGTATGTAACTTGTGTGTCTGTTACATTTAATCTATGTTTGTTTCTCGTGCCTACGTCTCTCTCTGTTTGAACAAAGAAGTAAAAAGCCAAATAAAGCGCCTTTAAAGGAAATATGACACTTTTATTTGGTCAGAGTCTCAGCTCAATGCTCCACTGGCTATAAATGTGACACATGGACACTGTTTTCTTTATTTGATACCGAAACAATAAACCTTTTTTAACAGAAAAGAGCACGTTAGGTTGTTGGAAGTCAAGCGGCGCTTCCTTGTTCCATCCCTTCTCTCCAAATGGGAGATTAGTTGCAGCCTAAGGACGACTCTCAGCAGCACATCTGGACAACACCTGATCTGAGGGAAGCTGCCCACTGGACCTCCACTAAACTAGATCTATCAAATTAAAGGTTTTATTCCAAAGAAGGGATGTAGTGGGAAGTAGATCGACACGCTGCAACTCACTGTGTCCATCTTCTCAATGTAACACACTGTGCATGAGCAGAAACTAAATTCGCTGTATTAAACGGATGCAGAAAATACAAAATTTGAGTTTTCTGATATTTAGTTGCAGCCTTCTCATTTCACATAATTAACACCTCTTAAAACACAGTGTCTCTTTCTGTGACTCACTTGCCTCTAAACTGTTTCCTTTGTTATTGGCTTCATGGTTTTTAGAAATTACAGCTTTTGTCTGAATTCAACTGATGATTACATTTTATTTCAAAATAGCGATGTTCATATTTGGATAATTTATTTAATATTGTAGATCGGTGGGAAGACACTCTCTGAAGTACTAAAGTCAGCCGACGTTATATGTCCTAAAGTATGTGTGTAAAAAGAGATTAGAAATCCACTTAAATGTCACAATTATTTGATAAATATGTGTCAAATTCTCACTTAAATGTGTAAATATTCAGCTGAGATCTGGTTGCCATGCTGCATATGGAGTGACACCTGCAGAGGTCACACATGAGCTAAAACTGTGCAGGCAGGAGGGCAGAGGAAGTGTAGAGGGAAGAGAAACGCCACAGAGAGAGACAGACAGATGACGGAGCAGACTTTACTCTAACGCCCTTCGCAAACACTTTGTACTGTCTCTTTAAGTTTGTTCCGTGGGCCTGAGAACAACAAGCGCTCCACGTTAGATAACTATCCATTTCTCATTTAAAGTCATTACTTTTCTCATTCCTGCTTTATTTGTATATTATTTTACTCTACCGAAATACATCTTTTTCATTCTTCTGCACATACATGTACGTCAGAGTTGAGGATTTACATCCAAGACAATGTTGCTGACAAAATGCAGCCGGATGCATCGGTACATTTTTAACTACCAAACACGACAAGCCGGTAGATCGAGTGCCACGTGGATCGGCTACAACATTAAAACTGTGCGTCAATCAATAATTCCCATTATTTAGCTCATAATTTAACAGAAGAGGATGATTATGAGTACGAGTACTTCGTCTGTGGAGTATTTGCTGCTAACTCATTTTCACTTTGACAGACAAGTTCAAATTTTCAGCAAAAACTTCCACAAAGGAAAGAATAGACGGGCTAACTCGCACTAGCCCAAAGTCAAATCCTAACTTTACACATCACAGGAAAACGACACAGGTCTGCGCGACAAGTCTGCCACAGCAAAATAAAACTTCTGTCCCACTCCATCAGTCAAAAGCACATCCAAGCGGCCAAGCATTGTTCAAAACCGCAGAGCGTTATTTCATCTTCTAGTGAAGCTCCTAATGTTTCCAAACACACTAAATATGTCATGTTGAATTATGGGGAAATGGTATAAACTGATGTGAGAGGCATGCAAATTTTTTTCCATTTTATGAAATGGTGGGGCCACAAAAGGACTGCACTTTACGGTTGGACAGTTCTGGCTCATGTAAAGAATCCTGCATGTATTCGACAATGTCAGATGTGAGGAGGATGTTGTTTTCTCACTTGAAAACAAGACTCAGACGAACATCAAGTTTGGAGTGGTTTAAATAAACTCTGTGAACTTTTCTGAGCCTGATATTGATCTTATGGCACTGGAATTACACTGCACCAGCAAACCCCACCCACCCGGGCCTCCATGCAAGTTAAAACAAACATGAGAAACTAGTGGCAAACAGGATTTCACGGAGGCCAGGGATACTGTAGGCCGGGTTTTCCCTGCCATTATAAATCTTAGGCGCAGCACCCAAGCCATTTTGGGCACCACCTAAGCCGAATCATTGTGGACAGCATCAAAACTACCGAAATGACTTGTCCACATCTCATGCTTGTTTCCCTGTCAACTTCTTTAGGCTTTTCAGGTGTTATTTAGTTATGATCTAATCAAGCTGTTCCAAATCTTTGGAAAATATTTACACTGATATGGTCATAATAATGGTCAAAAACGATGTGAGCATATTTTTTATTGAGAAATGTCAAATTTGTTTGGCAAAGGATCTGAAAAACTCCCACCAAAGTGATGCACCAGTCTTCTACAAACTTAGGGAAAACACTGCTGTGCGGCGCTAGATATTCAAGCGCGCTTGTGTTTTTGTGAAGAAAGTGGTTCATGTTTCCTTTCAAGTTTATGCACATTAATTTCACACTCTAAAAAAAGAAGTCATGAATCTTCTCTTTAATTTCTATTTCAGCACTTCAAGCCTGAGAAAACTATATCTGTTGTTATCCAGCAAAGAATCCCTAATTCCCTGCACTCAAAACCACATTTTCAAACATCAATTCCATGACAATGACATAATGCTCTGATTCACGAGGAGTCAAAAATATAACGTTGTTAGGATCAACTTCATGGGAGAAAATAAAAATCATAATTTATCCTGCACCGTGTTTATTTAGTCCCAGAGAGCCTCCTAACATAAAGTCTACAATGATCCAATCCCCGTCAACTCTTCCACATAGATAACTAAAGGCAGGCACCTCTCGCCGTCGCGGTGAGAGTCAGAGTGCTGCATTGCCGGACAAACGCTGGCTTGTCGCTCAACTCTGATTCTGCTTATTTATAGTCTAATAAAAAATATACTCAGCCGCACCGAAACATTAGACGGTCAGCCTGAGCATTAATTACCATTTTCATACCACTTTAGTTTCTAAAGTGATGAGGGTTAGACGAATGCTCAGAGTGTGACTACATTTTACTTAAAGACAATCCTTTTAAGAAATACTTTTTATTTCCTAGATATCAAATTTTACTTTCCATTCATTCTACAATCTTTATATGTCCTTGTTGGTCCCTTTTACATTAAAACTGCATTTTTTTTTTTTTTAAAGAGATGCCACACTAAGAGAGAAGCATTAGAAGCCAAATAGTTTTGAATTGATGCATTATATATAGGATATGGTTTGTAATTAGAAAATAATAATACATGCAGTTTAAAAAAAAAAAAAAAATTGGAGGGCATAAGGCTGAGTAATACATTAGCTTTGAGTCCTTTGCCCTTGAAGCAATCCAAAAATCTCACTGTATTCAATTAAGTAAAAGTGTGACAAAATATATTACATGGAAATTCTCAGCAACACTAAATCTTGTTTTTTGAGTTCCCACGTTAGGGGTGTGCCAGAACTTATTGTTCACGATGATATCAGCGAGCTTATCACAATTATTACATGATTGTAATTATCTAATTTGACTGCAATCTTTTTGCATATTCATTAGAATCATTGCTAGACAGCTGGATGAAACTAACAGAAATGTAAAATCTCCATCACATTGCTTTCCCTCTTTTAATGACATCATCTCATTGCGCCCCTTTTACTGCTGGTTTAATGGCCCTTGAGTGGAGAATTAGCGCCACCTTGGTATAATGTCTATTTGGTTTATCAGTGTCTGTCACTGTCAGTAATTCAAAACATTTTAGTAATAGTTTGGTATTTAAGCTGTTATTTATGCCATTAGGTGTAATTAAAAACAAACAGAATATATATTTTTTTGATGTATGTTTCTATGTTCAATGCCAAGAACTGGCTCCTCTTCTTCATTAATATACATTCATAAACTATCAGGCTTATGCTATGATGGCGTCAATGATACAATTGTCAACACAAATGTCATGATCATCAGACCCCCAAATGTTGGTATAATTTTTTAGATGATATTAAAAAAAAAAAAAAATCCTATCGATGTAATGGCAATATTACGTTGTCATACCGTTATTACGGATGTTGGGAGCATAACTTACGCACAGCAACAACAAGCAGGGCTGAAAGCAGATACATTTTACACAGAATCAGAACCTCACTGAGTTCCTGTTGTTGTTTACAAACCTGTTGTTGTTTACAAACCGTCGCCTCCCCCCTCCCTCACACACACACACACACACACACACACACACACACACACACCCTCTGTGCTCACCTGCTGTGCAGCGTCCGAGGCCTCGTGGTTCCTCATCATCCTCCACACCGTCGGGATCCCCCGACCTGCGTCGAAAAACAAAAGAGACGGAGAAGAAGGCTCAAATCCCACGTCAACACCGTGGAGCGTCCCGCTCTGTTGTTTCAACCTGTGAGAAATGATGCGGAACCGCGATTGATGAAGACGTGTGCTGCGCCGTTCTGTTTGGCGGTGTTCTCTCACAGCGTGCCAGCAGCACGAGCACAGAACGGGACATTCCTCGTGAACACGTCTGTTACATGTCACTGCTGCTGAACTGCGACAATTTAGTCATTCTGTCCTTCAACCATACGTTTCGCTTTTCAAGAACACAGTTATTCGTGAGGCGTCATTTGAAGTCACATTGGTTAACATAATTTTTAATTTCAGGAAAACAGACACGCAGAGGACATTTGAGCTACAAATTAAATCCGCTGAATAGGGATAAAAGCTAATAATGGAGGGTGATACGTCCACTGAGGCTGTACGATAATATACAAATATTCAGGGGTTCATTTTCTGGCCGTTGCAGATCGGAACAACCACTGCAGGCCTGACGCTGCTTACGTTGCGTGTTGGGCTCAAAAGGAAACTGAGCAAAGCAGACGTTTCGCATGTTTCCTGAGTAAGTCGGCTCCTCTGCCATACTGATGCAAAGTTATATAAACTCACAACACATAAAGGCAAAGAATTCCATGAACAGCACAGCTCACTAAAAACCAAAGTGGATCTTCCCCACTGTTCCTCGCCAAACAAGTATCTGTGAATATTTCTGTCTCGCTGCAGCAGCAGTGTGTCCTTCAACATTCCTGCTGCAATCAAACGGTTAAAAACAGATTTTGCAAAAGCATGAAAGAGGCTGAGTAGGTGGTTTCAGTTGGAATATCTGGCGTTGTTTAATTCCTAAAAATCCCCCTTTTACTGCAAAATGAACACCAAACCTTGAAGATGAGATTATCTACAATTAGGGTTTAGGTCGTGCTGTTTCAACAGTTCTAACATTTGCCTTGGCCTGAATGTGGTTCTTCATGTCATTTAACAAGAAATAAGACTCTGCGACCTTCAAACTGAATTAATCCACAACATGTTTACTACCAAATAATTACTGCAGTTTTGGGATGATGAGTAACCTCCAATCAGCCATGTTCTTTGGGATTTGGGTTGCGACAGGAAATTCAAATTTGAGCTTTTATTTCCATATTATGACAGCTTTAGAGAATACAAAGGGTTTCAGAATGATCAACACCGGCCTTGATAAAGCCAGTTTGTGTGGGTGTTTTACAGTCTCCTTGCTTCGTAAGTACATAAAGCCTCGTTTTTTTTTTTTGCTATGTTAAAACCGAACCGGAAGAACCTGCAACTGCTCCCAACAGAGCTCTGCTTCATTTGCTTTCCCCACTCCAGCCCCCACCTCCTCCAATCTTCTCACAGGACTAGTGAACTCTCCATAAACCCAACGATTCGATTCCCCTCAGAACACTGCTGTATATCTCAGAAGAGCTACAGAAAAACAACAGTGTGAGAAAAAAAAAAAAAAAAAAAGCTGAAATAGACAAAAAGGTATAGAGCAGGAAATGAAGGAGAAAGGGCGAACAGGAGAACGAGAGAGAGAGAGAGAGAGAGAGAGAGAGAGAGAGAGAGAGAGAGAGAGAGAGAGAGAAGCAGGCCAGATTGCAGAGGGTTGAATCAATGCAGCGGCCTGGTCTCTTTTTTTTCCCCCTCTACTTTTTTTTATTTTTTTTTCTCTCTCTCTCTCTCTCTCTCTCTCTCTCTCTCTCTCTCGCTCTCGCTCTCTCTCTCTCTCTCTCTCAAATGATTCACAGTGGAAAGAAAAGGCCTTTTCCCTGTCCTCAGTTGAACTCCACATCAGCTTCCTGTTAGAAAGGCAAGGAGGAAACACCCAGAGCAAAACGCGCGTGCGCACATACACACACAAACACACACAGAGGAAGGCCTTCACTGGTGGATTCTTCGCTGCCAGAGAAATTAGGTCAAGCACTTAAATGCCCCGCACTGACATGCACCACCGAGATTTAAAATGTGAAGTGTTTGGTGGGGGGCGGGCGGCAGGCAAAAAGCATACCAGAGAAACAAATGTGCTGCAAACAAACGCCTGTTGCACTGAGAGATACACCACTTAGCAGCACACTGTACTGTCAAGCTCATGGTTGGCCACATTATTAATACCAAAGGAAACTGAACGAATCAGCGACAGACGCCCCACCTACGGTTAATACACCATCCATCTGTGCAGATTAGAACATGACAAGGTGGCTCAATCACACACACACACACACACACAAAAATT
Source organism: Brachyistius frenatus (assembly GCF_029030835.1). Classification (NCBI taxonomy): domain Eukaryota; kingdom Metazoa; phylum Chordata; class Actinopteri; family Embiotocidae; genus Brachyistius; species Brachyistius frenatus. Next base: position 294,270 of record NW_027210632.1, read on the forward strand.
AAACAGGCAAAGAAAAACACCTTTCTAAATCCCCTCACAGGCAGAAACTAAAGCATTACGTGCATGCACTCTCAAAACGCCAGATGACCTGATTAGGGAGTGACAGCAGTGTCTGTGTGTCTCTACTACACAGCTGAGGGCAGAGCAGGACAACACAAACACGCCACACTGCAGCAGCAGCAGCAGCAGCCGTGCACGTCGAAAAATCCCCTTGCACCGCCAACCGCACCGCCTCCCGCCCTCTGACCTGAAATGCCCTTAAAGAAACAACACCATTCAAATCAACTATTCAAAGAGAGGCTGGATCGGCCCGATCTGGCCGTTTAGGGTTTCAATCAATTGCGTTGAGATATGAGAGGGCGGCAGGGAGTGTGGGAGGGGAGGACGGCGCTGTCCTGAAAGCAAATGAGAGGAAATTTCGGGTGAATCCAAGCCTCTTCTCCTTGCCATATTGGCCACTGCCAGTATGGCCAACAACGGGGCTCTGAGCTGGAGGGTGGCAGGGTAAATCGGAAGATAATCGCTCCAATATTCACACGGCGGCCATGTGCTTTCTGCTGTCCCACTGACTCAGAGGAGAAATGAGCCCCCAGTCCATTGTCTGAGGGCCACCTGTGTGTCTGCTCCATTTTCTCATAAAGGCACAATGGCATTTTCCTGTTTATAGCGAGGACTGTGCTTTATAAACATGCGGTATCAGTGTGCTAATACATCACATAAAAGAGCGCGTTTGCGGCCAAGCGCTGCGGCCAAAAGGTCATTCCGACCCCGTTCCTATTTCGGCGTCTTGACAGTTCTGTTCCTCGTACCAGTAGCAGGCTGAGAAAAGGAGACATGGAGAGAGTGTGGTAATGGCCATGTTTCTGTCAGCTAACATCTTTTCTTTGGGAAACACTGCTGCGTAGCGTGGACACTCCAGTATGAGCAGAATCTTAGCCGACCGGTCAACCAGGCAGCTCACACACCTACCCTCTCACACACACACACACACACACACACACACACAGCAAAATACATGCATGTATTCAGATGAGCTGAAAGTATTAAGGATTAAGATATCTTGATAAAATGTGGTGTACCAGTTTTAAACATTTCACTTGTGCCGAGTTTGAGTACCGATGAGCTGCGTGCTCTAAAGTACAAGTTATCTTTGGCTTGAACGAGATTCTAAGGCATGATCTAGAAGTAAACTAAAATAAAGAGTCGCAATATCTAAATATCAAAAATAATAAGGGGATACATTGAAATGTTCCCTAAAACTGGACATTCTCCATTTAAATTATTTTCCATACAGTACGACACAAAGTATGATTCTCTTGCAAGACAATCACCCTTCCACGACACTAAATGCACGGTTGCATTTTTATTTTTTTATTTTTTTTGCTTTAGTTGCTTGGAGCCGGAGGATGACCCAAATTGATTATCTTTCAGGACGATGCCTAATTTACTCAATTAACCATCTGTAGCCAGGACAAGAAAAGATGTAGGCGAAACAATGAACTCTATATGAACCTAAAAAGTTCTCATTTGCTCTGATCTCTCATGTGAATAATGTCCAACCTGATGAATATGCAGCAGCTCTTATTACTGTCCAAGCACACTCTCATATAATAACAAATAAATCCACATCAAATGCATCCTAATTTGAATATCTTACAGGAATTTCAGTTTCTATTTTTTTTTTTTTTGCGACGTTTTAGTTTTTCGAAGAAGCTCTGGTGCACACCTGAGAAGCCGGCCAGTGGCCACCACGCAGGCCTTTTAACCATTACAAATACATTCAGCTACTGCTGACTTAGAACCTCTCCGATTTCAATGAATTCATTTCTTCAAAAAACTATTCTGAGGCAAACCACAGTGACACATGAGGGGAAACCACACAGCTCCACCATATGTTGTCGTGTCTTACATACGCTGATTATCTCGGAGCGAGCGGCTCGGGAGGCTTTTCTAATTAAATGCACGTTTTATTGAAATCCGACAAATTGCTCACTTGGAGAGCGGCGATGTTTTCCGCTGGACTGACGCGCTTCGCCCGGCTGCCTATCTCCGTTTGCATCGGGGACAACAAAGGGGAAGATTATGCCTCTCTGCGAAGAGAAACTAGGGCACGAAAAGGCGACCTCTTTTCTTGTATTGCGAGGGCGCATTTTGCAGTCCGGCAACCATTTCACATTCACGTCAATGTCTGGAACTCGTTCTCAAATTTGCAGGCCGGTTATATAAAGCAATTACTCATATGAGAGAGCTTGTTTTCGGCACCCTTGAAAGTTCTCCCCAAGGACTGTGGATCGTTTCAGTCATAACAGTGTCAACATCCACGGACCCAGTCTGGTAGAAATACAACCGCTGCAGTGCAAACGCTGAGCAGCCTTTGCTTTTGTAGTCGGTCGTCGTTGTCATTTTTACGCACTTGACGCGAAATCGAACCTCTTAAAGTCACCTTAAAAATAGAAAGAGGTACATTTCAATACGCACCGATACGTCTCAAGTTCAAGTTGGACGGTCTCTTCCTCCGGGCTGTCGGGAGTCCGCGGGCTTTATATTTCCTGTAGCCCGCCGTGGCTCGTCTTCTGTTACGCGTCTGAACCCATAAACAACAGACAATAGAATTTAAAAAAAAAAAAAAAAAAAAGCGCAGGGTGAGGATATTTGAAGGTTGAGAATAGAGGAGTCTGGTATGTTAAGAGATGGTGTCCGGGAGCGACTACCGGGCCACGAAAGTGCTGCGCTTCCCCCCTCCTCTCCCCAACCCCCCCTCCGTTCTCTCCCCGCGTCTCTCGCCGGCCATCCAGCTCGGTTCAGTGGGGACACACGCAGGCTTGCAGACTGCGCCGTGCGTCCTGCGCCGCCGATGAACCAGATGCGTCAAGTTCAGCTGAGGTGAAACGCAGTTATACAACCAGCCCTGGTGTGCTGTAGGCTGCTTATTTAATGTCTCCGAATGCGAGGAAAAAAAAGAAAGAAAAAAAAAAGAGAAAAAGGGACATCACGCTGAAATATCTGCAAAAAAAAAAAAAAAAAAAAAAACCGAGGATTGTGTGGAGATGATTATTAAGGGCTGCCTCACTCCCTCCTCTCCCCCCCGCCCCCTCCGCCGATCTGAAAAGCACTATTTGCTTTTTGTGAACTTACTTGATGTTATGAAAAAGACATTCTTACTTTGTCTTTCACTTTTTATTAGGGCTGAAATTAGCCTAAATTACCGGCGCGAAATGATCAACTCCAGTATATTGTTTTATGGGAATATAAACAAAATAATAAATACACTGCTATCCTGTGATATTAAAATACCAGCACAACAAGGTCACAGTAAAGTCACGTCTTTGGCTCGTGCATAAAGTTGAGCTCAATCTAGCAACGTGCACAGAGCCAATTATTTTAGAAATAATAGGCTATTTTTTTTATTTTTTTTTAGCCCCCCACACACACACCAGTTACCTATTTATTAAACAGCAGCCTTCATGTGTGTATTTCAACAAGTAGCCTGGGAAGCGTCGTGCTAAGGAAAAATTACCAAGGAAAGCAAAAGAAAAGGATATTTAGATAAAGCTGAATTCTTTCTCTTTTTTTTTCCACGTCAGCTGATAATACACACTCGTATACTTAAACGATGCACTTCACACACCTGTTTCTCTGCGTTAATGAGCACGAGGCACTGTTCCCCTCTGCAGGTTAATGAAGGCCCGTACTCGTCCACTGCTGCGTCACAGGTGACTTGTAAACAAGCCCCGACTTGTTGAGTTTCTCCAATTTGCCTCGCCGACACTTTATGGATTAATCAGCTGTGGTGCAGATGAGACAAGTGTTACAGGACCAATCCGACGTTCAAAAATGTTTTCTTTTAATTTTTCAATGAACTCCCCACCCCCCCCCACCCCATGTTAAAAAGTTGGGATAATTTAGGGCTACACTTAATTTCTGGTTTATTTGAGCCTTAAATTAAGTGGGTGAATGCACCATGTTTGATGTATCAGGCTGGAATTGGATTTTGAACTTGGCAATGTTTTATTTATTTGAGAAATAAATTTAATTTCTATTTTGCCTGCAAGGGAATGAGCATATTAGAGTAGAATATAGAAGATTATTCTCCATTTAAGGGTTCAAACTAATATGTTTCTTATGCTTTAAAATGTTTATACTTTTAAGAACCCATACAAGTAGACATAGATCGATAGATGGCTATATAGACAGATACAGATAGACAGATACAGATAGACAGATAGATAGATAGATAGATAGATAGATAGATAGATAGATAGATAGATAGATAGATAGATAGATAGATAGATAGATAGATAGATAGATAGATAGATAGACCCCTGCAGAGTCACTATTTAATAATGCAGAGACACCAATTAAAGCGCATGTCAAGTAAAGAGGATCAGTTTTAAGATTTAGCCTGATGGAGATAATATTCTCTAAAGGCATGGATAAAAATTAACTTTTAATACTCCCCTGGAATGTTTCAGGGCACACTCCTTTACCGGGAAATGTTGTGACATGAATTAGCAAATAAGTACCCAACAGTCAATTATTAAATGGAAAAAAAAATAAAGATTAAAATCTCCCTCAGTAATTTTTAGTTCAATCCATTAAAACAAACTTTTACAATAAAATTGGTTTGCAGAATTTTTTTTTTTTTTACATCAAAAGCATTAAATAATTCTATTACAGCCAAGTAAACTAAAAAGTAATTTAAAAACCTAAAATTCATCTTAAATTTAAATAATAACAAAATCCACCTCATCTTTGTTGAACTCAGGCATATCTATATATGTTTCATGTTCAAACCACTGTTAGATTTTTTTTTTTTTACATGAGCTGAAGCACCAGTCACACTGTGAACCTGCAACACACAGGCGAATGTATTTGAGTGCTGGTAATTCTGTATTGACAAGAGATATTACAGTTGCACTCAGTGACCGAGCCATGTGTACAGTACGCCTATCTATCAGCACAGATATATAATATAGGATTAAGAGTGAGAGTGAGAGTGTGTGTGTGTGTGTGTGTGTGTGTGTGTGTGTGTGTGTGTGTGTGTGTGTGTGTGTGTGTGTGTGTGTGTGTGTGTGTGTGTGTGTGTGTGTGTGTGTTATTAGAGCTCGGCTGCACATGGGCTGAGCATGTAGGCTATAGCTTACAGGGATTAGAAGGTGACACAAGTTCATACTGATGCCCTGATGTGACAAACATGCACGTATCTCACAGGCAGGTACATGTCAGGCTTTAGTACCTGAATACTTTCCCAGTGTTAAAAAGTTAAAGTTGACATGTTAACATGTGCCTAAAGCTGCAGTAGTTCAATGGTGAGAGACACTGCTTCGTATGAAAGCTTTGTGTGCACTTTTATTTTAATCCACTTATATACAGCTAATTCATTTTAACCAATTAAAAAATAAATACTTCAAAATCAGAGTAACATTTTTATTAGTGTGTAATTACACAGTTATATTATTTAGAATAACTGTTGTATGAGAACACTGTAGTATCACTGTATCTGATTTTTATTATTATTATTAAAACATAACAGCTATAATGTCTGATAAACAAACAGTTAATTTTTATGAAGTTTTCTGTATTTGTTCCAAATGTATAAATATACATACAAATCTATTATTTGATTGGCTCATATGTTATTATACACATTATATGATATATTAAGCATTACATACACCTATATGCTGATGGGACATGGCATAAAAGCATTTTAATTTGAATATAAATTTAAATACTGTTTATTATTTTATTGTCTTATATTGATATTTTTTAGTAATGTTTTTTTTTTTTATACATTTTTGTAAAATTAATTTTATGAAATATTTAACATTTTCCTCTTTGCATTTTTTTCCCCGATGTTTATTTTCTGGGGGGGAGGTTACTGAAGTGGGCATAACAAAATGTAAAACTCCACAATGCCAAGCAACAGCTGTCAAACTTTGACAATATTTTCCAGTGTTGCAGTAAAGTGAAATATCACTTCAAGTAAGATGTTATTAGATGTTTGTGCCGCTCATGGATATGTTGTAGATATAGTATTGAGCACTTATCAACCAAAACTTTACCCCTAAATGGACTTCTGCACTTAACACTCATCAATCTTTCATTTGATAGTGTTTGAACACTCAATCTGTCACTCACTCACATCAATTAAGTCAAAAGTATTGACAAGAGGAAATCTCCAAGTCCACTATTCTCGTCTTTAACTATCTTACTTGTCTCAAACTATTTTGTTTTTCCATAATTTGAACCAGCAACATGTCGTTGGAGGAGAGGAGAGGAGAGGAGAGGAGAGGAGAGGAGAGGAGAGGAGAGGAGAGGAGAGGAGAGGAGAGGAGAGGAGAGGAGAGGAGAGGAGAGGAGAGGAGAGGAGAGGAGAGGAGAGGAGAGGAGAGGAGAAGAGCAGGGTTGGATCTGGTGGAGGTGGCCAGGGTGCTCCATTTGGCACTGCTAATTTGCAATCAGACACTCTCCCTGAGCTCTTTTCCTACAACGTCTCCAGACAGTGTGGATGGCAGCTGAGACAAAGCTAGCATTCTCCACCGCCCAAGGCCCCTCTTAGTTTTATTTCAGGCCACTGCTCTCAGACACAGACCATTCTGCACGGAGCGACCAAAAGACAGCAGCCGGAGAGGAAGAGAGGAGGAAGGAGCAAGTTCGGAGGAGGTTGAAGAGGAGAGGCGAGGGGTGGTGGGAGTAAAAAGTGGGAGGAGGCTTTTTGTCGAGGGCCAAAACTGCTGTCTCTCTCTCTCCCCCACCACCCTCACCACCCCCAACCACCCCTGCCCCCAACACCTCCTCCTCCTCTTGCTGCTCATTCCTCTCTTGGATGGTACCCCGGCCTGTTCCCCCTCAAACGTGCTGCAGTGCAGTGCCACGCCCCACGCAAGCAACGAGAAAACACTTGATCGATCACAGACCAGGACAGCCGATAGGACATTTTTCCCCGTCACTGTCTTCAGTTGCTGAGTCGCAATGAGAAAAATCTGTTTCTAGCTTAGGAAGTGTATAAAGTTTTACAAAGTCGTGATCCGTTCACTTCGGCTGCTGCACATGCACCAAACATACAATAAGGCATATCAACTTGGGGTCCACCATTCCGACTCCGTGGATCAGGATCGTGCCCGATCTAGATTTTACTGCAAGACATTTTGCCTAATTGAAATTAAGCCACTTTGACATGTCACAGATTTTATCATCAAAATGAGCTCCACACAGGTGGGTACAGATTTAAATGTAAAAGACACTGGTATGGGATTCATAAGCTGAAGTATCAGAGTGAGAATCAGGAGATCAGTGTATCTCTAATATTACCCACATCTAAGCTGCGTGTCCTCCACTCAATATTCTTTCATAAAGTTTTGTTTATGCAGTGAAGGTTGGATGAGCGTGCATGTTTTCACAGCAACGCCCCGCTTAAGTAATGAAAATGAGTGAGGGATAATAGCTTTTCCTGGTGGCTTACGGAGAAGCTCAGGGTAACATATATGTAATTTGATCTTTAGAAATCCGATATCACCGAGCGCGCGCACACATGCCTGCACTGCCATCCGAATGTGTCCGTGCACCTACGTTATCGCCTTATTATCAGCAGTTCCAGCGGTTGTACAGTATGTTGTGGCTTGGTTGCCACGGGTAACAGGTCAATGATTACCAAAAGGGCCAAGGGTGTCCTCAAGCTCAGGTCAGAGCCGCTTCCCCCATGAGCGAGAGGGACAACAGCGGGCTGCAGCTGTAACTGTGGGCCTGTGCCATTATCAGTGTGTCTTATCGGCTTGAAAAGCATGGTGTTCACATTGTGTATGCGAGAGGGAGGGAGGGGGGGGCAGAGCCACGGTCCGGTAGTTTATGTTATGTTTTATGAAGAGAGGAAATGATCTTTTACATGAGAAGAATATATCATGTTTTAGGTTGCTTCCAATGCAGAGCTGCCACGTATTCAGCCATGAATGAATCAATAAATCAATGACTGTGCCATTGTGCTTCCCCACACATCAATAATGTCTAAAAGCAGACCCAAAAGTAAACAGAAATTCAGAAGAGGGAAAAATCTGCCTCAGTCCTCTCCTGGTTTTGGGCCCATTCCCACAGGTTGTCTCACTTATTAGCTGCTTTCCTGCACTGGACCGGAGAGCACAATCCCTCTCAGTCTCACTCAAACACATAACAATGCCAGGAATGGCTGCATTTGTGCAGCACGACCATTAGGCAACATCCGACTGCCTAATTCATTCAATTTCTCCCTGCGCCATGCCAGCACAATCGGCCTGAAAGGGCGCAGGTGGGGGGCAGAGGAGGCTGGGAGGCTCGCTGCTGAAATGCAAACAAGCTAAAGTTGGTCACACAGTTCCAACCGTCGGAGGGCTCAATGGGTTGAAGCGTAGGACGCGGGGTAGATTGTTGGGAAAATCGTGTCCTTGAGGCGATCCCGGCTGAGCTCGGCGGTCACCCTGACCCCGCTCTCTCTGAGCTTGACCCTGACTATATCTTTAGCAGTGAACGGTACAAATTACTGGATCGCATGGCTCTGCTTTCTCCCCTCTTCAATCCCTTTCTCTTTCTAACTTTCTTTTTCTTTTTTTCGGGATGACCACAAACAGCCATTGTCACTGCAGACCACGGGAACAATTGGGTTCTTATGCTTGTGGCTGGTCAGGGGATGGGAGGGTAAACTTCAGCAATGACTGCACTAAGTAAATTATAGCTCCAATGGCCTGTGTGGTTTGGAGAGGCTGCGCTTTGTGAGAGGTCCTGCAACTTAAACCACCACTTCAGCACATTCGTTGCCTCTGCAGCGCAAAACGACCAAGGCAAACAGAAGTTTTTGTTTTTTTTCCCCTCCCTCTCAATTGGTATGGTTCACAGTCATGTAAACACTTTGAGCAAAGAGCTGCTAAGAAGCAGGAGCAGCTTCCCCACTTTCTAAACTCTACTGAGTCACATCTTATGAAAACTGGATAATTGCGTGACTGCAGGGCAAAGAGGGATTGCCACAGTCCTGCTCTCTCTCCCTCCTTTTTCTCCCCCCCCCCACTCTCTCTCTCAGATCGAGGCTCCGCCTATCGACTGTCCTCCCGCGCTCTGATCGCTCCACCCTCCCGCCCTATCCCCTTTCTACATGACATCATCTGCACATCTGTCGTCCCAACAGGGTGCTGGTGACACAGACAGGCCACAAAATTAGTAGAGCTCTCTCCCTCTGCCTTTGTCGCAATCTCTTTCTTCCCCCTCTGGCTCTCAGCTTCTTTCTCTCGCTTTCACAATGTCCGTCCTGCTTTCTTCTGCTGCACCCCCCCCCCCCCCCCATTATGCCCTCTAAATAATATGGTTGCATACTACATTACATCCCCCTGTTTCCTACTGTGGCACGCACATTTTGAGCGGGCAGGAAACAGCCATTAAACTAAATGATCCATGGGCCTGACCCCAGCTTTGACCCATGTGATTGTGAGCAAACTCAATCAGCAAAGTCAGCACTAACATAATGTGACTCCTCGAAAAGATGTTTTTTCTTGACTTTCCCTGATTTGAGCTAATGGAGCCTGCTAAAACCGGTTAAGAGGTTGCGGTTTTATCAATATGTGTGTTTGTGTGTGTGTGTGTGTGTGTGTGTGTGTGTGTGTGTGTGTGTGTGTGTGTGTGTGTGTGTGTGTGTGTGTGTGTGTGTGTGAAGGAGACAGAGAGAGGAAGGGATAGAGAGTGGGAGCAATTTTTGGTGTGTCTCAACAGTAAGGCCCAACCCATTAAGGACAGAGTATTATCAGGGGAATAGAAACTTACAGAAGTGTAACACATGTTTGATTCCCAAAGCCCCAGTGCAATAATTCTTCACAGATGAATGACTAACAGATCACATCAAGTCGGGCTGGATCACACCAGTTGCAGTGGACCGACAATTCTGGTGATGTAAATGAACAAAGACTATCATTAAAGATTAAATAAGACAACTTCGAAAGTTTTAATAATTTTCTATTAGTTGACGAGGAGCATGTCACGCGATGGTTTTGGGGGTGTTTGTCTGAGCTAAAACAGTCTGACCTTGGTCAAAAGATCGCAGCACATTGTGCAGCAGATGGGGTTTGAACCCAGGATTACACAGGGGGATGAGAGGCATGATGACCACCACACACACTCCCCCCCAAACCTTGAAATTATTACTTATTTTACTTCATGACTCGGGACTGTCACTTAAGTAATTTAATACTGAGAAGTGCGATTGCTTAGGAGGCAACTTGCTGCAAAATGACAAACGTGGCACTGCAGAGTAACTGGAATCTGCATTTAAAGAGCACTTTACATAAATTAGATCTGTTTTTGTAGTTGCACTGATTGCCATTGTCATTTCCTAATAACAGGCTCATGTTTCTATTTGGAAATAAAGACGCTTACAAGACTGTAAAGCACAGATTTTTTTTTCTTCCCGTAGGTGAGTGTGCATGTGCTGCCCTTTTATTTGTGATGCAGAATAGATACAGAATCCAAATCCTTAAATTGATGGTGCAATAATGTGTACAAATATCAGTTTTTTAATATCTTTCATCAAAAGGCTTTATGTGTTCTAAAGGCAAAAATAATATCCAGAATTCATGCACACAAAAACATTGGAGAATCTTAAGGAAAGCGGCGTGTCGTGCGTTTCCACTAAACAAACATGACGGTTAAATTTGGACATTTCCGACGGTAGGAACCAAGATGGTGGAACTACTGAGGGCTGGTGGGGGCGACTGGTGGTTGGACAGCTTTGCCTCCTGTACTTTTAAACACAGGAGTAAAGAGCCCCCTTGAGGATGTCAGAAATACTCATTTTATATGTGACTAGTGCCACTGAACTGAATCAGGTTCATCACTGAACATTTTACCAGACATATAAACAATATACGTGGAATTACAAAGAGGAAATCTCTCAGCTGTGTCACTAAATTTGTACCAGCATTTTAATACTGGACTGAACTATAATAATGCAATCCAATAATAAAACCCTCGTTAACTGTTTCAAACTGTCTGTTTTGATCAAATATATTTGAGCTGCTGTTCTCACGCCCTGAAAGATAGTGTGAAGAGGACGTGCTTGACCCAAACCAGAGAGGGTTGACCTGAACTCAGATATTCTCTGGTGCTTTGTCTCCCTCTGCAGGTACGACTGGGTAAAGACACGTGAAAGAGGCCTTTTAGAAACTACAAAGCCAGTAGGAAAATGCTAAAATTCTTGCCAAAAAAAGGGAGCACATGGAACCGACGATAAAAAGCTGCATGCATTGTACATTTAAAGAGTGGGCAAAGGCATTCATTAATATTAATAAAACAATATTTTCAGTCCTTAGCAGCTTGTAGTGAAAAGCTTGTTAGCACAGACTGTTGAGGCTGATTGAAAATTAAAGCTCCGAGATTAAAAACCATGAAGATTTTCAAATGAATGACATCCATAAAATGAATAAAACATAAAATACATAAACTTATGAGGACAGATTTGTGTCCATTTTGCCGTTAAATTCAAAGCCCTCTCTGATGATGCCGTGTCTTCGTCCTCTCGACATCTGCAACATGTTTACAACTCCGAATCTGTGTTTCTACACCAAAAACATAAATCCTGTTCACATAAAAGGCATCATTTCTGAAGACGTTTATGTGGCTCGTGGCATTGTAAAAAAAAAATATGGCCCTGCCTTCATCTGTTCTCAAAAAGGTTCAAGATGCTTTGAGGAGAATAATTGCTCGAAAGTTGAATTGTTGCTCCTTAACGTGGAAACAATTTCCCCCCGTCAGCTCTGTCGGGTTTTTGGGACACTTAGAACGGTGTAAATTAGATTTGATTACAAAGTCGGGTTTTTTTGTTGTTGTTGTGTCATAAATACTCTGTTGCCTCTTCTCCCCTTTTCGTTTGTAATCTCTGAAGTCTGACATCCCTTCACGGTGCAGGGGGCGACATTCATTTCGCCAACCACACTCCAGATTCTTCTTCGTGCATTCCTGCATGCGTTGCACCCCACTACATATATAAGCACCATGTGTTTGTCTTGCTGTATTAAGAGTCTGAACAATGCCTCTGACTTTGTGGTTAAGCTTGAAAGACACTGGAGTTTCATGTTGTTACGTGCCAAAATGGCCCACATGCACTTGTCTGACCTAAACAAATTAAACCCATCAGGGTGTCTCAGTGGATCAGAGACACGCATGATATACAGAAAAGAGGCCTTTGATGCCTGCATGTCTTTCCCTATTAAAGCTCATATGTCATACTTAAAGGATAAGGCGGGCCATATTCTCTATTTTTCTTAATGTCAACAAATTCATTAAAAAAAAAAAAAAAAAAACAGCACTCAGCTCCAAGCACTGAAAACTGAGTAACATACAGTTTGTATACTGATCAGCCGTAACATGAAAACCTAATGAACCATATAAACTTATTAAAGGAAGATTTATTGGTGGGCCGTGACCTGTCTGTGGTTTGAATTTTGTGTCTTATCGGTGTATAGTTTCATTTTTTAAAGCTCTGCAGGTTTTACCAAACGCCACTCAAACGGGAGTTGTGTCTTCACTGGGGGCTACTACAGATTTCGAGGCCAACAGCCGGTGAGTGTGCACCACGCCGAGATGGTGTACTTAGGATTGACGACAGCACCCATCACAATTAAGGTACATGCCATCCAGTTCGAGGCTGCGTGTCAAAGGTCAACATTGGGCGTCTATTGAGTATAACAATAAAGTTGAATCGATAGTAGATACAAGAATTACCAGGAGTATTAAGACAATATTTTTTACTCTACTTTAAGCTCATTTCTCCATCTAAGACCAAAGATGTGTTCACTGACCTCCACAGGAAAAATCCTGGATGATTTCATCTGTAAAAACACAAAGCAAAAATCTGTCTTAGAAATGCTGAGACTCTTCCCTCCTATCCAGTTGGAACATTCATTGGTTTCCTTATATATTTTATTTTTAAAGGATGTATAATTTTGCATGTCATGTCTTGACAGTGGGCTGGCCCCTTGCTGTTCTTGCATTTTTTTTTCTCAGACGATCATAGTAATAGGGGTACATTAGGTATTTTTGATTTCATACCCATTTATTTGTGTCTGCTCTATGAGAACTAAATTGCCTTTTCAACAACCTAAAATGCCCTCTCCTCTATCATGTTGTTTTATTTATTAAATGTTCCCGACATTCTGAGTATGGCTTAAACGCTGATTTACTATGCTTTTGACTGCTGATTACATCCCTAAAAGAATACTTCATACAAATCAGTCCTGTCCCATGCTTAAATGATTTTCCAATTTCAGGTTAAGAGCTTTAATAGTGGAAAGAAAAAGAAAAAAACAGAAGGGTTTACTTAAAGACAAAAATGCAAGGACATACTGAAAATGAACATTAAAACTCAGCTTAGTCAAAAAGACAAGTCGAAATCGTAGCACATACGAGGTTGGGGTGGTGTGTGGGCAAAGTAAAGGTACGTTCACATTACATTTCTGTCCTCTGAAAGCGTCCTGCATGTGGCCTGGAGAAGGAAGTGATGTCACATGTCTGATGCAGGTGATAAATACAGGTTAGACCAATCCCAAAATATTAGCTGTTTAGAGTTAGTCGAGTAGTGTCTTAATATCGGTGATATTAATGGTACGCTCATAAGCAAGAGGGAAGTGGGGAGATACAGCTGAACGCCTGTTGAACTGGGAATAATCCCACCAGGAAAGTGGGAGGCTTTTGAGAGTTTGAGAAGTAAGTTTGACATGGCAGCGTTTGTGGTGAAAGGAAGAAATGTACTGGCTCTGAAAATAAAGTGAACTAACCAGGCCTGGTCAGCTTAGCCTATCGAGTTTGATAGCTGCTTAATGTTAAAAAATCCAGAACATCAAAACATGTAGAAATGTAATACAGAAATAATATTGACCTCCTGAGCTCCAAAATGTTCCTCTGTTGGCTAGTATGGATGATGCTGAGGTTGTTTCAGTTTTTCTGTATTCTGACAGCAGAAATAGAGCATTTTCTGAAGGGAACCATGTTGCCTTTTTGTGAACTCTCTCACCTACAAAGATAGCTTTCCAGCTACCTGAACGCACGATAACTTCTCCATTTACAAAAGGGAGTTTCTATCGGACGACCGTGCACAATCCGCTCAGTTAAAGTCTGACAAGGGTTAACTCTGATCCGCGAGTCTGCCAGAGATGGCTGGAGAAAACAGTAAAACAGGAAGTTCATCCTTCATACGACCTTTGAAGGAAGTGAATGGGAAGGTGATTTGTAGGACAAAACTGTAACATGACTGTATGTCAATAGGGGGAAGTGGCAGCTCGTAAAGGCCACGCTGCACGCGTATTTGAATTTGATTGGACGTTACAAAGTCAGCTCACAGCTGATGAGAGAAGCGATGACTGTGAAGCCTGAATGAAGCAGTTGACGCCTTCAGTGATCTGATCTGCCTGAGCTTCAGTGTGTTTGTGTGGACGGAATTGGAAATATTTGACACTTTCCCCTGCTAATATAAAAAAAAATGTCACTTATGATAAATTATCATATGTTGGCCATTATATTCAACAATACTGTTTCTTTAACAACTATAGGATTCTGGGCTTAAGGTTAAGAAAGTCCCTAAATCCCACAAAGTCATGAGACGCAATTATTAATGTGGACCTTTTAGGACTGTCTCCAGCTCCAGTTGTCTTTACATCACTGCTCTTGTTCCTCCCCATGCCTACCTCCAGAACCTGTCACTCAGCATAATAACGTGAACGATGCGCTCAAATCTGTTTCTCTCAAAACTTTGACAGGTAGTTTTACAGTCCCTGACATCACTGATCTGATGTCCTCTTCAGCGGTGTAAGAATTCCTGTGCAGCCTTTCACTTCCCGTGTCTCCCTGTTCACCTCGTCTACTACGCAAAAAAAAAAAAAATTCATGAAAAGAAACAGATATCACCGCTCGAGAGCCAGGACAGTGAGTGCACACTGCTTAAGTGCTATCTTGGCTTTGGAAATTGTGGTTTTAGGAGGATTATGTGGACAGAAAGCGAGAGGTTAGGGGAGAGAGAAAGAGAGTAAAAGGCAAAAAAAAAACAAAAAAAAACACATATACACAAGGATTCTGCATAGCTGTCCCGAGAAACAGAGTCATTATCTGAGAGAGGTCCATTGAAATGGCTGCAGATTGAGCTCCCGCGTCAAGGTTTCAGCAGCAGCCAACAGTCATGTTTAGTGAAAAATGTCAGACTTTACAGTGCCATGTGCTCCATATCTGCCTGCAGCTATAGTTACACAGTCTGAGAGCATTAGGCCAATCTCATAACAGCCAAATAATGAAAGGTATTCTACTCGTTTCTACTCCAAATCACTGCTATCTCTCAAAATGCTTTCTTGGTTTGCTACAGAGAATTTAAATGAAGAGGTTCATTTCCAAAATATTACCCTCAATCGTTCTGGTCTGACTTTTACTCAGATGATTGATATCTCACTTTGGAAAAATGGTTTTTCTTATCAAATTTATCTCCTTGTGGTTATTTGCTCAATTCAAAGTCAAGTTCAGAGCGTCTCAGTTTTGGTCTCCGAAATGTCAACAAACAAGCCAAGAAAGTATGTACTTTGTCCTCTGTCCACTCTGTGAGGCAGACCTATAAAACGCCCAGGCCTTTGAATGCGGCGCTGTTTGCTGTGGAACATCTTTAAAAAGGGAGATACAGCAAATGTGCCTTTTGTTTCCCACAGGATTTTGCAATACTTGTCCTTGCTCGCGGCCCTTTCTGATTACACCCGACCACTTCAAAGACAACGCGGCTTTAACAAGAATGTTCGCTGTGTTGACAGTGTGGCAGCTATTTCATCCCGATTAATTTTTTTTTTAAAAGGTTACTTTTTTCTGCTTCTTCACAAGAAGAAATTGTCTTATCTTTTCAAATTCTTACAACATCTCCTTTTTTTTGAAAGTAGATCTTCATCAGCTCTAACTTTACACATGCAGCATGACCCGATGTGCACTCTAGCACCAATATTTAGTTGAACTGAACTTTTCCTTCCTGCTACCACATGAGGGCGTATTGTTGGGGAAACACCAGCAGAATTATTTTTGTGCATGAACTGAAAGACCAGAGTCTGATATACCAAGTGACTGAAGCATTTCAGGGAGCATCTACCCTGTTGAGGAGCGACTGAGAGAGAAACAGAAACTCCAGCAGTGCAGTGGTGGTGTTGAGGAGAGCAATTAATTATCTAATTAAATACCTATAACAAGGGCAGAGTAACTTATTCAGCACTCCAAAACAAAATGTATTTAGTTTACTGCCATTCAACACAAAGAAATGTATTGAATCCTCAAAATTCAGAAGCTAGAAACAATTCATTTTTGGCATTTTTGCTGAAAAAAATAACTGAAAAAATGAATCAATATTTCAAATATTTAGTTATTCGGTGCTACTGACTTCCAGATATTCAAAGACATGAATAAATATGTGACTTCATAAGGACTGGCAATACCGTCTTTTCTCATTTACACTGGTACACAAATCTAATTTTGAGTTTTGGGAGATACAATCGTAACCATAAAGTCACGGGTTCAATCCCACTGCAGTTAGTGCTGCTGTTGCTCAGTCTGCACTCTGAGCAAGTTAAACAGCTTTAATGATCAACTTCAGAATTTATCAATGAAAAGTGAAAGCAAGATTGGAAGAGAGAGAGAGACCAGAGAGAGAGAGAGAGAGAGAGAAAAGAGAGAGAGTATGAGAAGAGAGAGGTGGATGGAGGGGGAGTTTGGGGCAGGAGGTATGTAGGGGGTGGGGACACGGTGGGGATCCGGGGTGTGCAGACTCATCCCGGGGGCTGGTGCACCGGGAGAGGCCACAGTCTCCCTCCCTTCAAATGCCCCAACAGTTTTGGAGACGTGAGCCAGGCAGGCGTATGGGACATCCGGAACCCCATCTGCCCCCACCCTCTCTCTTCTCTTCTTTTCTTTTCTCCCTCTCTCTCTCTCTCTCTTCCCCCCCCCCCCACCTTGTCCTCTTTCAGTCCAGGTGGCAGAGCGCACATCGGCCGAGTGATGCAGCCTCTCATCTCCAACACATGGACAGCGGAGCTTGGAGCTGCCGCAGAGCGCCACGGCTCCGTTAGCTAAAGATTTACCAGAGAAGGACACACCTCTGCTTTTAACTCCTGGGCTCCAGATAAAAGGATATATTATTCCATACTTCTTTTTTTTTTCCATCTTTTTTTTTTTTCAAACCAAGAGGACAAATCAAGTTGTGTTCAATGCGCAACCATGCTCATCATCTCGTCTCGCAGTGCGCTGCTGTCCGTCTACTACCCACAGATCTTCCTCATCCTCACCAGCGGGAGCTACCTGTAGGTTTCTAATGAATGCACTCGCTTCATTTTTTTTTTTTTATTTGATTTCCACCAGCTGGTAATTGCACCTTTATGCACAAAACGGCCAATTACGCGCGGGAAAATTGACTCGTCAAATTATATACGTAGAGAGGAGAGTATATTTGACGCAGGTGTTTATTACAACAAGAGCATTGTCACGTTTTACTCGATAAAAAGTCAGCTTTTGACCTTACTAGATGAAGTAATCTCTCATGTGGTTACATTTTGTTCTGGACAGTTTATATTGGAAACGGACTTTTTTTTTTGGTTTAATTTGGAATATCAAAATGTTGGAAACATGGGGAGGAAATGCGTGACTTGCATCGTTTAATCAATTTGATTTGATTCCACAAATGAAATCCCAGACTGCCATGGAGCAAGAGCTGCGGATTTTCCCCCCAAAAAACATATGAGCAGTTGTGCCAATTTCATTCAAATATCGAGTCATAAATCGAGTAGGAGTTATAAAAAGGGAATGACGACGTGAGTGAATGAAGCCAATATTAAATCTACGTGATTTTTTACATGTTCTGGTGTGCCCGCAGCTGATGGGATAACCTGCTCTGATGGATTTACACGTTACACCAGAGACACTTTGTCATAGAAGCACCTCGTCAGACAAGGGGCCATAACTGGATAGCAGCATATGGAAAAGAGTAATATTGGACTGCTTCATGCTCTCCCTATAGGCGCAGTAATGAGCTCTTTCTTATGACATTAAAACACCCTCACAAAGAGAATGATTGCTGCACCATACATGCTTCTCATTCATAACAAGGGCAGCATGTTTTCTGTGATAGACAGAAAGTGAACTTTAAAGGATTGAAAGGCGTTTTGTTCTCTGTCATGTCTTTATGAAGGTCCATTAGTTTACACATGGTGCGATCTGTGTTGCCAGAGTCTTTTCGTTCGTTTCCATATTTTAAATCTACACAACTTTCACGACAAATATGTTGTTGTTAAATTGTCCCAATCGTATCACTTTTTGTTCATTGAATGCCAAGTAGGATTCACAGCACAGAATTCAAAGCTTGTTCTGACATCAGACCGAATCTCATCTTATCCTTATCGTCTTGTAAAACTGTAGCTCGTCATTCATCCCATTGATCCCCATTTCTCTGCATCTATAGAGCACTGTCTTCTGTGGTAGCGCTGGGTGCGAACATCATCTGCAACAAGATACCGGGGCTGGCCCCCCGGCAGAGAGCCCTCTGTCAGAGCCGCCCCGACGCCATCATCGTCATCGGAGAAGGTGCCCAGCTGGGCATCAACGAGTGTCAGTACCAGTTCCGCTACGGCCGCTGGAACTGCTCAGCCCTGGGAGAGAGGACTGTCTTTGGACAAGAGCTGAGAGTAGGTCAGTCTGTTTGAAACTGTCTTTGAAAGTTTTTAGGAAATCTGCAAAGGTTGAGTGGCGGGGAGAGACTCGATTCAGATTTTGGGGAGTTTTGAATAAAGTTGGCTTTTTTTTTTTTTTTTTTTATTTTCATGCCTTCATTTGGATACTAACATTAAGGGGGTGACATGGAAATGGGGAGGGAGAAGGAAAATGACATGCAGCAAACTGGACTTAAACCGGGGACCTGCGTTTCATGGTCAGCCACTTAAACCACGAGGCCACAGGGGCTCAGAACGGGCTTTTATCTGTAAACACATGCTAAAGTAAGAGTGGACACACAACTCGCTGTTCGATCCAACTAAATTAGATCCAACAAGTGGGAATCTTCACCCTGAGTCAGAAGTGTGGACTGATAGGTGTGAACAGGTGGACTGTTTGCCATCACTGAACGGGAACTAACTATCTGGATGCAGCAGTTCAGGTGCCATTCAGCTCTGTGACTTCACATACTTCGTGTGTTGTCCTTGTCATGTAACTGCTGTCGGGAGCATGAGGAAAAAGTTGTGGCATAGCTCAACTAAGTAAGCGGAAGCTGACTTTGAGGGAATTGACGAAACCTTAATGAAGGTATTTCTTTTCGGAGCCCCGCGTGCCGCAACCACAACGAACGAACCAAACTCCAACTCAAAAGGCTTCACCAGTGTCCGACAACGGATTCAAAATGCAGCTGACGTGTGTGACAACGCGTCTTTACGAAGCGCACTCAGAGGCTTATCTGGGCGTGTCCTCTCTTTCACAGCAGTTACCTGCCCGATCTGTAAACACAGAACTCTTCTCCCCGGTTTGAGTCGACAGTCTTCCCGGTTTTTATTTCTCACAGAAGCCTGTTTGCTCCTAATGCGAACCTCTTTTATAAATTGTATTGCAGTCCGAAATGCTTTGTTGCGGTCTCGCTGTGGGTTTGGATCCATGTTTAATCTAGCAGCTCTGGGAGCAATCACTTTCTTCTACACGGGAGACGGGCGGACAAGACGTCTGGATCGCCTTATTTCTTTTGTCAGAGGAAATGTCTCTTTTCTCTTGTGGTGTGTAAATGAGCTCAGAAAGAGACACTCTGCATCCAGCTTTGTTCCTCGTGTTCTCGCCACGGGGAACAAATAGGAACTTTCTGTAAGGTTACGTTTAATTGGATCTGTATAAAAAAAACAATTAGAGGGTAGTAACTGTAAAACGTGTCCGATTTCCAGACATCTTTACAGATTTCATAGTAAAATGGCTCAATTTCCTCTTCAATTCTTGTCTGTTTTTGCTATTTCTTAAAAGAAGGAAACATAAGCCAGGGCCTTACCGCCTTACCCCCACCCCCACCAACCCTCCCCTCCCCCTCTTGTGTGGCAAATGTACCATCCACCACTTCATTTGATTGACCTGCTGGGCCTGTGAACTCATTAAGCATTGAGAAAGACCAGAGAGATTCATGCAAACCACTAATTGAAGTCAGCTTCAGCAGCTGGATGGCAACAATGGAACCCTGCATGCACGGCCGTACAATCAAAACAAATCCCGGCGCGAAGAGATGGCTGCTTGGCTATGGCATGCGCCTGATGCCTTGAGAAATGCTCACCATACAACATATCTGAATGGGTCGCAGATTTAGGCTGATGAGAGAAGACTTCAGAGTTTGTTTTGAGTTATGGACCAGGGGGAACCGCAGGCCTGATGGTTTCTGCGAGTCAGTTTGTCAGGTTGGAGGGGAGCCATTACAATCGCCTCTACCAGAGACGCCATGCATTAATGCTCTGGGCTGTTGAGAAGAAACGAAGGCCCAGCATTATCCTGATTGGAGAGGGAGGATATCCTATTACCCAGTGTAGTGCCAATAAATCCACCCCCTCCGCCTTCCTCCACTCCACCCCATAAATATAAATGTGTTTACTCTGAAGTTCAAATGGTGACATACAAAAAGCTTGGAAACGGGCACATCTCAGCCACAGATTATTTCAACATGCAACACAGCGGTATCATTTGCTGTAATAATGTGGACCGCCAATGACCGACACACAATGACACTTAAGCTGCGTGAGAAATTCCATTGATGAAAAACATGAAGACGCAGCAACTCGAAGAGGGCCCATCCAAACAAAGCTCCTCGAGTCAGCCAGTAGGTGTCACTTGTGTTTTCTTCACTACGCTGATTACTCCTTTAGCAGCCAATAACTGTAAATCAGTGGTGGAGGATGAAACAAGACATCAAGAGAAAAATGATCAAGGTATGAGATTATATTCTCACAATAATTCTCTTTATACTTGTGCTTTTCAAATCCGCCTTCTGATTTATGGTATGAGTCTTTCTTCTGCCTCGTATGGTACATTTAAGGAAAGCTGAAGAGTTCTATAATCCACTGAAGTGACAGTGCTGATGCTGAACATCAATTATTGGGAAAGCATGCATATCCTTACTGGGAACTTCGGAGTCCCCCCGGCAGAGCGCTGTCTTACAATCCTAATAATTAATACACATTTTTTGAAAATTCTGTAATTTTCCTACAAAAAAAAAAAGATTTCTTCATATTAACCAAAATCAATAGAAGCTCTGCTGAAGGCCTCACAGCAAAGGGAAGGCTTCCCAAATAAAATTTACTTTATCAGCATAACTATCAACCAAACTTTTATTTTTTTTTTTTATAATTCAGAAAAAATATCTGGGAACTAAAATATCTGGCTATTTCTGTGATTCGCAGTGTACCTATTTTTAAGTGAAGTGATTATGACTCTTATTAGTTGGTAATAAAAAAATTCATTCATAAAATTCTCCCTCAACTTGCAATTTTTGACAATTCCTGCAACCTTACCGCAAAAGGGGAAAAAAGAAATCACGTAAAATTCTGCAAATGGTGTTGCAATTTTTGTGAAAAGCCGCAGCAAAACTTTTGATCACAGCAATACAAAAAAAAACTTGCAAAATCCTGGAGGGACTGAGAATTATCCCGAATAAGAAGAAACCATAGAGAAGAATAGTCCAAATCAATGCAGAAGAAGCCGAGATATCTTGAGTTTTAGTCTTTAATATGAGTCATGGTGCAGAAATGCTGGATCTTAAATTTCATATAAATGTAACTCAGTCATGTCTGTGATTTGACTGCCAAACCTCTGAATGAATGGAACGCAGGCTTTCTCGGCAAGCTAAAATAACCCTGATGACATCATCATGTTAAAGAGGATAATAAAACCTAAATCCTCCTGCTTGTATCCTAAGTGTGACCGAAGTAGATTTTTAAAATGCCTGCAAAAAAAAAGTCTACATACATGACAAAGCTACACGGTATAAAAGTACCTCAACGAAGCTCAACTTTGCATTCAATCTAAAATGTATTCCGACTCTTCTCTTTCTTTATCTTTAGGCAGCAGGGAGGCAGCGTTCACGTATGCCATCACCGCGGCCGGAGTAGCCCACGCAGTGACCACAGCTTGTAGCCAAGGCAACCTGAGCCAGTGCGGCTGTGACCGCGAGAAGCAGGGCTACCACGACCAAGAGGAGGGCTGGAAATGGGGAGGCTGCTCGGCTGATGTCAAGTACGGCGTGGAGTTTTCGCGGCGCTTTGTGGACGCCCGCGAGATCAAGAAAAACGCCCGGCGGCTCATGAACCTGCACAACAACGAGGCAGGGCGAAAGGTAACGAAAGCACAATCGGTCGGACTAAATGCAGCTTTATATCCATGCCAAAGCCAAAGCGAGCATATAATAATTAATCCAAGCTCTTTTAATACACGCGTACGAATAGGCGACATAAAAAAAACGGAAGACTTGGGGAGCATACAGCCGTCAAATGGAGTCGTGCCACAGCCCTACACTCCACTCACTGAATAACAAAGCATTAAGTCAGAATAGAGGATATTATTGCAAGTCTCTCTCTCTTCCTTCCTCAGTGGCATCACCAAAAATCACACTTCTGCACCACCGCACACACTGTACCAACCAGTCGAGAGCAACTTCCAAAGGGGGAAAGACAGTAGCTGATGTGACTAAGAGCTGTGGACAAACAAGTTACAATACATCGTAATCAGGAGCTCAGTGGCTCAAAACTCACACGATAAAATATTGAAAATGTATCTAAAAGAAAAGGGCAACGGCCTTTTCTTCACCTCGAGATCGAGCTTGGTCACAAGGGCAAACAGCCACCTGTCAATTTTGTCATCTGAAAATATTCTTTGCGGCATTATAAAATAAATCCTTCTGAAGCCGTGATGTAATTCTATACGTGTCGGGTTGCACAACAGCTCTGGTCAGTTTTCTCGGGCTGTCACGCCATTTTGAGGTCTGAAGAAAGGTAAAGTTAATTAGAGACTACAGTTTGGGGGTATGAGTTATTTTCCCCAGGTTTCTGACATAAAGTTGGCCCACTGGGTGCTGCGCTGAAAGCTGGAGTGCCCGCAGAAAGCCCAGCATACCAGAAGAGACCGACTTGAAGGCAATGCCATTAACTGCTTTAAATCTAAGCAATGGACTTTAAAACGGCCATTTCCTGTCTGTATTTATCCTATAGAAGATCTCGACTTGCTTTTTTGTAATTTGCCCTGACCTAATCTCTCCTCTCTTATGTGATCCAGATCCTGGAGGAGAGAATGAAGCTGGAGTGCAAGTGTCACGGCGTGTCTGGTTCCTGCACCACCAAGACCTGCTGGATCACCCTGCCCAAGTTCAGAGAGATCGGTTACCTGCTGAAGGAGCGCTACAGTGAAGCGGTTCAAGTGGAGCCGGTCCGGGCCTCGCGGCTCCGCCAGCCCTCCTTCCTGCGTCTCAAAGAGGCTCGGGGCTACCAAAAGCCCACGGACACGGACCTGGTGTACCTGGAGCGCTCTCCCAACTACTGTGAGGAGGACACGGCCACGGGGAGCACGGGGACGAGAGGCCGATTGTGCAACGGCACCTCGGTCCACACGGACGGCTGCAACGTCATGTGCTGCGGCCGGGGTTACAACACGCACCACTACACGCGGGTCTGGCAGTGCAACTGCAAGTTCCACTGGTGCTGTTTCGTCAAGTGTAACACCTGCAGTGAGAAATCGGAAGTTTTCACATGCAAGTAAGGAACAAGGAAATGGATCACAGGGGGAGGACGAGGGACACGGACGAGGGCCGAAGGTAAGGGCGGGAGGGGGGAGGAGGGAATGATAAAGTGGAATCTGAAGTGAAGGACTTGGAGGTATTTATTACATTTTGCACATTTTGACATCTTATTTGGAATTCTTTAAAGAAACGAGAAAATGAAGTGGAATACGATGATCGGAGAGGATTGGGAGCAGCGAACATTTAAGAGACGCGTTCGCCTGCATTCTGGTACAAAGACACAATGAAGTTGCGGCAGAAAAGATTTGAAGGTCTCTCTTTGACTTCCGGCAAGACGTCAAGGCGAAGACGGCATCTGGCACAGGTGGACCTTACAGACGTTCTACACAAGAGGAAGAGGACTGTCGTTGGACTGTTGGAAAACTTCGGTAACGCGCCAACTGGAAATGCTACAAGTGCTTTCGACCGCCGCGAGAACTAAGACAGGCTCCCGATGAGGCCTGAAAGACGGCGGCGGAATACGTTTAACTGTACACTCACACTGTATCCTGTTAGAACACTGAAGATAAAAACCAAATTATTTATGTAAAAAAAAAAAAAAAAAAAATCTTTCAAATTTTAAAAGCCTTATAGGATGGCTAACAAATTCAAACTGCTCTAACATTTTTCATATCTTTTATAATCTTCGATTGCTACTGATACATTTAAAGCGGGCAGTGACGGTTTTTAGTCACGTTTAAAAGCCACTAAATGGTAAAATACTTCCTAACGGTTATCAGTGCTATCTCGCTATAGAGGAATTCTGTTCTTTTGCACTCACACGGTCACGGTTTTTTTTTTTTTTTATTTTATTTCCTGGGAAATCAGTTATTTGGGAGTGTTGGCGCTGTGCTGACATCTCTCTCATGGACATACCCCCTTCCCGAGGCCAGACTCTTTGTTACGCCAAGAGCCAAAGAGGCAGAAAACACGTCGTATTTTAAGCACCAAACTTGTCAGTCTGAGCGGCACTTCATCCTGACTGCGCTCATTGTTTTGTTTTTGGAGGGCCCTTGACTTCTGAGAAAGCCGTGTAAGCCTCATTGGAACTCTATAGGAGGTGCAATCAGGTTCAGATACAGCCAACATTCCCATGAACGGCAGAGACATGGAATTCCACATGGTGGCCTCTGCTTACACAAGGCCTTCCAGCGCGGTTTAGGCCTGCCTGGGTGGATGGCATGTTCCCTAACCACACGGAAGGGGGTACGAGAGGATCAAAGGCCTCGAAGCTATTTTTGGACATCACCCTTAATGTATTCAGAAATGTTTATTTAGGCTTTATATAACTTACAAAACAATTTGAAGAGTATATTTTTATATGAGGAACGTGGCACTTTATGTCATTTATAGATGGAAAGAGAGTCACTATTGACAAGTGTTTTCTAACGTCATTGTATTCAGATTTGAGAGCTATAAATTATTTGGAATTTATGTCTTTGATCAAAGTTCCTGAACTGTAAATACTTCACGTGTTGTGTCGAAAGTAGCCCCGCTTGTCCACCTTGATACGATCCTTCACAACCCAAAGTAGTCCATAAAAGCTGAGTCCTTCATCGGCGTTACGGAGAGTCCAGAACATCTTGTGGAAACCACTATTAAGTATTTGAGTAAACACATGGAAGTTGCTAGTAGATAATACATTGGAATTCTCACCAAACAACTAAGTGTGCAGCTTTAGATCAACGAGATTTCTGTTTCCAGTTGTCTTAATAGCGCTTTTAGTTAACTAGGGGGCAACACTGTTTCCTAAAATACAGCTTAATTTAAGTTTTTTTTATTATTATTTGTTTTGTGGCAAAATCAAAGTGCATCACTTACAGACATGGACATTTGTATTTTTTTTTTTTTTTATCAATAAAATTTGAGCATCCTTTTAATGCCTCTCGAGTTGTATGTCACACTTTTACTGGCCTTATTCAAATAATTACAAAAAGCTGTTTGTCACACACAATACTTTATTAGTCATTATATAAATGTATTATCTGACCCAACCAAACATGACATATGCCTTAAATCCTAACAGGGTGTTTTTTTTTTTTTTTTTTTTTTTTTGAAGGCCGATATTAAACCAGAAGGCACAAGTACATTATAGTGGAGCCCTGTGGTATAAAATGCTGATATGGGAAACAAGAAATTTTAGCCTAGACTGATGTGCTCCTAATGTGTTAGGAGGTGAACGCACGGCCGCGGCGATGCCACCTCGTTGAGCCCGGCTGACTTGCACAGCCTCTTTCCTGTGGGGCTGAAAAGCATTGCAGCCAGCCAGTCGAGCGCAAGTAACAGCTGTTTTGTTAGCTGTCTGAAATCCTGGGGACCGGAACCACATAAGCTCCCTTCACTATGCTGGCGGATTGAGGGGAGAGTCCAGCCAATTGTTTCAATACATTTTGTCATTAAAAATCAGAGGCAGAGCAAACAGGGTGGAGCAGGGTATGGACCGGCCCGTAAAGCGCTGCATTGTTGGGTTGTCAGGACCGGTCAGCTTATCCAGCAGCAGGAGGAGCAGGGAGGGATGTCATTCTGCAAACTAATGCTTCTGGTCTGATTCCCTCACTCTCTCACTCATTCAGTCACTTACTCTACGGATGCACACTTTTAGTGTGCACTTTCTACTGAATCACTAGCTCCGCTCAAAAGAAGCAGCGCACGCACGAAAACACAAAGCTACAGCTAAATAAGGAAGTAATATTAAATGTCTAAGAAAGTCTACGGAGTCTGGTACAACTCAAATACACAGTAATTAGCTCAGAGCAAAGAGAAGCCTGGCAAAGGGTCAAATAAGAACTCGATGTTGTGAGTTTTGCTTGCTAATAATTTATGCTGCATGCTGTAAGCCCTTTCATGCCCTTCTTCAATACTACCGTGCAGCAAGATAGAAATAGAAGGAGGAGATGAAGAAGAAGATGAAAGACTACGGTGAGTATAAAACTCATTACTGTTAAAACCTTACAAGAATTATTACAAAAGCAAGCAGAGATACAGCGACATGCTCATAGTGTACACTGAGCCTTGTTTTTAAGTTAGAAAACATGCACAGCGTCAGATATTCATCTTGCTTTTGCAGTTTCCACTGCCTTAGATTGTAATATTAATATATACGTTTAGACGAGCTGTTATTTGAAGCGTTTGAATAAGGAGGTCTTCATGCCAGAGCCAAGATGCCACCATTTAATTAGGTGAGGAGGGGAGGGGGTAGATTACATCATGTTTTTGGGTCATTCTCCGTTTCATGGTTACCGCAGAAGCCACTATGGGCCTGGGATTAAACTCCAACCCCTGCTGGTAACATCACTGTCTCTGAAAAATGAAAAGCCTGGACACTGCGGTGCTCTTTGTCTTTGGATTAAACCACAAAGAGGCGGCCTTACCAAAAGGTACCAGCGTGTGCTCGCCTCTTCATTTCCCAGACTCGGGTCAAGACAAAAGCCAGAGCTCCTGACATTCTGACCTCTGCTTCTATACAAGGGAGACCCCATGGGCCTTTTGTGTATCAGTAATACCTTGTGCCCCAGCTGGGCATGAGCGCTGGCATTACTGAGGTAGAGAAGGAGGTTATATATATATACATATTTATTTCTCTAATAGAAATATCTCATTCAAAAGCACCCTTTCTATCGGCAGTGCGGCTGTCAGTTATTCTGAACAGGCACAGAACGTATGCGTTGGATAATGTGCAGGTCTTCAACCTGCAGAGGAAGCTGAACTACTAGGTAACATTAACGAGGCTTGTAACACAAAAGGCGTACATGTTCACCCAGGAGTATACGTGCGCACATGTACTATGATCCCTTCTAAAACTTTGCGTGAAAACCTGCTTGTGGGTTGAGAACCTTCTTCCTCCTTCGCTGCTCCTCCACTTTCTTTAGGAGTCTTTCCTCACAGTTTTGAGCAGCAGGCTTCCATCTCGCTCCTCCACCAGGAAACCCAACTCCCTGAGCGCGGAGTAGTCAGCTGGGCCGCGGCGTTCCAGGTTGGCAACCAGCTCCTGGTTCTGCAGGTTTTGTTCCAGGAGGTTCCTGACGGTGAAGATGGCCCACTGAGTGATAACTGGAGGCGTCTGGCTAAGGACAACAACGGCAGAATTTCAAGAGAGAATAAAATGAGAAGAGATTTTTTTTTTTTTTTTTTCCCCAGCATTTAGTTAGTTTCCTGAATAAAGAAAACCAAAGGAAATAAAACATGTCATCAGTGAGGAAAAATAAGTTCAAATAGCTAATTACTGAAATTCTGAATTTTTTTTTAAAAACAATCAACTTCAAAGCAACTACAGCACCTTAAATAAAATATAATTTAATGATAAACATGGGCTATCAAATAGTTTGAATGCACTTTCAGATATAGATAGTTAAAAGACGGGCTGGTACCGAGGTGAACAGTAAGACAAGGATCGCAGGCCAATCATCTTCAATGTCCAAGTCATGATGTGAAACTTATGAGTGCCTGTATTTGCCTCAGGCAAATCTGAGTGCGCAGATGGCCCAGCAAACCAACAGGTTTTGCAGACAGGTTATGTATATTTCATGACACAAAACATCTGGGCTCACTCCTTTCGAGTTTCCCCCACAAATTTAGAAATTATTTTTTTCCCTCTGACAGCGTCCCCCCCCCCCCCAAACAGAAACAAATTCGGACATGTACAGGAAAGAAGGTAGACAAGAGTGGGCTGTGCAGGGCACAAAGGCTCAGCTCAGACAATTGACCTGGTTGAAAGGCAGCTTGGCACGGTGCCCTCACTTCAGTGAGCGAATATCATTATAGGTAGATTTCCTTCAGTTCAAAGTCCAGGTCTGCTGGTTGCCGACTGAGCCGAGCTGAACTGGGAGCTTCTTCCTCAGTGAGCGAGCTCAATGCACAGCAGTCCTTTAATGATTGTGAAGCTTACACTGTTATGCGGGAGAGATTAATGTGCATCGGCATTTTTAGGGACGTTCTGGAGTTAATAGTGATGTCGTTTTTGGATTGCATCATTTCGGTGTTTATAATGTTCTACCCTCCTCCTGTTTGTAAATGAAAGCTGACAAAATATTTGAAATGCAAATTAAAACACCCCGCAGTGATCTAAATAAATTCCATGAATCTGACCAAACTCTCTCTCTCTCTCTCTCTCTCTATATATATATATATATATATATATATATATATATATATATATATATAAAAAAAAAAAAAGAAGAAGAAGAAAAAAAAAAAGAAGAAATTCCAACATTAATCTTCATTAAAAAAATATAGGATATATAGCACGGTTACTGTACTGAATTCGCATTCGCTTGCCTAAACTGGTAACTCGGTACTACCTAGAAGTGGATTAGAAAGTTACTCGTGTGTTGGATAACCTTGACGAACCAAAATGTGCACGCACAAGCAGGGCTCACCGTTTTCAACACTGAACGCAACCCTGTTGACACTATTAAGCGAGGATGTATTCAAAGTTGGTGAAATTTCAACAAGTTCGCCGTGCCAGCCGGCACACACTGCAGTCATTAGAGCTCCGTGCAGTGCTTATTTTTGGTTGCAAACCCCTAAACTTTCCTGCACAAAGATGCCAAGTTTAATTCTCAAAGTGCCAGAATAAGATGACTAAGATGACTTCTGGGCATAAATATGAACAATGATTTAGATAAACAGGAAATGTATGCAAATACACACACATGTGTTTGTGTCTCCAGATCACCGTGTGTTAATGAAGGATACAAGGGTTGTTGCTGTCGATGTTGCAGTTGTCCAAGATGAGCGGGATGCCTTCGAGTTCTCTCACCTGAGGAAACACGTTTGTGAAGACGCAGAGGAATAAATTGCTTTCGATGGATTTCATTTCAATTTCAAAATATTGGATATCAGAGATTAAACACATGTTAACATATTTATTTGCTCAACGGAAATTATTTTCAGTGTTGAGTCAGAGTATCCGTGTGTGTATTCGTGTCAGGCCATTCTGTATTACACTAACATGCCATTCTTGACATCTCACAGCAGCAAAAATGAAGCGGGTGTAAACAGGAATGGGTATCGTTCAAAAATAACAGTTGCCAATACCTTGACTTTGATTGCAGTTCCTGAATGATACATTTTTCGATAGCAATTTTTTTTTTTTTTTTTTTAAATAAAAATCCATTTGAAGAACTTGTGAAAAGAACAGAACCATCGAGAATGATTTTAGCAACACTTGCGCTTTTACCGCTTTAACTACTCAAAATTTCTTCCGGGAAATAAGCATGTAGTTGTTGCTTTCAACACGCGACTCTGAAGTCGACTCTTTTGAATGGACGGAGAAACCAATAACATACCACCAGCGCAAAAGGGCCATTTAATATGCAAAAAGGAACCGAGAGAGCTCTCGTCAAAACTCTTTTGAGTGAGCAAAATTAAAACGGTAGCATCGGATTTCGCCGGACCGTCTAATCACTGCAGCAAGTGAAAAAAAGTCCGCAAAGTCAATGTAAACGTACTTAAAGGTAACGGATACATGCTACTTAAAAATTACGTCTTGAGATGTCCTTAGCGGAGCCTCGCGCCCGTGCAAAAGCAGCCGTGTGGTTGTGGCTTATCCTAAGACCACCACAACAGGGTGATCTGCTCTTTATCATGTGTCCGATTCTATAGGCGTAATTATTGCGTTTGCCAACTGCTGCCCTCCTTTTGCCGTTGTGGTCACCCTGCGAACACATTGGCAGGAGCAACAAAACACGACGTAGTGCCGAGTTGCAGAAAATGGAAATGTCATTTAAGCTGTCAAAGAGAAGCTGAGCACCCAGGGCTGTGTTTTCCACAGAGCCGACGGTCTGAAGCTGCTTACATTATGTCCAAACCCATAAAGAGATGAATAACAAGCGACTGGACCCCGACTTCAGCCCGGTACGCGCCGCTCGGAGCTTTGCGCGCAGATCTTAAATTACGATCTCTCCCAAAGGTGAACAGAATGAATTTTGGTTTACTGGAAGAGATCTGGGTGAAAACAGATATGGGGGTGATTTCTGACCACTGACGGACCACAGATCAGCATCCATAAATATTATAGAGAGGCCAACTAAGGGTGGCCATCCCACAAGCATTCCACAAATCTGTTTCTATTAAGTACAACCGAGTCTATAATGAGCCATAGATACTGCAGAGGTTGACCCCCCCCCCCCCCCCCCATATAAAGCTGTATAACCTTTCTGTGCTTCATGCTAAACAGTGAGATGCTGACAGATGGCGATGGAGGAAAAACTGATAAGATCGGGAGGGAATGTTTCACATTAAAGTGAAGGAGCACGCAGCCTCTTGCGCCATCTGACTCGACGCTCATCAGCACTCCTCGGTCGTCCTCGGGAGATCACGTGGTTTCGTCTAACGGCCCATTACGAGAACACGCACTCCAAACATGCCAGTTTACTGTGGAGGTCTGTCAAAGCAAGACCAGCTGGGCCTCCCAGACCTCTCAACTGCCTCTTGACCTTCGACCTCATTGTGTTGGAGTGATCAAGGGTGTTCACTACATGCTGAGAGACCCCAGATCCCATCAGTGGAGGAGTAGAGCAGGAAAAAAGAAAGGAAATCTAAAGAACAAGAGTGCGCAAACAATCTCATTTTAGGGGATCTACTGGAGATACCCCCCCCCCCAAACTTTTTCTAAACCTTAATTTCCTGACAGAAGTAGGATTTTAGGGAAATCTTTACAATCTTAAAACGCAAAAAGCAACAAACGGATTTCCTCACTAAATAATTAATGATCAAAACTGATGACAGTTATTTCTCTAAAATGTGAATAATCAATTACTAGAATAATAAACTATTTTATGTTGGCTGTGACACAGCCAACAGTTGCACAGTACATCAATAGCATTGCAATCTATTAGAGGGTAAATTCGAAGACGTAACCAAACCACAAATTTCAGTGCTTTACCATGCCGCCAGATAACCCTTTCCAACAGGGAACTGAAGCCGTTATATTGCTATATTCAAGGCCACCAGACTAATTTCACAAAAACAGTGATTTTACCTTCCAGAACACGAGAGCTGCTTGTGTACACCTGCCTGGACCGGTAAGTTTGTTTGTGTTATTGTGTGCCTTTGGTAGCGTTTCAACATGGTCATTTAAATGTGAGCTAACACCAACGTCAACCCCACTTCAAAAAAAATCCAAACTATCTCGTCATTCATCCGTCTAGTCCAGTGTAATATATTTCTAACCTTGTTCTGATTGCTGGAGTTTCTGTGGCAGAGGTTTCCTATCAGCCTGATGAGGTGGGCCTTGAAGCTGATGACAGGAGAACTGGAGGAAGAGTCTCCATCTCCACTGAAGGAGAAGTTCTGAGCGGCGCTGAAAATGTTCTTACTAGCCTTCCCGATGGCGTGCACCTGCTCCAGGAGCCCTGCAAGGAAAATGGAAAGGGAGGGTAAAAAAAAAAAAATAGGAGAAGCAGAGAGTGAGAAAGACACATTATATTTAGCTGAAGCTTAAAAACAAAGCAGACCATTGAAGAGTACAGCTATTCTGAAGAAAACCGGATTTGAGTTATTTCGTATTAAAATTTCTATATTTAAGTTTTACATACATTTGATACGATGTTGTTAAATCGTAAAAAATAAGTGATCCACTTCACACTTATTTGTATTTTCAGTGTCTTATACTGCCTGTTAGCATTGAGTAGGGTTGTGTGCAGGAATCCTAACTTGCTGTCTGCTGTTGATTTTACGGTAGTCTGGAGCTGTGTACTCAAACAGAGAGATTCTGTGATGGTTTATTCACCGACAGTGGTCACGAGAAGATCAGGATGGTCCTGGAGGATCATGAACTGCTTGTTGTCCGAGGTCATCTCACACAGCACATCCAGCAGGCTGATCACCGTCAGCGCCTCCTGCAGGACCTGCTGGAGATTGCAAACATCATGTGTCAAGTCACACGGAGAAAAGCATGTTTTGTGAGACAACGCTGAGGCGGAAAACTCTCTATTAAAGGTAGTTAAAAAAGTAGGAACCTAAAACTCCATAGGGAGTGGGGGGGGGGCAACCCAACAACAACCAGGTGTAAATGCCGGATTATCACACTCCTCTTTGTTTTTGAGGTCTGTGGGAGATAAATTTGACTGGTTTGTTATGTGTACCTCATCACTGGAAGCAGAACCAGTAGCAAGTGTCAGCACAGCTCCACAGCCTTCCTGGAAGGAGCTGGCCAGGAAACGAGCCACGCTGGGAGGGACGCCACACTGCTCTGAGTCCTCCTCTCGTAGCTGAGCAAAGAGCAGCTCTAATAGAGTGACTCTGGAAAACACATGTACGTCTTCATGACAAATCTATATTAGCTTTTAGTATCAGATAGTAGCATTAATAATAGATTTTCTGTGTACATCAACTGAATATTTTTGCTGCTTTGGATTCATAAAATTCTCAAAATAAACATTTAACAGGGCGGTCTTTGGAATTTATTTGAATGAATTATTCATCTGTTCAAAGTGCAGAACCTTTCATGGTGTGACATCCCAGAGTACATGTTCTCCACCAGAGCTGAAGACCTGAGAAAGTGTTGGGTTGCAATGATCACCCTGGAAATGTAGAAATAATGAAATAGTTACAAGTAGTAGAAAGTAACGAGCAGCTGCTTGAAATAATACACATCACGTCATCACATACATAAGGCC
Source organism: Brachyistius frenatus (assembly GCF_029030835.1). NCBI lineage: Eukaryota > Metazoa > Chordata > Actinopteri > Embiotocidae > Brachyistius > Brachyistius frenatus. The sequence continues at coordinate 327,678 of NW_027210632.1, forward strand.
CAAACACATACTTACGTCCAGTCCAGGTCAGGTTGGGTCCTACAGAGCTCCATCACCCTGAACGCCAGCTGGATATTCTCCGGCTCAGACAAATCCTCCACCTTGGTCTCATCCAGACATGTGTGGAGAACCATGGAGATGTAGTTCACCGCCTTCTCATCGTCAACACCCAGCAGCTGCCTGTTCACACGTGTTTGGGTTGATTCAGTGTGAGGAGAGAAACTTGGCTACATGCAGTAGAATATGTAGTGGTGTAAAAGAGGTTTAATTTGTCCTCAAATCAACGGTGTTCTTTGTGTGGAAGAGTCAGAGATGGGGAGGATAAGATGAGGAGTTAAAAACACATATTATTATTACTTTCAATAACAGTGTTGCTTATTGTGTTAACAACATAACTGCAACTCTGACATGCAAAACTTACAGGAAGAGATCTGGGAAACTGAGGCGCCAAATGTCATCTTTACACATTTGGTTTCCAACTGCCAAGTTACCAAGGAACTGGATCCCACAACGAACAGCTGAGCCACAAAGGATGATTTAAAAAAAAAAAAACACACACAAAAACAAAAACACAGATGAAATGTTAAAACAGTCACCTAAAAAGCAGAATCATTTTATGAAGTATCAGTGGCCTCATTTTGCACTTACGTTCAAACAAGGCATCTGTGTTCTCCGTATTTATGGTCTGAAGAAAACTCAGGAGTTTAAGGGACACATCAATGAAGCCAAGTTCCCTACAGGAAAGGAGAATCATTGTAAGTTCAACTGCTTCTTTGCTTTAAAAAGTACAAAAGATGGGTCCAATCATATAAAACACTCTAACATAACGTAACCCAAAACAATGGCACAGGAATAAATCCTCCCATTGTGCAACATACAACAGAATTTTTTTTGTTCAGACAGAGGTGTTGATTTTAGACAACACACTTTGTAGCATCCTTTCTGCCCACCTATCCAAGGCTTTTTACACAACGAGATACATTTCAGCAGGAAAAATAGTAGCTGAAAAACACTTCTCCATTTAATCACATGACTGATTGAATGCAGGGTCAAATACAGATTGGAATTTATTTATTTTTCTTATGTTTCCACAATATCGCTGCACCGTTGTTACCTGAGCAGACTTTGGTTGCGTGTACTCTGGACACAGGAGTTCCTCTGGGCCCTGAAGCACTCGGCAGCCAGCTGGAGCTGCAGGGCAAAGGACTGCAGGTCCTCGCCGTCTTCGCTGGCAACCTGCAGCTCCTCATACAGCCTGGTCAGGACCTTCAAGAGGCTGGAGAACACCTCCTCCTCCACAGCATCCCTGAGAACAGAAAAAAATTACAAATATAAATCGACCGAAAAAAAAAAAAAAGGAGGGCGGTTATTTAATCTGGCCGAGTGGTTTCCAAACTGGGCGACAGCCAGGGAAAATGTAGAAGCCATTATAACCTTGAATCCATCCCTTGAAGCTCATCAATGATGCACTTAGTTCCTCTCTCCTCTCTTTCACTCTCCATGCATTTATAAGCCACCATTGCATCTCACTGACTTTATGCTTTCTTTCTCCAATAGTTTGGTTTATTACATCGCTTGCATAGTTTTGTTGTGTTTTTATTGATTGGTGTTGTTTTTTTTTGCAAGTGTGTCTGGCTCTGGAGCTGCAGGGTTCGGTCCTGTGTGGTTACAGGCCCCAACATTTATTTACGGTCTTCTTTAGGCGACTTTTGTTGCATTTAGATGTCCTGTACAAAATAAAAATGAAAAAAAATGACTTGACTTAATGGTAACGTACCTGAATGTAAACGTCAACAAAAAGGATGTTCTTAACTTTGGTTTGCAGCATATGTCAAAAGACAGTATTTCTTTGTACGTAAGGAACTATTTATTCTACACGTCCTTGAATATTACATCGTAATTTAGTTTGAAAAATAAATGATAAATTGTTTAGCAAAAACAAAGATCTTACTTCGTAGGCCCAAAGATGAGCACTGGAGATTTCCCAAATATCAAAAGAGCACGTATTTAAGTCACACCGCGGTCAGCTGGCTTACAAAACCTACAGTTTATGAATACGGTAAACGACGTTTATTAGGTTTGAATTACAGCAGACATCAAACTAATCCGCTGGACGTAAAATGTTTGAGAGCAAGTAGACAGCTGGGTGACTTCAAAGCTCACGCGAGCTAAGCAACAACGCTTAACACCTTTAAATGTCTACGTACAAAAAAAACAACAACAACAGCGAATGACCGTACCTGAATTCCTTGTCCCGCAAGGCAGCTGTAAACGTTTTTAAAACCTGCAAGTGTTTAGGGTCGCGGTTTTCATTCAAAATGCCAGCGACGGAGGCTGGGATTTCCAAATAGCTGTCGGTGGTAGCTGCCATGTTCGCCTGCTTCGTGCGCGAGCGGCGTTTCCGGGTGACGCTTTCGAGCACGCGATTGGTTTAATTCTGGATGAGGGGGGGCGGAGTCAAAAGCACGTGCCGCTGTTTGCACACAACTCGCCGGTGCAGCCTCGACGAGACTCTCCGGTCAGATAGAGACGGCAGAAGAGTAATGTGTAATGTATGAACGGCAAACAACAGAGAAGCAGTAAAGCCAAGGCTAAAGGTATGAAGAAACCAGGTGAATTTTATATTTGTTTTGGAGTAAAAAAAAAAAATAGATGTAGTAATACTAGTGCGATAATAGTAAACACAGAAGGTGAAATGGTGAGAATTTTATATGGATTTTGGGAACCTTTTTAAAGACGGGGCCTTTCAGATCCGGAAATAAAGCGAGGCCCACTTTACAGCCTTTATCATGCCAGTTGTAGTGCTAAAGTGATTATTCTCTTTTTCTTTTTTTTTTTAAACTTTATTATGACACACCGATTGACACACCAGGGTAGTTACCCACTTTGTCCATATTTTAAACCAGGGAATCAAGAGAATAAGCAATATTGCTATTCATTTATGAATAGTACAACAAAAACACTATATCTTTTTTTTTTTTTTACTGAACATGTAGTATGAATGTGTGAAATATATTCTAAGAACTACCACAGAGACAGGAAGGATTTCAGAGGAAATAGTCTGGCCTTTTTGAACTGTGAACTGCACATTGAAGATGACAGAAGCCTCAACATCAAAGTTTACCAAAAAAAAAAAAACACCACACACAGGTCAAAACTTGCTCTTTGGAGCAAAAGCAGAAGTTATCAGAACCCTCCACCACTTGGCCTAAAACATAGAATAGAAGGAAAAGGGGAAGGAGGAGGGAAAAAACACTCTAGGGAAGCTCCTAAAACATGTGGTTACCCAAACTGGCCTTTCATCAAAACCAAGAAAAAAGAACAACAGAGAGGAAAAAGACAACAAGTGGACTAGCATTGTCATTCCTTGTGTTGCAGGAAGAATGTCTGAAAAACTCAGGAGGATTTTCAACAAACAAGGTATCCCTGCACACGTCAAGCCCTGGAACATTTTGAGGCAGAGTAATGTAGCGTACGCAGTCCAATGCAGGAAGGAATGCTCACACTTGTACAAAACAACTGCTTTACAAGCGCATGGCACAACACTCCTCATGACAGGACTCAGCGGTCCATCTTCCTCTGAAGGACAAGGGGCGCTCCTTTTGGCCAGGGAAGACCGATAGTTAAAAAGAAAAAAGAAACCCTTTCACACCATGACTATTGTGACCCAAGTGGCTCACAGGATGACCAGGTGGGTCTCGCACGTGACACCAACACTCTCAAGGTGTCAACGACCCTACGAGGGGTCAAAACTTTCTCATTCAGCCCCGACAAATTGCGGGACAACTGTTGCAGCTGCAGCAGCGAAGCCACAAGATAAGCCTTTGTGATGCCCCTGTAATGTGGCAAATTTTAGATTACAGATCCGTATGGTTGTCCCCTGTGTTTCCACTGGCTGGGAACAGCAGAGCGGCGGTGAAAGGCAGCTCGATGTGGAGGAGAGTTGATTATGGATGGTAAGAAGCATCCACCTCAAGCAATTTGTCAGCCTCAAGATGAGGCCTTCGAAGAAGCAAACATTCCCATTATAGAATTCCCATTATTCATTCTTTGAGTGGAATAACTGGAAATATCCTCACAAACTGGAAGTGGTATGGTATGATGGGGTAATCTGAAGTTCCAGGAAAAACAGGACATCCTATCAGATTTGAGTTTTTTCTGGAAACCTCAGTTATGCTAACGAGAAGACGATCAGTTTACTCTATTGTGGTGGACGATCTACCTCTCTTTAGGAGAAAAAAACCCCCAAAAAACACAATTAACCACACAGAGTCTATATTACTCACAGATGGTCTGATACTCTGTCAGTACAAAACACAATCACTGTTGTTAAGAACTCCATAAATGAAGCGTTTTTATTATCAAATGAAGCATGTTGTCTTTGGTCTGTCAAATAACAGAGGAAATGAAGTAAAAATCTAACAGTTCCACAGGTTCAGCAACAGTGTATCATAGTGGCAGCCGTGACAACAAACTATAAACTTAAACACAGTCTACAGTGGTTCAGGAGATGACAGACAGCTATTTGCACGCCGTTAATCTTTTATATTATTTTATTCCACTCTTGTAAAATGCATCTTTCAAAACATCTGGAGTTGAAGTATCAAGTGAGAAATGAGTCTGCTTAGAAAAATAGCTTTTCAGCCATGCAGACAGTGTGTCTCTATGGATGCAAAAATGACATAAAAAATGACAGAGTATGTGTCCAAAACATTTAATGCTCCCATGAGGTTGCCATTTGTACTTTTGTCTGAAATGTCAGATGATGGCTTAGATGGTTCGATGGCTTGTCATTAAATTTTGTTTGGATTACATTTTTGTTTTGATTTTCTCCATTTATTAGATTCATGCAATAGAGATAGAGAGGAAAAGTGAGGAAACAGGGCAGCGATACGACATGCAGTCGGGGCCGTGCAGGTGGGACTTAAACCAGGGTCTCACTGCTGAGGGCAATTGTGCCCAAATGGTTTGCAAACTAACCACTTGGCTATAGGTTGATACCCTCATATCGACGTCTAAAGATAACCCCCTGACATTTCATCTAAGATTACCATCAGATCAAAATTTTTGTTTATGTAATACTTTGGTTTATACCCAAAAACTAATAACGTTCTCATCTTCCTCAGGAGTGTTTACGTCTAATTAATGAACATTAGCATGCTTAAAACCAAATTAAGATGACGAACATGGCATTATACCCAACCTAATGTGAGGTATAATGCCATGATGTTAAAGCATTGCTGTGTAAGTACAACCTCACACAGGCTGTAGACTTTTTGTAATGTGTTCTTATTTTCTTCTTGTAAACTAATGATCTGGATGGGTTACAAACTGAAACTGCATTCAGGGCATGTGTCAGACTTGTAAATGAACTTGAATTTCACAAGCAACATCATTAACCTCTGAGGCTTTTTTGAATATTCGGCACAATAAATGTGTCACGTCCAGGTATTTATGTTTAAATAATATTTGCCAGGTTACGTGTTGTATCGCATTGCAGTGTTTTCATTCTCTTCTTAGCTGAGCTCAAAACCAGAATTCAGAGATGAAGATATGGATGCTGACAAGATTGCAATAAACAATGACCCCTGAATTGACATAGTCCATAGTCACCCCCAACAGAAGTTCTTTGGGGCCAGAGATAGACCTCAATTGACGGACTACACCTGAGAGAGGACAAAGATTAGGATTAGTGACTGAATTTCAGTTTCATAGATATACAAGAAGCCTACATCTAATATCAGTATTATGAATGATGAAGAATTTGAGAAAGGATTGACAGCCGTGTTAAACTCAGACCCTCCCCTCTTACCTATAATCATGCCATCTTTGACGCGTTTCACCACGTCAAAAGGGAACTGGTTATGTGCATCCATGATGCTGAAGTAAACATCTGTTGAATCAGGGAGATGAGCAGTGTGAGCTGCGATAGATGTCCGCAGCAAAATTATTTCTGTTGGAAGATATTTAATTTATTAGTATAATAGAAGCAAACCATGAAGTTCATTCACTTCTTCATATCACATATTAACATTAGGATGAGACAATTGTTCTGTGAGTTGAAATATGTAGTTGCATCGCATGTTCTTTTGCAGGTTAGTAGGTGACGGCAAAAAACATGCAATACACTGTCTGGCCACTAGAGGGTACCGTGCAAGTGTCACGTTTTGCCTCTGCTCAGCGGAATGTACACAAACAAACATGTGACCAAGGTCTAAGAAGGAGGTCACGTGATTGAAGAGATAGGTCGGTGGTGGGTGGATTAAATCCAGGATTTACATGCAGCATACCAGTGTTAAAGAGATGTGGATTTCTACAAAGAAATGAGACGTGGCTGTGTTTTTCCCAACTGTAACTGCGTGGCAGAACGTGACACTGACACAGCCTGCTGTAGTGGACTGACACGTGTATCACATGATTTGGTGTGATCCTGAGTCGCCCAGAAGGCTGTTACAAAGAATTTTGTTTCGCTCGACTTTGTCTTACCTTCTGGTGTACTTAGGTGGCTGAGTGTTGGCAGAGAGAGAGCGGTGAAGGTCATTAGGTGGACTGGGTGGAGACCACAGTGAGTGTCATGTGGGTGGCAGGCCTTACTGCAACGCAGAGTGGCTGAGCCATTTCTGTATTTAAGAGTGACAGACAAACGGGGATCGAAAAGAGGAAAGATATGTTAAAGGAAAAAAGAAGACAGGTTTTCTGAGGGAGAAGTGCAGATTAATCACAGCTTCAGTCTACACAACAAACAACTGTATTCATAAGAAAGGACTTTGACCAAACCTGGCATCACCTGAATGGTCCCATAGACCTCTACGGTTAACCAAGCAATGTTCATTCTTAAATAAGAGGCCAAAGCCATGATTCCAAACCCTGGAATCATGTTGGTGAAGGCTCCCTGACGTGAAGACAGTAGTGCTTTCAAACGTAACCTCAAAAACTGGAGAAGGAGCTGAGCCATGTAATTAGCAGCGAGCAGGTGAGTCCAAGTGGTTTGCTGAGGCCAAGCCACAGAAATGATTGTGTGGTATTCCACACCGGTGCAATGTCACCAAGGAAAAAGGCTAGTAGGAAACCAGAATGTAAGAATGAATGTCATATGATGGAATCCAATGGCATTTTTCCTCAGTAGAGGGAAAAGGATACAAAAAAAAATTGACAACTGAATCCACATTAAGGCAAAAAAAAAAAAAAAAAGACCAGAAATCAGAAGAATAAACACAAGTACTATTACTGTGATTATACAACATTTTACTACTCTTAAATATACAAAATAATTATCTTAGCATTTAAAAAATTAGGTGGTTATAAAATGAAAAGATCTGCAGGAATTACAGTGTCATACTTTTCATATCTTTGCACTTTCAATCAAGCTTCTATGCACCAAAACCCCAAAAACCACCAGGAGGAAAGTGGAAGGGTGGAAAATTTGTCAGCTGCATTTATCCAGCTGACCAACACAGCTACCGGCCCCTTTCTGTATCACTTACAGAAAATTAACTGATAACCACCCAATACCAACACTACAAGCACGATCCATCATAAGAGCCAAAATGTTGCTTCACCACTAATTGAGCCCCCATCTTGGCCGGGGCCCCAGGTGGCCATAAATAAAGTGCCGCGCTTATTTTTCTTGCCATCCGCTACAAGGCGAGGCCCGTTTGATCCTTCGCTGAGGCCGCTTGGAACACATCATAGGAAAAATGGGTTTCAACATGAGAAGTGACCGCAGCAGAGGAAGCATGAGAGGCCTGGTAGAAACAAACCATTGATGTGTGTGTCTGCTTATATAGAGCGAAAAGCCATTTTTATGTCACTTTTTAATTTCAGACATATAGAAAAGACACATAGGGGGAAGGAAAGCTGCCACACAGACATGAGGGAGAAGGAGTGGCCATCAATGCTTGATGTGTGTGAACAATATTGACATTGTGTTGAAGTGATCCTCAGCAACTAACAAGCCCCATCTAGTGGTACATAAAGTCTCCTACTGTCCCAAATCTAATGCTACATTACAACAAAAAGGCATCAAGAGTTGTTAAAACAGCTAAATTGCAATAAGAGTAGCTGTTTTATCATCTCACTGATTTTTGTACTTCTCTCTAGTTCAATTAGTAATTTAGACTTTGGTTTAGTAAAGACTATTTTACGATAAGATCAATGATCAACTCCATCTTAAAGTAATAGTTTAACATTGAGTTTTTTTGAAGAGAGTAAGGTGAGAAAATCGATATCGTTCTACAGTCTGGTTTTGATCTTCTCATCTAACATTCATCAAGAAAGTAAATAAATGCCCAGCTTTTTAAGGAATAACGGAGAATATTTTCTTTATATATATCACAGTGAGCGGGTTTTAATTTTGGAATAACTGACTCTTTCTCGGCTTCCTATCTCCAGCCCAGAACTAGCGTCTATAATGAGCAACTGCACTTTATCAACTCAGTGCAAAAAGCACCCCATAATCCAGCAAAATACAACACAAAGACTTCAAGTTGCTCATATTAGCATGGTGAGTTGGACTGTATATGAGGAAAGGTAGCAGACCGGCAGTGAGAAGCTATAAAAAATAAGTTGATTTTTAAACTAACTACTTAAATCCATTAGAATAGATTTAAAAGAATTATGGTATGTTTTTGCACACTAGTCTATAATGAACTGTATTAAGGTGAAGGTGGACAGCTGGAGCTTTTGAGTCTTTCAATTACATGACTGGTGAGTATAAAACCGGGAGAGAGACTTCAGACGTTCAAACTCTTCCTTTCCATTTCACATTCTTCGAATATGGAAATATTCCTGAGGGCCGAATGATCTGCTCGTGTGTGACGAACACAGCAATCTTGGCCATGTACAGGTGTGCTGTCCCGTAGCGAATCAGCCTCATCTCCACGGTCAGAAAGAAGTCCCGGGGCTCGGACAAGGCGCGGCGCAGTGAGATCACGCTTCCGTGAGCCTGCTGCTGCACAACGAAGTACCCATCCTCGTCTCCAGAGACTATACTGAGGAGCAGTTCGTCCCCGGGGACAGAATTAAAGGGCCCCATCCGGAAAACGTCAGCTGGTACGGGGGTATTGGTTGGGAAGCTGATGTTGTAGAAGGAGATTCTCAACGGCAGTGAGAAACACGACGCAGGATCCCGCCTGAACTCGCAAGTTGCGCGTTCGCAACGGCTGCAACGGAAAAATGAAAGGAGGGGCTCATTGGATGGGCAGAAACAGCTGCACACAGAGAGATGGCGTAAGGGATGGAAACTGGGGAGTGACAGAGGAATTTGTGCCCCAAAACTGTTGATGAATGTCACCAGCAGGCCAAAATCAAACAAATAAGAGACGAACAAGAGCGTAAAACGAGAACAATAACAGGAAGGAGTCTTAATACTAAGCTACGTACAAGTTAGACGTATCGTAGCTGAGAACAAGAAGTCCCTTCATTTTTTAAAACCAGGTAGCCACTCGTCAGCTCTTACCCCACTGCTGTTTTCTGGAAGTTTGGAGGACACTGAAAGGACAGACAGCGGTATCCTCCCTGAAGATTGAAGCAGCTCTGAGAAACAGAGCAGGAGTGGGTTCCCGCTGCACATTCATCAATGTCTAAAGACACAGAAGAAGACAAACGTGAGACGTTTACTACAAATAACACATCAGGGTTTCAGTTTGACCCGTATCAGGAAGCTTTGACAAGTTTTTCACACAACCATGTCAAGGTGGAAGTGAGCGAGTATTCCAGGTCACTTAATCAACATCACCACCTCGGTTACGCATGTTTTTGTGACCGCTGGTACGAGCACATTTAAGATTTCACCACGGACTTAAATCGTCAGTGCAGAACACACATCAGATTTTGAGTCAAACTCGAGAAATCAGCTTCAGAACGTTTCAGGTCCATGGTGAAATGCACCGTACCAGTTGTAACAATAACACGTGTAACGCAGGTGCTGATGTTGATCAAGCAATGTAACTTGGAATATTTACTCATGTCTGTAAACTTTTTGATGACTCCTCGTATGCACACTTCATATCACTGCCTGCCCTTTTCCAATAGCATGAATATTTAAATTGATATTTGATCTGAAACGCTTTTTGTTTTTCATCATTCTCGGGCATGAATCTATGATGCTTTCTTAAATACGTACAATTGTGAGAACTAAACATGTCTGTTAATGTCAATGTTTGTCTCGTCACCGTGACACGTGCGTCCATCATTGGCCAGTGTGTAGCCCGTGGGTGGGCAGCCACAGCTGAAACTACCCGCAATGTTGAAGCAATTGTAGGAACACACCTGCCTTCCAGTAGGCAGAGCACACTCATCAATATCTGAGGATGGCAGAAAAGAACGGATGATTAGTAACATATAACGGAGAATTTTTACTTTAAAGCTTCCCAGAGATAAACTCCTTCAGCTGAGCAGCCGTAGCATCGGCTCTAGATGTTTCATTGACAGGTAATCCACCACAAGCTGACAATACCTTCACACGCTATCCCATCAATGTCACTCAGCTGGTAACCACGGTGACAGTAGCACTGGTAGGAGCCGAAGACATTGGTGCACTCCTGGCTACAAGCGTTGGCCTCACATTCATTAACATCTGCCAGCATAAAGGCAAAAGTACATGTTTCTTTACAACTGAACAGACAGACAGTTGTGAGAAGATGTCTTCAGATCAATTACTTAAGTAAAGGTACCGCCACAGCAAGTATGACATCATTAGATTATCAATAGTGAAGCATCATTATGCAAGCAGCATGTAACTATTGCAGGTGGAACTAGTTTGAACTACTTTAAATCCAGTGAGAGCAGATAAATGTGAGGGTTTGTCAGATGATTACTGAGAGATGAAAAACAAAGTTCTAATACACAAATTTGTTTTCAGTTTTTGTACTTTTTCTCTAATCTTAGATTTTTGGTGAGATATCAGATCATTTTTACAATTGTTGAAATAAAATCATCAGAGAAGTTTAGAGGGGAAAAACACTGTTTGGTGGATCTGTTAACAACTTATAGACATCTGAAATGTGACCCTAACTACACTGCTGTTTGTAAGATGTCAGAGGCCAAAAAGTTTGGGCAGCATTTGTTTTAATCTTTAAAAGCTTGTTACATCATTCATTGTGTCAAATCTGTATACGAAAGTAACAGAAGCTGTCGAATAAATGTAGCGGAGCAGAAAGTAAAATATTTTACACTGAAGTGTAGTGAAGTATAAGTACTGTAGTATTAAATAAAAGTAAAGTACATCAAAATTGTACATAAGTACAGTACTCAATCAAATGTACTCAGTTACTTTCCACCACTGCTAACAGCACACAACACAGAAAAATACAGCAATTAATCGGCCCAAACACTGAAAATCTACAATACAATACGTTTTGCCATTAAATAGGATTATATTAGGAAACATTTACATGATAAAATTTGCCATTTCAAGGAGACTTTACCTTCACAGTTTCTGCCATCGGGGGCCAGTTTGAAGCCGATTGAGCAGCTGCACTTGTACGACCCCTCTGTGTTGTCACACTTGTGAGCACAGATTTGTCCAGAATAATATCTGCACTCATTGACATCTAAAGAACACAGGGAACAGATGATTTAACAAAGAGCTAAACAGTAGTATTGATCTTAAAATGTAAACTCTAATTGAGACAGTCATCCAAACATACAATTTCAAAGTTGCTGTTGTTTTCTCCCCAACTAACTTAAATTTACTCACCTCTGAATACATGAGTGACATGCACACAATATTATAAGAAAAAGGAAAATGGTGATGAATTTGCACTGTACCTTCACACCGCTTGGTGATGCTGTTGAAGTGGAAGCCAGCTTGGCACTCGCAGCGGTACGATCCCACCAGGTTGACGCAGCCGTGGCCACCACACACATTTTTTGTCTGACACTCATCCACATCTGTACGACGACACAGCCAAACAAAAAAAGTCGAAGAGAAACATGGTTCCAGTTAAAAATCAGGGAAAGAAAAGAAAAAAAAGAAAAAGAAGGGGTTTATTGTGACAGCGTCTACCTTCACAGTGCGTGCCGTCCTCAGTTAGATGATAGCCCCATCCACAGGTGACGGTGTTCGCACGACAGATGTAGGAGCCCATTGTGTTGATGCAACTCTGGCTGGGCAGGCACCGACTGGTGTGGGCCACACACTCATTAATATCTGATTAGAAAGAAACACCCTTCAGCACGAGAAGTCATATTTTAACAGAGGAATGTTTTTTTTTTTTTTTTGTGACACCAAACCTACCGGTGCAGCTGCCGACAGCATCCTGGTAGAAACCGAAAGAGCACGTCTCCTTCGGGTGGCAGCGGAATGAACCGGCTGTGTTGATGCACACAAAGCCTGGTCCACAGCTATCGGTCCCCAAAGAACACTCATCAATATCTGGGACAGGCGAGGAGGGGGGGAAAAAAAAATGATCAAAGCGTAAATATAAGGTGTTGTCGAGTTTATATCAAGATATTGCAGGGTTAGAAAGCATGTTGTTGCACTCTCATGACAATCCCAGCCTCCAATTCTGTGATTTGGATATTGTTACCTTGGCAGTAGTTGTTGTCTGTGAATTTGTACCCGGTGCCACAGCTGATTTCTCTCCGACAGCGAAAGGAGCCCTCCGTGTTGATGCAAACTTTCCCAAAGACGCAGTTGTGACTCCCAGTCAGACACTCGTTAACATCTGAGGAGACAGACATCCAGTATACGACAAGAACCTACACAGGTACAGTGGTGGATGCTAACACGCTAATGTTTAGCAGGTAAAATGAATGTCTACCATGTTGGCCATCTCAGCTCAGCAAAGAAACACGTTCTGTCCATGCAACACAAAGATATTTTTTCATAGAGATACACTCACTTTGGAAGATTGCTTGTTGATCTGTCGGACTCAAGACTGCTGAAGACTTCAATTTGATTTAACTGAACTCAGGAATGTATTTGTGCGCTAAACAAGGATTGTGAATTTCTTCCCTATCAGTGCACAAGAGGAACACTTACGGCAACCATAGTACCCTGTTAAAAATGTATGTATGAAGATCATAACTTACTGCAGTAAAGGAAAAATGTTCCCATAACCTCAAACTAAGTCTTCATTCAAGTCGACTTCATGCTGGCTACTGCTCACAGTTTTTTGACACTGGTTTCTGAATGACTCTTTTTAAATATCTCTTTCTCTTATCCAACAACATGGCCAACCACCAAGGTGTGGCTGCTTAGAGTATTGCACATTCATTTTAATTTGGCAGACGAGAGGTGGTGCAAAAACAAGAGAACCAATCAAAAACCAAGCTCAAAACTTGACTGCATACTATCAAACTGTCTGTCTCAATGGAGACAGAAGATATTCCTGTGCAGCGAAAAGATGCAAAGAAACAGGAATGAACGTTATGTTCTACATACAAGCTTTTTACTGAAAAGAATATACTACGATTTAACCCTGTGTAATCACCAACACTTTGAGTAGTAGCTGTAATTTAATTCAATATTTTTTCCTCTGTAACTGATTACAATTACATTTATTTTGTAATTCAATGACATATAACCAATTACTCCTCAACACTGACAGCAACCGATAAAGTAATTTAGCTTCAGTGATTACATGAATGTGTATACAATTTCATCAGCCCCTAATCACAGTGCCATCAACACAGAATCATGTGACTGCCACCGCTTAAAAATCCCTGATCTGAAATATGGATCAATTTGTCTTAATTTGCATTACTCACCCTCACAGGTCACTCCATCGTGTCGCAGCAGAAAACCATGATAGCAGGAACATTTACCATCACCTACACAAAGCTGGGTGCAGTCGGAGTCTGAAAACAGCACAAAGTAGATATCACAGTGTACATGTAATCGGCTGAGGGAAGACAAAACCACCAGGAGGCCGGTGTTTAAGCTTCTTACAACTCCTACTATAACAAGGAAGATCACATTAACACAGGAAGGGGCCAAACCTTCACAGGAGTTTGTTCCATCTGGAGGTTTGGCAGTGACAGCAGGCTTTTCTGTTGCTAAACCAATGAAAGAGAAAGAAAAGTCTTCACAACCAGACTTGAGTCAAACACTTCAGTCACATTTCCCGCTGATGTGCTCCTTTCACTCTGGCCTTTGCTCTACATCACCGAGACTCTTGATATGCTTGGATTTGGACTGTTTCTGCAGCGATGTGCTCCCCAAGTGTTCGTGTTTTTCACTTGAAGCCAGCAAGGCGACAAAAGCTACAAGCCACAACAAGTCGCCATTTGGCCCTGAGTCACCGTTTGGCGAGGTGTCTGAAGCTTAGCCTCCTGCGCGCTTCTGTGACCTCGTCTGCATGTCTGTCTGGCAGCAATCTGCTCCACAGCTGTCACACCAAGGCCATTTATGCAGCGCTGTCGGGAAACAGCGCTGCTTTTCCTAGAAACGCTGCTTGTTCTGATGGCATGCACTTACTTTTCTGTGCGCAGTCCAACACTATTAGCGCAAACAAGATAAATGAGATAAATTAAATTTAGTCTGCGCTGTGATTGTAGTCTGCAAACCCTGTTCGCATTAAGGTCCACTCTGAAGGGCGGACCAATAAACGACCAGTGGGGGTGGATACAGTAAATCTGATGACGCCAAGGTCAGGCATTCGTTTCGAAAGGCAGTTTTTTTTTAAATGGGGGCGGTAGTCGATTTTTGGCGTGTATGGTGGTCAATGCCGTTTGATTAAAAAAATATACTGAGATTTTCTTTCATTATGGTGAATTTAAGAACTGGAAACAATCCCCAAAGGACTGTGGCCAAACCCTGATATTCAGACAGTGAATTTGATGGTAGTAACACCAGGCTGGGTTTAGCTCCTAATGCTGATAAAATCATGGGTACCACTTTATGGTTTAGATTAATGGCACTATTATAGTGGTTAATTAATCATTTACTAATACTTTACAGATCAGTTATAAGCCACTAATAAGAAGACATTTTGGGCTTCCTTGTGTCTGGTGTTGTATGATAAATGTTCGTTTTCAACAAAAAAATGTTTTATCGTTTTCTATTAAGCCCTCAAGTTTGTAAAATATTAACAAGTTTTTAATAATAGTATCAATCTGGCTTTGTCTGCGGTTGTGTTACCAAGAGGTTAATAACTGGATTTTGGTCCAGATCATCTAACTGCCTCTTCTACTGCCTTAGCAAAGGACGTTTTTACAAGCTGGCAAACCAAAAGTTGTTTTAATTTATGGCTTACAACTGATGTATAAATGATTACAATCAACAAAAATCAATAAAGCCAGTTCTCACAACGTATAAAGCTTATATTAGAAAGTGGCACAAAATCGCCTTTGTGTTCAAAGACGTGACACCTAATGTGTGCAAACGGCCGAGTACTAACACAGAGGGGAGCAAATCACAGATACGCAAAGCTGAAAGCACAGGACTGTGGGGCTCTTTTACCTGCTGGTGTGTTGTTGGCACAGCACATTTTAGCTGCGTGCACACACAGTCTCTCCATCAACAGACCCTGAAGCTCGCAGTTCAAACCCTGTCCTTTTGCCATCAGACCGAGCTTACAGCATTCACAACACATCTAAACGTGGAGGGGTAACAGAGAGGAAGGCTTGTGACGAGAGCAAAAAAGGAAATCTTTTATCCGGCATCTTTTTTTTTTCTTTTTCAAACTACTCTATTGCCATGTGTGTGTGTGAGTAAGCTGCGGAAAGACTGACAATAATGACATTGGGAAGAAGAGCCACCTGTGAGATGAGGGTTTCATTGGGGCTCCCATGGAAAAAAGGCCTCTCGCAGACCCCGAGATCGCGGGCCATCTCGACGCCGTCCTCACAGAGTTTGTATGTTAACACCGATTGGCAGCACTGCCTCTGGACGATGCTGGAAATAAAGAGCAGTAATTTAGCAAGTTTGATAAAAGGTATGTGAAGAAATGTTTACGGCTTACGTAAATTACAGCTGGTCGGTGGATTTAAGCTGTAATCCCTTTAATACTTGAATATTTACTCGGTCGCCTTACTTTGACTTCAAGAAAACCATTGTACGCATCAGCAGGAAAACTTTTATGACCATTTATGTTTTTTTAAGCTTCATTTAGCTCCGCTTGCCCCTGCTCAATGTTTTCCCTACTGACCTGAACGTGCTGACCAGGTGTTCCTCTATTTCATCAATCACCACCGCCATGTTCTTACAGTCAAAGGGTTAGTGTAAAAATTTTTTTTACAAAAAAATGCTCCAGGGGGCCACTTAACACCTGCACTTACTATATAGTTATTATGTGGTGGCTCTCCCCTGTGGTGGAACTGGTGGTTGAGGGCTCTGGGGATGATTCGGAGCTTGCAGCCCCCCGAGGGTATTTCCTGCTTTTACAGATACCACTGCAAACTCTGACTGAGAGGACAGGCTACACATATATCTCCAACTCAACACTTTGATTTGAGTAGCTCTTTTTCTGGTGTTGCAAAACTATTTCACAAGAAAATAAGTGCCACTTAAAAACGATCCACATGCATTCCCTACTCCTGGACCCTCTGTGCGGACCCTCATTTGGTCCGTACACCCTATTTTGAGACCCTTCAGAGGACCCACGTCGTTGGATAAAACCAGGTGTTGCTTACCTGCAGATGACGGAGGAGAAAATTGGGACGGCTGAGCAGTCTCGTCCTTCCAGACCCTGATTCCTCCCATCCTTACAGCACTCTTTTAGAGAACGAGGTTTTATTTCTGTCGTGTAGGAATGATGGTATTATATATATATATATATATATATATAAATGAGTAGAAACACGGTTTATGCATGGAAGCTTCAACAGCTGCTTGAGTTTAGGGGCAATAAAATGTCCATAGTAACATAAGCGATCGAGTTAAAACACAAACCGTCTCAAAATATGATCAAATAGTGCACCTGAATGGCAGATTTAAGCAGTTGTCTTACCATATCCGTGCAGAGCTCCGTACAGAGAAAATAAAAGCAGTATCCGCTGCGCCATCGGACTCGGGTTTAGTCCTTTAAATGAGCTAAAGTTTAGGTAAGACGACTTGAGATGACTGGGAACAGCGGCCGGCGTGTGTCTGTGTGAACATCTCAGTCGAGGCGACCCACATCTCGTCCTGTGAGGGTTAAAGTTTGGGGAGGGGGCATGGGGGGGGGGGGGGGGTCGGGGAGGAGGGCGCTGGGTTACACAGTCAGGTCTTGTGAATGATTAAAACGCGGCTGATAATAGGATTTATTTAATGCAACGATGCGCCAATAATATCCCGAGGTCAAAGTACATGTTGTCTCCTGGAGGGGAAATAAACGAGGGCGGCAAAAACAAATTGTGAAATCCTTCTGTAAAAATGAAAATAAACGACTTGTTTTTCACGTCGGGGGTGCTTTTTTTATTTTTTTATTTTTAACTATTTTTAGACGGCATAAAAACTGAAAGAGGTTTTTTTTTACTTTTGAAAAAAAATAAACCGAAAAGTTAGCGGTCCTCGTCGGTTACTTTTCTCGTGACAGCCATAAATATGCCTTGCGACCCCACGTGGGGGGCCTGACCCCATGTTGGAAACCAGTAGGCCTACAGCAGGACAAACAAATTTCACTTCGTCAAACCCCTGTATGAAAAAAAATTAAAATGAGAAAAAACAAAAAACAAAGTCAGCATGAGGCTGAATGCAGTGGGAGCAACGCACAAGTCAGAGCTAGATGTAATCCTGTTTATTACAAATATTGTAAATTCAGGTATTATTTACGCTCAGCATTGCTTCTAGGGTTATTTACAGGTCTCATGTGTTCTCGATTAGAAATAGAGTGACAATATTGGACAAAATATGAATGGTTGGTGTCAACTTTCAGAGCCTCTCATTCCATTTCAATTGAGTTAATATCTGTACAGCGAGTTAATTGAAGCCTCTGTTCAATAAAATGCAAATGTGTTTCGCTTCCTGCATTTCTCCTTATTTCGCTTCCTGCATTTGTCCTTATTTCAGTGAAGAAAACGAACAACCATAAGGTTATCAGCTAAAAGCGACCATGATTCGGGAGGACAAGGACACGAATTGTAAAACAGAAGCTGATGAGAAAGTGATCATTGTGTCTCTGAATTATCTGGGATTGATAACAGTAAAGTCAATAAGAATTGTTTTCTTGACAAAAACAACAAGGCTGCTCTGTGATAAAACATTGCTGGGATTGGGGGATAAGAGGCATTAAACTGGCGACACAGAACCGAGGCGGAACCACCGAACAGCACGAGGGACCGTTCAACTCGCACTGATATACGCGGTACAGAAACTCAGCGGCCATATTTGTTGCATATACAGCATTAATAATATACTAAACCAATAAAAAATAATACTATTGCAATGAACCATACTTTGTCTATAAGCCAAATGGCTTTAAGACAGTTGAGCTAAAATCTAGAAGCACAAAATGGAGGCATTATAATTTATATTAAGATGTATCTTGCATGCATTACTAATCCAAAGTCATTTTTTTTCTTGTTCTGACTGCAGAATTTGTGCTTTCACTTAAAAGTATGTACAGGTGATCAGCAAGGTGATGATAAATTAAACATGATGACTGTCTTTTGTGTGCTTTTAAGTGCCATCATTACAAACAATAATTTTTCTATAACCGTGTAACCTCTCTCCTGCAATAACACAAAAAGAGCTTATTTATTCTCCTCGTTGTGCATCTACAGAATGACTGCTACTGACATCCATTTACAGCTGTTAATCCTTTTTCCTATTGCAAATAACAGTACAAAAATTATCTGATTGCAGCAAATGTTGGTCCCCACTGGGGCCACTTCTGTGGAAGACTGAAATCATCCATTTTTTCTATAGTTTCTCTTCCTTTCAGCTGTAATTCACTTATCCCTCCTCCTCTTTGGCTGGGTCTGCAGGAGCCACCGACTGCTCCTCTTTCTCCTGCTCCTCCTCTTCCTGCTCCTCTTCCTTGTTCTCCTCCTCCTTGTTCTCCTCCTCCTCCTCCTTCTTCTCCTCCTCCTCCTCCTTGTTCTTCTTCTGCTCCTCCTCCATCTTCTCCTTCTCCTGAGCTTCAGGGGGATCTGCGGTCTTGTCTGGAGGGAGCTGAGGATTCTCCTCTTTTGGGGAGCTCGGAGCTGCTCCTTCTTTTGTTTCACTCTCAGCAGCTGGGCAGGTTTCCTCCTGTGTGGCAGGAGTGCTCTCATCCTGCTTTACCTCCTCTGCCTGAGGAGTGCCTTCCTCCGTCACTGCGACCACTTTGTCTGTGTCCTCTTCCCTAGCCTCACTCGCCTTCTTTTCTGTTTCGGGCTTTTCCTCCTCTGCCGGGGCTGTCGTTTCATCCAGAGGAGCCAAGTCCTCTTCTACAGGTGGGATTCCTTTGTCCGCAGGGCTTTGTGGTTTATCGTCTTCAATGGGAGCCATGCCTTCCTCCATCATCTCTTCCTCTTCTTCGTCTATCTCGTCCTCCAAAGGAGGGATCATCTGCTCTTCCCTACTTCCAGGGAAGACCTTGTCGGAGTAGGCGAGCTTCAGCTGCTCCTCAAAATAGTCCTCCAGGTACAAGCCTGCACTCCCGACCTCCGAGGTTGACTGGGAAAATTAACAAATTTAAGTAAAGAAAAATGGATTGATCACTCTTTATGTAATCAAAAGCAACTTTTGTTTGGAAAGCCTTACTTTGTGCTGCAAGGCCTTCAGCAGAGCTTCTACTGAGTATATTTACTGCAGTGAAATCATTGGAATTTGGCAAATTTGCAAGCTGCAGCAAATTAGTTGAATTTGCAGAAATTAATGCAATCACAAGACTGCGATTTCCTGGAGGAACGGATATATTTTTTGTAGTTTTTGCAGAACACTGTATTTGAGCAAAAGGGACATATTATTAAAAATGATACCTACCTTGTAGTACTTTGCGCAGTTGAAAAATATGAGCCTGACATCTGCGACAAATCCCTCCGGACTGACATAACATTCCCCGTCCTTTGACTGCAACTTCTTCTTCACCATGGACAAATCCATCGGGGTCTTTATGAGTTCTTTGTACCGTTTTGTCTCCTGCATAAGAAGAACAGTAAAAAAATTAAGCTACCAATAAAGGTGATGTGTTTGGTCAAACGATATCTCTCGAAACTGATGCAATGCTCTGGTCTCTACAATGCAAACAATATACAGTTGTTTATACTGCAACTTTTTTTCCCTTTTTTAAAAATCACCCAATATTATTTCACTTCCTAAAAATGAATAGAATAAAGTTGTCACTGCATTCTACATGAGCTACCTTCCTCCACAGTAAAATAAGTAACATAACTGCAAAGCAGATATTGAATGTAGTTCCTTACCGACGGCGAAGCGGGCTGCTGGAAGTCAGTGCTGAAGTCATTGCAGAACAGACGCAATAACAGTCGCTCACATCTCTACATTGAAAAGAAAAAGACAGAGTAAACATTAAACTAGAGAGGGGTACAATTTCTTTGGTGCTTTGATGGAAAACATACATGAGAAATTCAGCTAGAAAACTGCTGTTTCAAACTCAAGAAGGATCCCAAAAAGTAGTCTGATCAGGCCTGAGTACTGAAAAATATCATGCACAGAGTTGTAAATGGCTGCTGAGTGAGGTTACCCTTCTTTCGACATGAGGGAATTTTTCCGAGACTGCGCCGTCCTTGTTGTCGCAGTCGTACTCCATCTCAGGGGAGACGAGGTCTCGGCAGAACGAACAGAACCACTCGCCACTGAGGAGATATGAAAGGTCAAGAAAAGCCGTCAGGACAAACGCAACGGCTGAGCAACTACTGCTGAATAGTTAAAACGGCCTCTCTATTTACAGGGCCGTCTGCACTGAATGGTCATGCTAAGTCTAAGACTTTAAATTTATCACTTTTGCAAAATGTGGCAATAAAGGATTCCCATTAAAACATGATTATTAATATGTCATTCAAGTCTGACATATTACAGATGTATATCTGATGCTGTAGCACAAAAATATGCATTATCCCATCGTGAACATTTGCTTATATGAACATAAACATCTTGGGTGAAATATTGTACTTCCCGTTTGCTGAATGTTACCAGATTAAGTTCTATTCAAATACAATAACATGTAATACGTCAATAGTACTGAATTCATATTTTACAAGCCTTGACTTTGAAGTCAAGACCGTGAAGATACGAAACGATAACTCACTTCTCAGATTATACAAAACAAGGACGTTTGTTTTCAGGGTCAGAAAATGAAAAAGTGACAGTTGTGTGTTTTTGTTTTTTTTCTTCCTTCCAGTTTTTCTGTCTCTTCCCTGATTTCTTTCCAGGTTTTCCACCTCCACAGTGCGACCATCCTGCTGCTCATTGCTTTGCTCAGACTTCAGGCTGGCCTGTCATCATTCGGGGCTCTCGGTAAAAGGTTGTCTTTGTTTTTTTTCTGCCCGCGCTGGTTGTAGTGTGTTGAACAAACTTGTAACCAACACTGAGAAAAAGATTTGTGCTGGGAGGCTGAGGACAAGTTTAACTTTTGTCGAGAGACACTGATTATTGGTTGGTGCCTACTCTGAATTCGTTCTGATGCACCGTTCTTTTAGATAAGCAATTTAGGACTTGTTTGTGTTTTGTTTCCAGAGGATTGGGATTAGTCAGGACTTGTTTTATTATAGTCATTTCAATTTGTTTGGCCACTTTATCCACTCTTCCCCCAAATTTGGAGAACTTTTGTTAGGTTCACCGGTATTGAAAACAGCTGAAAATACATTTTCACTTCTACTCTGACTCCTTCAAATTTTCTGGTAGTTGTGTTATCCTCTCTGTTTCCCCTTAATTTTCTCCAAAGGGGATGTAACAGACCCCAAGAAGAAGCACTTGAATCACCCCAACAATTATTGGTTGTAGATTTGGCAAATTATTAACATTGAAACATTTAATTTTACAATAGTTTAAATTACAAGACATATCAAAAAAAAATATGCTACTGTACCTACACGTATTACAATCACTAACACAGAAAATGAAATGTTGGCAGCCCTCGACAAAAACAGCCTCATAAACCATAACACAGGTTGCATTTAGGGCGGTGACACTCTCCCTCAATACTTGTTCATTTCGTGTGTCCTACAGCATTTTGACGATTTAATAATGCATGATACTGGGAGGTGATCTGTATTTCACCTGGGCGACTCGTTCAGAGTGGGGATGTGGCAGGCCAGATGAAAAACTTTGGGACACTTGTCACAGCAGAGCAGCTCTCCTCCGTTCTGACAGACGGCGCACCAGTCCTCATTCGGATCTTCCTCTGGTTCTGCCGTCTTTTCAGACACTGGCTGCGAGGGGGGATGGGGACGCTGGTCTTTGGAGTCTGATCCGAGGACCGGGGCCGGTGCAGGTCCCTTCTGCTGCTGCCGGGGCTTTGACTGAGCGCCGGTGCTGCTATCTGGGAGGCTGGACCCAACACTGGACTGCACCTGCGGGGAACAAAAAGAAGGGATGTATGCAGTTAGATACAATGACTCAGAAATAAAACAAGACAACAGGAAAGTGAGAACTGGCTCGCTTAGCCTCCATTTGAGGTTGAACTGATGTAATATAGTATGAATAAATATGAGTTTTTAATGGATTTTAACTAAAGGGAAATATATAACACATTTCTGTAAACATATTTCATGCATCATTTGGAGCAAAATGATCATCACACATATTTAACGATTACAACAGTGCTCTGGAGTTATGTAATCCAAGTCTTTCTCTTACAAAATGAACTTCATCTTCATCCTCAGGTTCGTCCTTGATGACAATAATGGGCCCCGGGGACGTCCTTCTTCGTCGCTTGGCTGCAGGAGCCGATGGTGGCTCTGAAATCTGCTTCCAAGGAGACGTCCTTCAATGCGACGATTGCCACAGAGTAGAGGGGAAGATGGAGATCATGATATAGTTCATATAAAGAGACACACTAACCCTGGTTTAAAAGATTAGAGGGTCTTTTTAATCACTTGACTGTCTCGTGTTACATGTAAGGAAAATCAATGCTTAATAAAAACCTCAAATAAATCTCACGTGATAGTGTGTAAATATAAAAGGTCAGATGAAGATAAGAGAAAAACTGGACAATAAGAACCATGAGGGAGTCACAAGATGTACTGATGCATAGTTCCGGTTAAAATGTAAAAGCTTTTTAACTTTATATCCCTAAAAATTTAATAAAACAGCTCAGTTTTCATTTGAGCTCCATTTAACTGATCCCAGATCTAATTTATCTTTATACTTATAATCCAACAGCAGCAGCAACATTACACCATAAAAATGTAAAGAATAAACTGTGACAGATTTTTGGATCCTTTCTTACCCCGTGCTTTTGTCTGAAGGAGACGGCTTGGCTATCGGGGAGTTCTGCCTTCCTTGAACTTGGGAGAAAATACAAGAATATTTAAAGATCTGGAAGTCGAATGAAAATGAAAAAGAGTGATTCTCACATTAGAAAGGATGAATCAGAGCTCAGATAAACAACCTGCTATGTGATTGAGGGCGCTTGTTTTGTCTGCGGTCGCGGAGGCCAGACTTTGAGCGAAGCTGGGTTTAGGGATAGAGATGGTGATGGAGGGGACAGATCCGCCAGCTTCACTCCTCTTGAGGAAGGAGGACTCGGGTAGGCATCTCTGAAGGAAACAAAAACAGGTTGTAATGAAATTTAAGCACCGTCACAGCTACACAAAACAAGCAAATTCACTTTCTAGCCTCATGCTCATGCCAGCCTGAAAAGCTCTTCGATGCCTCTCCTAACCGACCTGGTGTAGTGACGTGTGAGGAGCTGCTCCGGCGCTCAGAGGCTGTGAGTAGCGGGAAGTACCCTGAGACCCATCTATGGGTTTAGGAGGGAAGCTGGAGCTATGGATCAGATCTCTCAGAGTCTGGATGTAGCAAAAATATGAAGTTGAAAGGACACTTTGGGTTAAAAAAAAAAAAAAAGAAAGTCAGTTAAGCATCAACCACGGGTACATTTTTCCCATTGTTTTGTTTATTAAAATGGGAAAAGTGGTGTAAATATTCAGGCATTTGAAAAATACTCCCAACTTCTGCTTTAAGTTCTCCGGGAAGAACCTTTTTTTGATCACAATTGTAAGCTGTCTCTCGAGTATCTTACTGCAAGTACCATTTACAAAAACAGGCATCAAACAATGATAGATTCAAATCGGTCTTACCTGTGTAGGGGGGAAGCCCGTGTTGTGAAGCATGGACGATGTGGGGCTTCTGGGGTTGGGTTGGGAACTTCCATACCTACGGCCTGGCTGCGCCAAATTGGGGGGGCCTTGGGATGGGGAAGACCCTCCGTGGATGGGCCTGGTTGGGGGCGGAGGGCCGGGAGGTCCTGGGAGTCTGACATTTTGGTACCAGGACCAGTGGTTGGGCGCGGGCTGCCTGTGGGGCTGCTGGGAAAGTTTGTCAACCTTTGACAAAGGAGTAAGAACAGGGTCTATTGTAGCTTCCTATGTTTTTATATTCTAGAAGCTATACAATAAAAGTAATAAATACACAGTACTTAAAGTGTTTCACAGTATCAGAGCATTAAGTAAAAAGTACCATGACTACATCATTCTTACACAAGACAAATGAACTTGTACTGAAACGAATGAATACCTGCATCTGGAGCTGAGCCAGCGTGCTCTGGCGCTGCTGAGCCGAGACAGAGAGACCTCCGCTGGGTACTTCTGCTCTGGGACCTGCCTGGTGGTTGGTGACGGGTAGCCTGCCTGGGCCTCTTTCTACGACCAAAGAACCTGAGAAACAAGCAAGCAATTAAAAAAAAAAAAAAAATACTATAAATCCCACCCCAGTTCTACACCTAAGGCAAGCTTGCACAGGAAAAAAAAAACAGCAGGGTCAGTCCTATGAACATGAATTTCTGTCACTGACTGCCTGAGTCATGAAATTACATCGCGGGTCCACGAGCCAATCTTGGCCATCACTGAGACTGGATACTGTGTCATGGGGGTGTGACAACTGCTTGATTCACATACAATTCAATAGACAAGAGTCAGCCTAATTTTTTTTTTTTTTTAATTTTTTTATGACTAACTGAACCTGAAGGTTTAAATGAAAAAAAAATATATTGTTATACTTTTTTATGTAAATGGGATTAAATACATAATCTGTGGGATTTTGGATAGCTCTGGTCATGTGCACTTTCGGCCACTGAAGCCACTGCACTTACACCTGGTTTGAGCTGGTGGAGGCACCAATGCAACTTCACCTTAAAAATGACAAAGAAATTGCACTGCACGGGCACATCTTTACCGAAGCATCCCTTGTTGCGTCGTTCCGCCCATCTCGGCACAGCCTGCTTCATGTTGAGCCACGAGAATTGCAAATCGGCGCAAGCACGGAAAAGAGCTCCCTGGCCTGCACCAAAGTGCCAGAGTACCTGGATCTGCGCTGCGCCGGGTACTAATACCTGGCCCATAGTGTACACGTCAGGTAATGACAAGACTTACCGAGGTCTACATTTGTGGCCCAGAAACCAGAGCGACACTGGAAGCGAACAGAACTCTGAGGGACGATGGAGGGATTACAGCTCGCTCTCATCAAGTAATGGATCTGGTACAGGATCTAGGAGACAGAAGTCATGATGGATTTAAATAAATATTCATTGGGGAAAATATTTTTCATACAACACCGTAAATCCATGTAACAACTACGCTGTATTTTAGACTGTAAAGTAATCTGGATTGCTGTTTGACGTTCTCCTCACACACCAGTCTCTTGCAGTACAGGAGAGCTGTTCCGCTGTGGCTTGCTGTAGCCCATTTGGTGAAGTTGATGACGTGGTCTAGGTGCCGGCTCAGAGAGTTGACGTCGTCTTTCTGCTTTTTCAAACCCAACTCATGGTCCTTCGTCAAGGCCTGGAAGTAAAGGTGATCACCGAATGTCAGAAAAGGAAAAATCCACTATTTCATTCTGGAAAGTCATTAAACTTGGATATTAAACCAACCTCAAGCTGGTTCACCAGAATCTTTCCCTTCCTGTTGATCTCCATGATCAAGTTGCAGATGGACTTCTTTATTTCATTAGTGACAGCTTTCCGATTTTCTTCAACTTGCTGCAGTCTGTGAAAGTCAGCGACAGAAAAATAAATTGATATCATGCCTGACATTGATTCAAATCTGCTAAAACCACAAACATACATTTATACATGACACCCTTGAGCCAACTTGTCAAACATATACAATATATATCTGAAATGTGAAATGAAACAGAATCTCTGATAAAGTTCCAGCTGTGGAGGATCTCGTTACCCGGTGTTGATACAGCTGGATACGTCCTCAATGGCTTTTCTTTTCTCTTGCAGCTGCTGCGTCATGTTCTCAAGGTACTGCCTGTGGTTTCTGTACGCGTCCTCCAAAAACTGGTAGCTACATCAATCATGAATGAGCATAAACAAACAACAGCTCATTCTCAAGACAACTGTGCATGGTTGCATATCATTTCAGTTTATCGTCCGAGTTAATCATTGCTATTCTTGTGTGTAACAGACAGCGGCACTTTAGATTAATATAACTGATGTATTTTTTTGGTATCATTTCCTGGTGTTATATTGATGTTGAAACCTACAGCTGTTATCATCAAATATTACATTACAGAAAAAAAAAATCATTTGTAACAGGCTTGCTTATTTATCAACGACACCGTAGCAAGCTGCATCCCACGTTGCTGGTTGTAAAAGATCAAATGCATAGTTTTATGGAAAAAACCTGAAAAACAAAGAATTCAGACTGGAAGAGAAAAACAAACATTCTGCATACTTGTGATCCTTGTGCTTCAGGAGTTGACAGTCTCGACAGGTGAGTCGGTCACACGTCTCACAAAACAGCTTCAGTGGCTCCTGCTTGTGCACGTCACAAAACACGGGCTTCTGTTGGGATATGCCTACTGCTTCTGGCAGGGCGTTTAAAAACAAAAAACAGGGAATTGTAAAGTCAGATCATGTCACTTTAAATTGTGCCCTTTAGGTTGTCTCATCCTAATATTTAACAGAGCAGTATGTAACATGCACTGCAGTACAGTGTATAACACACTGTGATGTAATTGCAGGCAAACTGTTTCTTTCCTGCCAAGGACTACCTGGAGACATCTCCTCCTTCTGACGTATTGTGTGGTCTCTGGTGAACTTGACCCGTTGGTGCGCCTCGATGCACGTCACGCACAGAAACTCCACACACTCCACACAGTAACCGGTCGCCTCCGTGTTGTCGTCACAGCTCATACACACCTATAAAAGACGACAACAACAACAATTAATTTTTTTTTTTTTTTTTTTTAAATAGCCAAACTGCTGCGAGATGAACAGCTCGGGAGAAGCAGGTGATGAACCGACCTGGCTGTTTTTTTCCACGGTGCTGCTCGGCACCTCCGCGGAGTCCTTGACAAAGAAGTTGTCCAATACGTCCATCTCCCAGCATTCCTGTCTGCATACTGGACATCGAATGGCACCCACTGAGGAAAGAGGCCAGATCTGTTACTGGAGTCATCAGCTCGCAACCATTTATATGACTTTATTTACTGCGTAAACACAGAGAGCATTTCTATCATATTGAAATGATATCGTAGACACAGACCATGGGGATAGGTAGCTTTAAAGGTGGTGCAGTAATTTAACACATGATTATTACTTTGAAACTGTTTCACTAAGCTGTTTCAAAAACACCTCTACACCATTGATAATGACTTGGGAGACAAGCAAACTTGCTAAGAGACAAGATACAATGACAGCTTTACAAAAGATGCGTCTGAAAAAACAACAACACAACATATCGGCCTAATTTCAGTGACTCAATATACTGCTAAATATTGAATTGTAACTCCTGTATAAATGATGCGTATCGTATCATCCCCATTCTTGCCAATACACAACCCGAATGTTAATATTCACATATATTACATACATACATATAGATACAGAAAGGGTATATGACACCACACTTCAACATTGAATAACTCGCCCAGAATAACCTGCTGTAAACCAACACAAATAGCAACTTCACCAGAGAGCTGCAAGACGTGTCACGTAAAGTAAAGACACTTTTTTTGGGGGTGTTTTTTGTTGTTGTTTTGTCCTCACATGGTTTGGTGTTGTCAACCTGCCCCTGCGGGTCACGCCGCGGGTCAGCGCTCCTGAAGGGGGCAGGCAGACACCTCTTGCAGAAGGAGTGGAGACACGGCAGCAGCTTGGGCTCTCTGTTGTGGAAGCTCAGCTTGCAGATGGGACAGGTGTCCATGAGCCCGAAGGTGCCTTGTTGTTTCAGCCTCTCCTCTCCTGCCGGCAAACTTTCGGCCTCGTTTTCCACGATAATGACAATGTCGTCGTTGTCGACATTTTCGGCACTTTCATCCATTTTTTTTTTTTTTTTTTTTCTTTCCTGCTGCTTCCACTCAAGCCAATCGATCAAACCAGCGTAGCGGTTGCAAACAAAAGATACGCCTATAACTTCACTAATTTATCGAATATAAATAGTAATCTCGAGCATGAAAACACACTGCTTCATTGTCCTTGTGTGGTAAACAGCTTTAGTTCGCTGAAGTCTATTTATTTCCGTTTGACAAGCTAAATTAGCAACTTAGCCTACTTTAATTGCACATATACTGGAGACCACACGTAATCCATTCTCCGGTTTGTGGCAGTTCTAGATAAACCGGTCCCAGAGATAACAGCGCGCTGTCACGTATTCATTAAAATTAGGCTACACACGTATTATTTTGAAGCTCGTAAGTCCACAGGGAACGGCGACCATCTGTGTACTCTTTGCTCAAAACACATACCATATATTTCCCAGACGGCACCGCGGTATCGGGGAAAGCTACAGTGGCCGGTGAAGGCCAAACTACACGCCCGCAGCGAGAAACTGCACGTTTGACTTTTTTTTTCTTTCTTTTTTTTTTTCCACGCACTCTTCAGTGGCCCATTAATACAGAGGCATTCGGATTTAATTAGAAACCGTATCAGAGTCCAGACAAAAGAAAAACACGACATCACATTGGTTAATTAACATTATTTATACTTTGTCGGTTAACGATTTTAATTTACGTGAATGTGACAGGTACTATTGCTTCATCATTTTATGGGGGCTGGGAGGAGTCTCGGCTGTGGTCACTTGTCAAAAGAGCAGCAGTAAAAAGCCTGACTGTGTCAGACTGAAAATTAAAAGACGTTGTAGGTGGCTGCAGCACTGGCAAAAAAATTTTTATTTTTTGCCTTTGGCTGCACACATTTGGATAAACATGGAGTTGACAGCAGAGAACCACTCCATTCCTCTGAGCGATGGGAACTGCATAC
Organism: Brachyistius frenatus; assembly: GCF_029030835.1. Classification (NCBI taxonomy): domain Eukaryota; kingdom Metazoa; phylum Chordata; class Actinopteri; family Embiotocidae; genus Brachyistius; species Brachyistius frenatus. The sequence continues at coordinate 356,918 of NW_027210632.1, forward strand.
CTTTGATAGGACTGGGAACTTACGGGAACCCCCGCAAGGTGAGACACTTGTCAACCAGAGGACTCGCATGAAAACAATGTACGCACAATTTACATTGTTTCCACTGATTCCTGGGTTTTCTTCAGATATTTTACTCAGTTATTTTTTTTTATTTTATTTTTTACAGACTCCTAAAGGAACGTCATATGAATCAGTCAAAGAAGCTATTGAAATAGGGTACAGACACTTCGATGGAGCTTTGGTCTATTTCAATGAACATGAAGTGGGACAAGCAATCAGGGAAAAAATTGCAGACGGAAGTGTGAAGAGAGAGGACATTTTCTACTGTGGAAAGGTTTGCACAGTGTGCTCCGTTTGTGTGTGTGTGTAGTTGACCATTGAACTGTCCTCCTGAACACACATCACACGTCACATCACATCACATTTCATTCAGCTCCAAAGCGACTTACAATAAGTGCATTTCAACCATGAGGGTGCAACACCCAGAACAACAGGAATCAAGAAAATACAAATTTCCTTCAAGAAAGACAAAGTGCTATCAGGAAGTGCCATTTTAAGTGCTATTAAAGTTCTGCTGTTCAAGGTAAAGTCGGAAGAGGTGTGTTTTTAATTTGCGTCGGAAGATGTCCGCTGTCCTGATGTCGGTGGGGAGCTCATTCCACCATTTAGGAGCCGGGACAGCAAGCGGTCTTGATTTTGTTGAGTGTTTAGCTCGCAGCGAGGGAGCAACAAGCCGATTGGTAGAAGCAGAGCGGAGGGAGATCGTCACATTTTTGAAATAATACTTTTCTTGATTTATTTTGTTTTGCAGCTGTGGAACACATTCCACCCTCCAGAGTTAGTACGGCCTGCTTTGGAGAAAACCTTGCAGACATTACAGCTGAGTTATGTCGACCTGTATATTGTAGAAATGCCCACAGCCTTCAAGGTAAACATACATTTAATGTCACATTGATAATACCTGGTAAACTGGTAAAAAAAAAAAACAAAAAACAACAACACAGAATTCGTTTTTATCTGATTGTTTTAATTAATAACAGTTATTTTAAATCATTAAATATTATTAAAAAAAATACTACATCTTCTGCAGCCAGGAGACACATTCTACCCCATAGATGAGAATGGGAAGTACATTTATCATGAAACGGACCTGTGTGCAACATGGGAGGTGAGATTTCTCGACGTCTTTCATTTAAGAAAAGAAAGTTTCTCAACTTATTTATGGGCAGCACTGATTATGTCAAACTACATGAGAATAATTAAAGGACTTTCATTCCTAGCAGGATTTACTGACATGGCTACAAGCCAGTGTTAAATGCCAAAAGAGATATAGGATCAATCAGCAGTCTAACCTTGACACAGCGTCCTGTGTTTGTTTGCCTTGTAACAATGTGATCAAAGTTGAACGTGTTGCTTTGTTTTTTTCCATCTCGGGCAGGCTATGGAAGCTTGCAAAGACGCCGGACTTGTGAAGTCTCTTGGAGTATCCAACTTCAACAAACGGCAGCTGCAGTTAATCCTAAACAAACCTGGGCTGAAACACAAACCCGTGTCAAACCAGGTCACAACACATTAACTACACACCTACATTCTGGAAATAAGGAAACTGATGGCTAAACTTTGGATTACAGAAGGAAAAAAATAATAATGACAAACATAACGAAACGTGTGCTTGCTGTATATTAATACAATTCACAAAACTCTCAAGAAAGCATCCAGTCCAACTTCATCAGCTAACAAAATATATGTGTGCTGTTTTTCACACAGGTTGAATGCCATCCCTATTACACCCAGCCAAAGTTGCTTGAATACTGCCGGCAGAATGATATCGTCATCGTCGGTTACAGCCCCCTGGGGACATCTAGGGATGCGTCCTGGTACGGCTCGCACTCATTTCATATGTAACTTGTAAAAGACACAGTGTCCTCAGCTTTCACATGAACTCACATCAAACCTTGACCTTGTAAAGATGGCATTTATCCATAGAAGTGCTGTTTCAGAGTAAAATACCAGTCTTTTAAACAGGGTAAATCTAAAATGCACCCCGCTGTTGGAAGATGAGCTGCTGTCATCAATTGCCAAAAAGCATAAAAAGACCACAGCCCAGGTGTCGCTGAGGTTCAACGTGCAGAGAGGAGTGGTGGTCATCCCGAAGAGCTTCAACTCTGTTCGTATAAAGGAGAACTTTGAGGTTTGTTTGTATTTCATCTGTTTAGGTAGCAATCCAGAATACTATTTATAGACTGCAAAAATACTTCTTGAATATCAAACATATAATTTATGGTGTTTTTACTAATCTGTCAACACTGCAGATATTCGACTTCTCTCTCTCTGAGGCTGAGATGAAAGCAATTGAGGGGTTGAACAAGAATATTCGTTTTGTGGAGCTTCTCATGTAAGTATAGTGCAGCCTGCATCATGTTTTGCTTGTCTAATAAGCATATTTGTATTACTACATGAATAATTTCTCTTTACCGACTCAACAGGTGGTCTGATCATCCAGAGTATCCATTTCATGATGACTACTAGACACCACATATATCAAAACTTTGTTTAAATTTGATCAAAGCTGGCTTGTTATCTTTTATTTGTGGGATTTTACGGCTTTACTTGCACATAAATCTGTCATCACTGTTATTGTACATTTTATGAAATACTTCTGATATATACTTAAATGATCAGTGACTTTATTCAAATTGATTATCTCAATAAAGTCACTCGGTTTCACACCAGATTTGAAATGACCTTGTGTTCTTCTTTATTTGTTCTGTTCATCACAAGCCTTTGTAAGTGATTTAAAGACAATTGGAGAGAGACAAAAAATTGGGCTTTTTTTTAGACAACATACAATCTTGACTGCTTTTCATCTCAAACAGAAATGGAGGATATGCGATTTGTAAATGAGAAACATTCATAATAACAAAACTTGTATCAAATGGATATTTAGAAATCCGACATTTTACAATGGGCAGCAAAATCAAGTTAGATCATGTGATCATGACACTTGACACAACCAATTATCACATATAGCCTATGTTGTATTACACATTTAATGTTAAATAATAGGTGTAATATATCTTATAATATTTTTAACCAAATACCACAATATAAATATCGTGACAATATTGTAAGGGCGACTGTCTGTACTGTTATTATTTAAAAAACACAACAACAAAAAACACAATAGTATTAGGTTTTGATGCTTTATATACCCTTAACTACCTGAATGTCATCGTCTCTCATTGGCTGTATTGACACAGAACACAACAGCGTCGCCCTGGTGTATTTCCTGGACAAAACAACAGTTAGAAATCGTTTTGCTTCTCACACAAGCTGTTGCACATCGACAGATAAATAAGCGCTTGCAACAACCGCCTTCAAACAACCTGCGAAATTCGGAAACAGTACCAGTTTTTCCGAGTGTTCCTGAAGGCACCGTACCAGCTTCTCTCTCTCTCTCTCTCTCTCTCTCTCCACCGTGCTAGCGATAACTAGCACGCTGGCTAATGCGGCTACACCGCAGACAGACGACGTTAAATGTCACGGGGAGTCACCTGCGCTCAAATAAAACCCGGGGATCGTTGCCTGATCCCGACGTGATTTCAATCGACCTATTTAAACCGCGGCGGAGCGCCCCGCTCGGCCGACTTTATCAGCTCACGTCAACGTTAGCTGCGCAACGGGGGCAGCAGCGGCGGCTAAGCTGATTTTTTTTTTTTGTTGTTGTTGTTGGTTTTTTTTTTTTTTTTCTTCGTTTTTTGTTGTTGTTGTTGTTGTTGCTTCAATGAATGAGGGTCGATAAACACCGGAGTGAAGACGTCAAGTCAACAATGCGCGGCTCGACCGGCGAACTAGCAGAAGGGGGACGCGAAGAGCCGGGACTATATTTTCGGGGGAGCGTGATTACGCGAGGCTCAACCCGACGGCGCTGAAAGGACGCAGATCACCGAGGACAACTTTGTTGGACACGTCCAGGACAAATTACGCGCTGCCCAGGTGGAGAGACGACGACGACGCGGCGGCGATGTTGGCTTGCGTAACGTAATATCGCAGCCGACGTTTGTAAAAGCCGGAGCGGGTTTTCTTCTTTCTTTTTTTTTCTTTTTTTAAATATATTTGTTGATAAACTTCTTGATTGTCCTTTTTTTTTTTTTTTTTTTTCCAAGTCGTCGCTTCGGAGTTTGGATTTTTTTTTGTTTTTTGTTCTTTCAGGGAAGGAATGGAGGACATTTCGGGCTGACCCTGCCCCTGTGTCCCAGGTAGGGGTGTAGTGGTGAGGAGGAAGACGACTTCCCCCCCTCCACCACCTCCCTCCCTTCCTCCCTTCCTCCCTCCCCGGCCTGGCCGTGCCCTGCTGTTTACGGATGATGGGAAGACATCCACCACCAACAGCACCACCACCACCACCACCAGCACCACCAGCAGCACCAGCAGCTTGCTTGTTTTGCAGTCACTTCCAAATTACATTTTGGATGTCAAGTGATTGAAGTCTCTTTTGAAGGATGGACACGGAGGAAGTTCCTTCAAAAAAGAAAATTGTCGCCAATAATCATGGACTTTTGAGCCCAACTCAGTTTATTTAATATTATTATTATTTTTTTTTTTTTTTTAAAAAAAAAAAAGACTGTTTCATCGGAAGCACTCTCCGACATGTCTGCATTTGCGGAGTTCGTCCCCCCTCCTGAATGCCCGGTGTTTGAGCCGAGTTGGGAGGATTTCTCGGATCCTTTAGGATTTATCAACAAGATCCGACCCATTGCAGAGAAAACGGGTATCTGCAAGATCCGACCCCCGGAGGTAAACCCGCAAACATCATTTGATTTTGTTCGTCTTGTTCCTCTCCTGCGTACGTAGCGCTTGGTTTGGTTTACTTGGGGCCTGCGTGAATTTTGTCAACGGCGTTACTAGTTGCCATTAGTCTAATAATAGAGGTCAAATAAGGCTTAATTTCTTTGCGCCCGGCTGCACATATTTTGGACTTGGTTTCCCTTTATTCTTCAGAAAAGTTTAAAATTAAAAAAATAAACGAACCAGTTCCGGTTTCTGTTCCTTTGTTTTTGTTTTCCTGACGGCTAGCTAAGTTACAGTGCAATGATGGAGGGCCATATTCAGGCCTGTAGCTCCTGTCACACCATTAATCCTTTTTTCTTTTTTTTTAGGCAGTGCTAGAATGGCACGAAGTAGATTTACTCGAGTACTGTACTTAAGTACGAATTTAAGGTTCTTGCACTTTTACTTGATTATTGCCATTTTGTGCAACATTATACTTCCACCCCACTACATCTAGGAGGGAAGTATTGAACTTTTTAATCCATTACCTTGGTCTGACAGCTTTAGTTACTAGTTACTTTTACTAGTAACTAGTTACTAGTTACTAGAGTACAGTTTTTCTTTCTGTCCAGTGAAATCCATGTGTCTCCAACTTTGAATTTGAATGTTTCTGACGAATTGAAGGACTACATGTTCCTTTATGGGTTGAGGAAATTTTAGTTCTTTTGATAAATCAACTTTTTAAAAACCCTCCTGGATCAGCTATAAAATGTCACAAAGCTGCAAATGGAGCCCCTTTTTATGAGCTGAGTTGGCTTTTTAGAGCTATATATCCTATATTTGGAGAGCAACGCAACAAGCATGATGCTCTTACATAATATGATGTATTACTGGGGATTAAATTGACCAACAGTATATTAGGTAGAACAAAAACAAACAAAAAAAACTACGGCAGTAAAATGCAAAGTATTATTCATCCAAAAACATCATATATAATAGTAAAACGCTGACAGGTACCATTTTTACTGCATGTGTGCACTTTTACTTTTGATACTCTGAATATATTTTAATCGTAATACTCGTATACTTTTATTTAAGTAAGGTTTTGAATGCAGGACTTGTAGTGGAGTATTTTTACAGTGTGGTCTTAGTACTTTTACTCATGTAATGGACCTTAATACTTCTTCCACCGCTGTATTTATGTTATTCAGCCATCAAAATATGTTTACATTTTCTTGAACTGTGTGTACGTGGCCTGTTAACAATAACAATCCTTTCACTGAATAGACTGAACGAAATAAGAAAAAAAAAAATCTTGAAACAGGTTGTATTTATGTACAAATGTAGCCGCTCTGTTTTGTCGTTGTTCTTGTCATTGCTGGAGTCGTTTTGGGAAGACCTCGTGTTTCTGTTTTCTTGTCTATCAGGATTGGCAGCCTCCGTTTGCCTGCGATGTTCGCAACTTCCGCTTCACTCCCAGAGTGCAAAGACTGAATGAGCTTGAGGTGAGTTCGCCTCAGAGATGCATCATGCCGCCCAATCAAAAGACCCCATGTCACCGCGGACATTTTGATTTGCACACAGGGTGTAACGCACAAGTGTATTAATGATGGCTCAGTTTTATTAACTGTCCCCGTAAACCGTGACACTAAATCGACAACCACAAAAGCGGGACCTCCCCGGAGTGTAATGCAGTCATCATTAATACACCTGTGCTTTCCCTACAAAGACCAGCTGAAATATCTGCTGTGATAAAGGTCTATAAATCTGAGAAAAGCTGTGTTAATTTTGGCACCTCATATTTATTTAGTTTTAGTCTTTTGATTACATTTTTTACTAGTTTTAGTCAAAATCTAGTCATTACAATTGCTAGTTTTTGTCAGTAACATTTTTAATTTTGATATCATTTAAGAATTTTGCGGCTACAACCGTTACCGTCTTTGTGTAAGTCAGTGGGGTGTGCCATATCGTATCGTTCACGTTAATATCAGTTTTGTTTTTATATGATAAAAAAAAATTAAAAAAATCATATTGTCATATGTGTTATATATTCTGCTCCTTGCGGAATACACAGACTCTGGTCTTAACTACAGTGTCCTCTGTCTTACACCCGTTAAGTTATGCTTGTGTGCGTCTTTCACTTCGGGCTGGCAGCGCAGCTCTAATAATGAGATCTTCAGCAGAATATTGTGCCCCTGTATTTATAATTTGTCCTCCCTCTCTCCTTACCCAGGCCCTCACTCGAGTGAAGCTCAACTTTCTGGATCAAATCGCAAAGTTCTGGGAGCTGCAGGGATCCAAGATTCGATTCCCACATGTGGAGAGGAAGATCTTGGACCTTTATCAGCTCAGCAAGGTAAACCCAGATCAATATGGGCAGATCTTTGGACGCTGTTTGGTTTTAGACTTAACATTGATTTTAGTGGATCCTTTAAATGGGGAGGATTTTTACGTTGATGCATCCTGACAGTAAGAAAACTAATTCCTTTTAAAAAAAAATTGTATTCACTATATGATGCTGACAAATGCAGCCAAAGTTGGGATGGATGCCATGATTGACGACTTCTGCACATTGCATGTAGATCCACTTTAATTCACCGTTTATGTTCTTGGATTCAACTAGTAAGTGCTGTTAGTGACCGTTAACGCTGGCAGAGCGCTCACATTGGACTCCTACGTGTGCTGCAGATTGTGTCGTCTGAGGGCGGCTTCGAGACGGTGTGTAAAGAGCGGATATGGTCCAAGGTGTCCAGCCGAATGGGTTTCCCACCGGGGAGAGGCACCGGGTCGCTTCTGCGCACACACTACGAGAGAATCCTTTACCCCTACGAGCTCTTCCAGTCTGGAGCCACGCTAACTGTGAGTGGCGCTGACCCCTGTTTGTTTATTTAATATGGTCACTGTACAGTAGCGATAATTCTGTAATTGTGATCGGTATGAAAGGCTTTTTTAAATGAATTTGTTCAGCAGCTCTTAAAATTTGGACCAAGTGCAAATCTACAGTCCTGTATGTGAATGTATACGCTTCTCTACTTTTTACTGCGCTTTTTCTTCTTCACAAAGTTGTTATGGCTGCTGCCAGGGTCACTCATGTTTCAGTCTTGGACTATTTTATATTGCAGAACATTGGGCTGCATGATGAATCTTATTTAAAACACTATTTCGATTCGTGCCTTGATGCAATCTCATTTCTAAATGACAAAAATTCTGCTGCGTTGTCACTCAGGACATCAGCTGCATCAAAACAAGCGCTCGTACAAGCGCTTCACACTTGGTCTGACCTGTTTCTCGTACATTTGGGCTAAGCAATATCCCTATCTCTTCAAACGCCTGGAATGTGTACATTTGAAAAACTTCTGAAAAACCATATTTCCTCTCAACCCTACTTCTCGCTTCGAGCAGGGCCTCCAACGGCTGTACGATGAGGAAAACGATGGGGAAGAAGTAGACGAAGGAGTCGGCGAGGAAGCGGGGGAGGAAGAGGAGCAAGACGAGGAGGAGGAAAAGGAGAAAGATGGGGAATGCGACGCGACGCAAACCAAAGAACGGCTTCTGCCTGAGAGACGCTCCAGGCGACTAAAGTCAGAGGTAAGAGGCGAAGCAACTTCAAGAAAGTTTTCTGTGTCGTGTTGACATGAAAACCAGCAGATCGGAAGTTTTATTTGTAACCTGAAAAATGTAATAATCCGTTGGTTATCTTTTTATTTTTGTGTAATAATGTGTGTCATTGAGTACAATCTTTGATGATGTTGTTGCAAATTTGTCACAATCTTATCATTTTTGACAGGGCAGTTATTTCACACAAACAAACTAAGTCTTTGCAAATTTGCTTTTGGCATTACCAGCTGCGGCAGTCATGTTCCTCGGAGGCCGTCTTAACATTTGGTCTTGTAGTAGGAACTCCCTGTTTCACAGTCTGCTGTTGTTGTCGCTGTGTTTCTCTAGAGGGAAAACAAGGAGCCAAAAGGCCTCAAACTCTTCGGAACGAGTCCCAAGATGGTCGGCTTGGAGATCGTGTCAGCCGGTGAGCGTAGTTTTGGGTTGTCCTGTCTTTTCATACACGGCAGACGCTGAGCAACAAATCAGACGTGTGTACTGTGAGTTTTGCTGTTCTCACTTTGCCCCGTTTCCCCGTTCACTTAGACGATGGATTCAACAAGAAGCAGCGTCACCTCAAAGCCCAGGCCTTCGCCATCAAAATGAGACCACGCAAGGAGACCCTGGAGGTCAACTTTGTGAGTGTCATCTAACTGTGTTTGGTATTTCCAGTAGTGTTGATGCCCATTACATCTTGGGTGACACGCTGACTGACTAAAGGCATGACGATCTTTCTCTCTCTCCTGCACCACTGATCCCCCAGATCGACCTCTATCTCTGCCTGGTGTGCGGACGAGGCGACGAAGAAGACAGACTCCTGCTGTGCGACGGCTGCGACGACAGCTACCACACCTTCTGCCTGATCCCTCCTCTGCAGGACGTGCCCAAGGGGGACTGGCGATGCCCCAAGTGTGTTGCCGAGGTAATGGTGGAATGCTGTGTGGCCATTCCAAGAAACATTAAAGGAGGTTTAAATATACAAGGTGTGATCAAAAAGTTCAGAGCATGCGCACATAACAACAAAACAGCTTACCTTATTTATGTCTGGCCACCGTCCTCTTCAAAGAAGTCCCCCTTGTGCAGCAATACACCACTCCCAGCCCTCCTGCCATGTTTGGAACGCTCCCTGGAAGTCCTGTTCTGTGAGTGCGTCAAGCACTATCTACCACACCGGCCTCCAGAGTGTCAAAGTGGAGACATTTCAGCTTGAACGTAATTCGGGGAAACGGAGAGAGATATTTAGGGAGACATATCGTGCCGTTAGCGAGCACGTTGCCATGTTGGAGAACCCAAACAAGCCACAGTTCAGGTGCTTTAAGCTGATGGTTTTTTTTTTCCACTCGCACACCTCAGAACATCACAGTTAGGAGTACGTTTCTGTTGTGATGAATTCGTTGTTGATGTTCTCTTACAGGAGTGCAGTAAGCCCAGGGAGGCGTTTGGCTTCGAGCAGGCTGTGAGGGAGTACAGCCTACAGAGCTTCGGAGAGATGGCCGACCACTTCAAGTCTGACTACTTCAACATGCCTGTTCATGTAAGTAAAATGTTCTCGGTGAGCTGGAATAGGTCAACAGTTAGTATTGTACACAGGCCTTTCAGAGATAAGATGAAGCAGTGGGGGGGGGTTTCATTCAGTCCACCTTATGTCCCCAGATGGTCCCCACAGAGCTGGTGGAGAAGGAGTTCTGGCGTCTGGTCAGCAGCATCGAGGAAGACGTCATCGTCGAGTACGGAGCTGACATCAGCTCCAAGGAGGTGGGCAGTGGCTTTCCTGTCAGGGACGGCAAGAGGAGGCTACTGGGAGATGAAGAGGTGAGAAGACTCTTGAAGAGTCAAATCAAAGCTTGAAAGGTATATAGAATGATATACTAATGCCTGTTGCAGAGTAGAAGGCTGCAGCATTCATGTAGAGTTGGTCAATCAGAATGGTCACGAGAAAAAGAGTTGTTCTGGCAAACTCTGGTTGTGTTGGATCTGGGGAGCTAATGTTATTGAAAAAGGCTGCAATAAGATTACGCTGCGGTTATTTTAAGTATGGCAAACGCTAAAGCAGTTGTAATTTAACTTTTAAAAATGTTAATACTTGTTCTGATTATTCCTTCACGTCACAGATGATGCAGGTAGTTTTGGCCTTGTTGCATTTATGGTCACAGTTTTATGCGGTTTTTCACACCTAAAGTTTGAAAAAATGTTCATGTTTTTTTTTCCATTGTACATATTTGATCCAGTTGCACTAAAAGTTCATACTTGACATCAATTGGTTGTCTGCGTCTGACATCGACGTGTTGTTAATTTGGCCGGTAGCCTTTTTCTGTTTGAATGGAAAAAAATGAACTGATTAATTTCGTTGCCACTTTACTAATATTATTATGGCATTACTACCAGCCATTATTTTCCCCTCAGAAAATGTGTTTCAGCATTTGTTTTGCGCTGCAAGTTGACGATTTCTTTATTTGATCAAACAGTTCAATACTTTGTCTTCCTCTCCCTATTTTTTACATGTCTTCTGGTTCTTTTTCTTCTATTGTTTAAAGGGTAATGATAGCCCTCCTGAACTTCTTGTAATTGGTCTGAAAATGTCAACCATTCAACACTGAGGCACCTGTCACACCTTCTATTTTGGTTCAGACCATTCTGAATATCTGGAATAAGTCCAGTTCATTAAGCCCTTACATGTATTGTCAGAGGTTTATAACCAGTAAATTATTTTTAATGTAGTAGAAGGGAGTTTCATGAATTTAAAACAGGACATTTGCCTGCGGGTGAATTGAATCATTTTTTTCTTCTCCTGTCAGGAGTACGCCAACTCAGGCTGGAACCTGAACAACATGCCAGTCCTGGAGCAGTCGGTGCTCACCCACATCAATGTGGACATCTCCGGCATGAAGGTGCCCTGGCTCTACGTGGGCATGTGTTTCTCCTCCTTCTGCTGGCACATCGAGGACCACTGGAGTTACTCCATCAACTTCCTGCACTGGTGAGATCACACGAACAAGGCATATAAGTGGAACTAACCTTATTGTACATTTCACTTTCGATAACATCACCACCCTATTTATTTGAATGCTAGTTTATTACTTCCGAAGCGCTTCTGTTTCCTATCTGAAGTACTGACTGTCCAAGGAAGGCAACAATGCTCAAAAAGAATCTAAAAATCCCCACTACTCCCTGTTCCTCTGCTCTCCAGGGGTGAACCCAAGACTTGGTACGGAGTGCCGGCCTCTGCGGCAGAGAAGCTCGAGGCTGTAATGAAAAAACTGGCTCCAGAGCTGTTCGACTCGCAACCCGACCTCCTCCATCAACTGGTCACCATCATGAATCCTAATGTCCTCATGGAGCATGGTGTCCCTGTATGTAACTGAGGAGCAAGGTTGACACATGATCTGGTTTATTTTTCATGTGATCTGTATTAATCATTTGTCTCATATACATGTGTATTTCTGCCCTCAGGTGTACAGGACCAATCAGTGTGCAGGGGAGTTTGTGGTGACCTTCCCCAGAGCCTATCACAGCGGTTTCAACCAGGGCTACAACTTTGCAGAGGCTGTTAACTTCTGCACCGCCGACTGGGTGAGGACACAACAAATTCTAACTAAACTAAATTTTATTTTAATGTCAATATTTTTTTATTGTTGAAGGTGGTTTGTCTTTTTTTTTAAAAAAACATTTTTTTACACATGCCTCTCAGTTACCGATGGGCCGTCAGTGCGTTGCCCATTACCGACGGCTCCACCGTTACTGCGTCTTCTCCCACGAAGAGCTGCTTTGCAAGATGGCCGCTGATCCAGAAAGCCTCGATGTGGAGCTTGCGGCTGCCGTCTTCAAAGAAATGGGAGAGATGATGGAGGAGGAGACAAAACTCCGGCAGGCTGTCCAAGAAATGGTGAATGTCTTTTTGTGTGTGTGTGTGTGTGTGTGTGTGTGTGTGTGTGTGTGTGTGTGTGTGTGTGTGTGTGTGTGTGTGTGTGTGTGTGTGTGTGTGTGTGTGTGTGTGTGTGTGTGTGTGTGTCGGTGATTGATTGTAATCTGGCTTTGATTCTGTAACTTACTCTGCAGTTGAGCTTCACTCTAACAGCCTGAACTTTTTGTTTCAAAGTTGAATCATCAGCTCTCTTTCATCCTCACCCACAGGGGGTGCTGTCGTCAGAACAGGAGGTTTTCGAACTTGTTCCCGACGACGAGCGCCAGTGCCACAAGTGTAAGACAACCTGCTTCCTGTCTGCAGTGACATGTTCCTGCAGCCCCGACCGGCTGGTTTGTCTCCACCATGCAACGGATCTCTGTGACTGTCCGCTCGGCAACAAGTGTCTTCGGTGAGAGATTTTCAACCAAAATATGCAAATTACATGGTAATTTGTTATACAATTTTTAAAGTGAAGTCTGACATTTGATGGAGTCTCGTCAGGCTGCAGCCGGTAGTTCTGTGCTCGAGATTCACTTGTCAACATCAACCGTATTTTAAAGTATATTTCTGCATGCTATATTTCAGGTATCGCTATGATCTGGAGGAGTTTCCCTCCATGCTGTATGGCGTCAAGACGCGAGCACAGTCCTATGACACCTGGGCGAAGAGGGTCACAGAGGCTTTGGCTGCAGACCAGAAAAACAAGAAAGGTTCAAATAAAATACATACATGTTGAAATTGAATTGTTTGGGATGGTGTGTCTTTGCGCCATGGCATGATTGGTATTTGTGACTTGTTAGCTGTTACATGTAAAGACGATTTATACTCACATTTGTGTTCTCTCCCTCCCTTGTCTGTGTGGGACTCTCTCGTAGATCTTATTGAGCTCAAGGTTTTGCTGGAGGATGCAGAGGACAGGAAGTATCCTGAGAACACTTTGTTCCGTCGCCTGAGGGAGATGGTCAAAGAGGCGGAGACTTGCTCCTCTGTTGCCCAGCTGCTGCTCAGCCGCAAGCAGAGGCACAGGTCAGCAGCCTTGGATACACAAAAAACATTCATTTAATCCAACAGAAAAGCAATGGGCTGATTGAACATAGATCAGTCAGGGTGCTTTTGTCAGCAGTAGGCAGCAAATATATCTATTAGAAATTCATTATCTTAGCCGGTCAAGTTCAAAGGTGAACTGAATCGTTTGTGTTTTTTTCCATGTTCGTCTCCAGCAGCCGCCTGCGCTCTGACAGCAGTCATAATCGTACCAAGTTGACTGTGGATGAGCTCAAAGCCTTCGTGGACCAGCTCTACAGGCTGCCCTGCATCATCAGCCAGGCGCGACAAGTCAAAGTTAGTCCCTCTGTCAATACATGGAACCCAACTAGGGTCATATTCTGCTATTAAAAACCACATCTAAACTTTTTCAGTATGTTTATTGCCAACTTCATGTTGCTCTTCTTTTCTTTTCTTCTCTTCCATGCTCCCTCATTTTTCCTCTCTTTCCTGTAACATCTCTGCTCCATCAATGCGTGACTCCCACTGTGTCTGTCACCTCCCCCGTCTTCAGGAGTTGCTGGAGAATGTGGAAGACTTCCACGAGCGAGCCCAGGTGGCACTGGCGGACGAGATGCCCGATTCCTCCAAGCTGCAGGCACTCTTGGACCTGGGTAGTGGCCTCGATGTAGAGCTGCCACAGCTGCCCAGACTCAAACAGGAGCTGCAGCAGGCTCGCTGGCTCGATGAGGTGGGCTTTTATTCGATGCACAATAGTCCCACGAGATGAGGAAAATCAGCAATGTGCAATGAAATGGTTTAATATTGCAATGACGATAGGACAAAGGATAGGACATAGGACAAACAAATTTTGAATATGGTTAGTAGCTGTATAGTTCCTATGGCTTTTTGCTATAATACGTACACTAGACCGCAAACATTGAATATTGAATATGGCCACTGAATGCTTTTATTCAACAAATTTTACCTGAATACCCAAACAATTAAACAGAACGTTAACTGTTATCCAAGACTGCATCTGATTGGACAAATGTTTGCATGCTGTGTGTGAATGCATGTTACATGAAAAACAAAACAAACATTTTTCATCATTGCAATTCAGGCAGTTGTCTGTGATGTGTTGATACATGTTCATATCACAATGATGATGAAAATACTATTTTTCAGTCAGCACTAATGCACAATTCGTTTGCCTGGTTTATAATGATCTGTTGTAATTGTGGCCTCATTTAACAGCACTCGGAGCTTTTGTGCTGTAATGATGGGAGTAACCAACATACTTGTTTGGTTGGTGGTATGATGAGACAATGTTATTATAATGTGTTCTTTAAGAGTAGTTTCGAAATAGTTAAATTGTGATGGTATAAACTACGACTACTTTACTTCCTTGTTGTGATTGACATGAGTTTTAACATCACAAAAACCAAAACGTTTGTGCTGAAGAGAGATTTAAAACAACTGAAACATTTTTCTTGAAATGAAATCTGACTTTTTTTCTCTTTTTTTTTTTCTTTTTTTGCTGACTTCATCAAATTCCAGGTACGTGTCACCCTTGCTGAGCCCCACCGTGTCACTCTGGAGCTGATGAAGAGGCTGATAGACTCTGGTGTCGGTCTGGCTCCCCACCACGCTGTGGAGAAGGCCATGGCTGAACTGCAAGAGATCCTCACGGTCTCTGAGAGATGGGAGGATAAGGCCCGGGCCTGCCTGCAGGCCAGGTAAACAAACACAAGTTGATTTGCGTTTTCTGCATTGAGTAAAAAAAAAAACTAAAAAATTTAACCGTTTCAGTAGTTGAGCACTATTAAAAACTGTAGAAAGCATGTAAACCTCAACTGGTGCCTCTGACCAAAAAAAAAAAAAAAAAAAAAAAGTCCTTACTCACCGAGTCATGTTCATCCGTCTTTTCTTTGATAAAACCCAGGCCTCGACACAGCATGGTGACCCTGGAGAGCATCGTGCTGGAAGCTCGGAACATCCCAGCGTATCTGCCCAACATTCTGGCCCTTCGAGAGGCCCTGCAGAAGGCCAAGGAGTGGACAGCCAAGGTGGAGGCCATCCAAAGCGGCAGTAGCTTCGCCTACCTGGAGCAGCTGGAGAGCCTCCTGGCCAGAGGTCGCTCCATCCCCGTCCGGCTCGATCGGCTGGCTCAGGTGGAGTCTCAGGTCGCTGCGGCCCGATCCTGGAGGGAGAGGACTGCTCGCACCTTCCTCAAGAAGAACTCCACGTACACGCTGCTCCAGGTGGGCCATCAGAACAAAAAGTGCTATGGAGTTACTCTGTAACATATTTTCACTCTCTGGATGATTAATATAAATTTTGTCTCGTCTAGGTTCTCAGTCCTCGTGTGGACATCGGAGTTTACGGCAACAGCAAGAGCAAGCGGAAGCGCGTCAAGGAGCTCATGGAGAAGGAGCGAGGTGGCTTTGACCCTGACACTCTGAGCGACCTCGAAGAGAGCCTCGAGGAGGTGCGGGACCCTTCCACCGTCGTAGCGGCCTTCAAATCCAAAGAGCAGAAAGAGGTGGAGGCCATCCACTCACTGCGTGCTGCTAATTTAGCCAAGATGGCCATGGCGGACCGTATCGAGGAGGTCAAGTTCTGCCTGTGTCGAAAGACGGCCAGCGGCTTCATGTTGCAGTGCGAGCTCTGTAAGGACTGGTTCCACGGAGCGTGCGTTCCTCTCCCGAAGACGGGATCTCAGAAGAAGCTGGGTGTGGGTTGGCAGAGCAACAGCAAAGACTCCAAATTCCTGTGTCCGCTGTGCCAGCGGTCGAGGAGGCCGAGACTAGAGACCATTCTGTCGCTGCTGGTTTCACTGCAGAAGCTGCCGGTGCGTCTGCCAGAAGGAGAAGCACTCCAGTGTTTGACAGAGAGGGCCATGAGCTGGCAGGTATGCGTAGAAGTGACACGCGCTTCTCAGCTGACAACCATCGCCTGCTTCATTTTGAACAATGTTTGCTTTTAATCTCTACTAAATACTCACTGGTCTGGCTGTTCCACCAGGACCGGGCACGTCAATCTCTGGCCACGGAGGAGCTGTCCTCAGCCCTGGCGAAGCTGTCTGTGCTGAGCCAGCGCATGGTGGAGCAGGCCGCCAGGGAGAAAACTGAGAAGATCATCAATGCTGAGCTGCAGAAAGCTGCGGCAAACCCGGACCTGCAGGTACTTCGGACTTAATGATTACCTCATTTCTGTTTTCATACAAGTAAAACATCAGTAAGACTCTGTTTTCAGGTACAGACTGTGATTGTAGTTTGAACTGTGTTTAGGATTTAAAGGTGGAATGCACCAGAAGAGGGCACTAATGTGTCAATATGAAACAGACCAAAAGATTGGATTGATCATCTAAAATGTGAGAGAAAATGCTGTGTCAGATGGCAGTCTGATTACTCAAAGATGTAGTAATAAAACAAACTGAAGACCGAATATATGTTTCTATTATGGAAAACCATGCAGATTTGTTGATAACAATTTTAATTTGGCGTCTTCTGAAGGCATCATGCAAAGCACTTTTTCATACACATTTGTTCAGGAGGCATTGAGCTGAAATAACATGAAACAATTGCTACTTTGGGTATTAAGTGCTATTGTTATAGAAATGTTATGTGTGTGTGTGTTCCCCAGGGCCACATCCAAACTTTTCAGCAGTCTGGTTTCAGCAGAGCCACATCACCGCGGCAGTCTGTGGACTACGATGACGAGGAGACGGACTCAGACGAGGACATCAGGGAGACTTATGGTTATGACATGAAGGTATGTGAGGAAGCGGTGCTCCGGGATTTGAAAGGAGTTTTTTTTAAGCCCTGTATAAATGAGCAGGGTTATTTTGGGGTTTCTAATTTTACCCTGTTTTTGTATGCCTCTGTGGTTCCAGGACCCAGGGGAGGTGAAGCCCTACCTGTTCTGTGATGAGGAGATCCCCGTTAAGTCAGAGGAGGTGGTCAGTCACATGTGGCCGGCTGTCACGCCGTCCTTCTGCGCCGAACACGCCTACTCCTCGGCCTCCAAGTCCTGCGTGCAAAGTGAGGCCACATTCACGTCCTGTTGAGCCTGCCCACCCGTCATCCCCTGGTGTTTTTGTGCATAAATGATTCATTATTTTCACCATTTGTTTTTTGCATTTCAGACCTGAGCACACCCAGAAAGCAGCCCAGGAAGACCCCTCTGGTACCTCGCAGCCTGGAGCCGCCAGTGCTAGAGCTGTCACCGCAGGCCAAGAACCAGCTGGAGGAGCTCATGATGCTGGGAGACCTGCTGGAGGTGTCCCTGGATGAGACCCAGCACATCTGGAGGATCCTGCAGGCCACGCACCCTCCCTCTGAGGAGAGATTCCTGCAGGTCATGGAGGTAGGGAGGTCGTCCTATTACACAACCTGACTGCGCAGCAAAAACGGCAATAACGTTTAGTGATTGAATTCTAGGATCACGTTTGAATCGGTTGATTCTGATGATGCAACTAGATGCATATATGCAGGTCAAATTATGGAGAAAGCTGCCTGTAGTATTAGAAATGAAGATGATCCATCTCATTTTTCTACAGCCTGAAGACTCGCTGATGGACAAGCCTCTGAAGCTCAAACTTAAAGATTCGGAGAAGAAGAGGAAGCGGAAGCTGGAAAGAGCCGAGCACCACCACATGCTGATGGCTGCCGCGGCCGCCGGTGGCGCCTCAGCAATGGGAGAAATCCGACCGGCCAAGTCCAAAGAGCTTAAAAGAGTTGGCCTCGAGCTCGGCCTGGGGGGCAAGCCCAAGAAGAAGAAGCTCAAACTCAACCTGGACAAGAACCGGGAGATGAAGCAGTTGGCTAAACGGTTAGCCAAGGAGGAGAAGGAGAGGAAGAGGAAGGAGAAGGCAGCCGCAAAGGCCGAAGCCATCAGGGAGGGGATGGAGAAGAGGAAGGAGAAAAAGATTCTCGACATTCCCTCCAAGTACGACTGGTCGGGGGCCGAGGACTCCAATGATGAGAACGCGGTGTGTGCAGCCAAGAACTGCCAGAGGCCCTGCAAAGACAAGGTGAGGGCACGTGTCATTCACCTCCTCTGTGTTAGTGAAAAATATTTCTGCTAACTATTGTGATTCGTTAGTGGAATATGGTGCACCTCAGATGCTGACCTGGATCGCAGTAAAAGAGGCACAAGGGGTGGATCATAGATGATTGATAGGGCCGCCACAGGTTAGCAGTTAACAGGGGTCAGAGCAACCATGTGACTTTGCACCTTTTTAAAACTCAAAGCGCTTTATTAAATATTACTTTTTACATTTGAAAAAAAAAATGATTGGGTAGGACTTCAACCTCCTTATAATCATTATCTTAGTGTTATTGAATATGTTTTGTAATATCAAATCATTGCCATTATATTATTCCCTTTTAAAAGTTTTCATTTTGCAAAAATAAATTCTATAATTTTTGATTTATATATGGTAAATGGTCTGTGCTTGTATAGCGCTTTATCACCTTTCGGTCTCAAAGCGCTTTAACACGGTTTTTCCATTCACCCATTCACACACCAATGAGACAGATCACCATGCAAGGTGCTGCCATCAGGAGCACATTCACACACCGATGGTACGCCATCGGGAGCAACTTAGGGTTCAGTGTCTTGCTCAAGGACACTTAGGCACGTGGACAGGAGGAGCTCGGGATCAAACCACCAACCTTCCGATTAGTGTGCAACCCACTCTACCGTCTGAGCCGCAGCCTCCCTATATCCTCTCACCTATAAGATATCACAGACAGAATTTGGTGAACTTTTACTTTGCTACAAACTGTCCGTGTGACAAAATGTGAGAAATTTGTTAGAACACTATATGGAGTGACCATAAGTATACATCCAAATAGATTTAAGGGTTATTTCTCTGGTTTAAGTCCAACTGGGGACCTCTGCATGTATTTTTTTTTTTTTTTAAATATCTCTCCACTCATTTCCTGTCATCTATCTTTAATAAACGCATAGAAATATCATACATCCCTGACTTAATGAGATGAGGCATGATGCCATGTTGAAATGTAGCTCTTTACGGACTGTGCCCTGATGTTGGGCACCATGTCAGACAGACGAGCCTTGACCCTCCTCAGTAACATCACTGTCCACATACAGAGGCTGTAAATTCTGGTTGGTACTCTCATCTGAGCAGTTTGTCACATCATACTCTGAACACCTCCTGCTTAATGACACTGTCGTTTTGTTTGCTTCGAACAGAGTTAATCACGAACATTTCTCCCAATGTTCGCCATGTAGCTGTATTGAATATCAACAGCTGATAACAGCACTGGAACACCTTAAAGAGAGTTACACATAACATATTAACAGGGCACACCGATGTGGTCCTTTTCAGAAACAGCACTGCGGCCCCTTCCACAAAGTTAACCAGTGGCCAGCGTCCGTCCGCTTGTGTATGTCCGCCGGGCAGCCAATCACAGTTGAGGAATCGGTAGGCCTGTAGGTCTGCGGGTGGAGTACCGGATGATGAAATTATGAAGCTGCTGGTCTGAACCAGGCCAACAGCACCTGAATTTGGAATGATTAACAGCCGTGTGGTTTTGAGATTTTGGTATTTCCTCATGTGAGGGGAGAACATGTGAGGGGACAACATCAGGAGAATACGTCCTCTTCTCACTCAGAAGGCGGCGTAGGTTCTGGTCCAGGTTCTGGTCATCTCACGTCTGGACTACTGTAACTCCCTCCTGGCAGGTCCACCTGTTAGCGCCATCCGACCTCTGCAGCTCATCCAGAATGCCGCAGCTCGACTGGTCTTTAACCTCCTAAATTCACTCCCACTACTCTGCTCCTCCGCTCCCTTCACTGGTTACCAGTAGCTGCCCGCATCCGTTTCCAAACATTGGTACTTGCGTACCGTGCTGCGAACAGATCGGGTCCAGTCTACATCCAGGACCTGGTCCAACCCTACATCCCAGCCCGCTCCCTCCGCTCTGCTTCTACCAATCGGCTTGTTGTTCCCTCGCTGCGAGCTAAACACTCAACAAAATCACGACTGTTTGCTGTCCCGGCTCCTAAATGGTGGAATGAGCTCCCCACCGACATCAGGACAGCGGAAACTCTGTACATCTTCCGCCGCAAACTAAAAACACACCTCTTCCGACTTTACCTTGAACACTAGAAAGTTTCTGCATCTTTAGAAAACAGAAGTGCAATTAAAAAGAAAGTTAAATTTAAAGGGGCAGAGATTCAGTTCCCTTTGCACTTAAAATGCCAGACTGCAGGATTCCAAACGAGAGTTACCAAACCAATGGGTGATGTCATGGTGGGTTGACACATGATTCCTGGCTATGTTAGTCTCTTGTTCACTTGGTGGGTGAGTGTATCCATTCACTTTTGCTTACAACTGACTGAGAGCTCAAATGAACTGAGACTTGGATCGTTTCAGGAAGCGATTCAGTTCAGTACTTCCAAAAAGATTTATTCCTTAAAACAAAATGTTCACTATTTTCCTCATCCATTTTCTTCTCACAATCAGCTCTCATTAAAAAAAAAAAAAAAAAAAACACTGATCTAATTCGTGACCTGGTCGCCTGTATGGATTTTGTTTTTTTTGTATGCAGTTTCCATGTTTGTTTGAGTCCCAAAACAAACACTGTATCCCAGTGCATGACGGGTGGGACGAGGATCATGTATGGTTGTCTCCAGTCTCGCAGTGTTTGGCAGATTCTGTTTTGACTCTGCATTCCATTAAATAAGATCAATTAAACAATGACTGACCTGCGGCTTTTACCCCTATTGTTAAATATTAAACATGATTTCTGTTTGTTTGGAAGTTTTGGGGTCTTGCCTGACAAGTCACCGCCACACGTTGGTTTAACGAGCATCAAAATCTGTTGTCCTTCTTGAAGCTCACTCGCGTGTCTGAATTGGTTGTGTATTTCCAGGTGGACTGGGTGCAGTGCGACGGCGGCTGCGACGAGTGGTTCCACCAGGTCTGTGTGGGCGTGTCGTGTGAAATGGCCGAGAACGAGGACTACATATGTGTGGACTGCTCCCGGAAGGCCGGCGGCGGAAGCGGAGTGATGACAGTGGAGGAGGTGGCGGAGGAGAACGTGGTGGTGCTGGCGACGACCATGTGCAGCGCGCAGAGCGTTCCCTCGTCGTCGGTCGGGGTCCTGTGGTCCTCCGCCTCGCACTTAAACCCAGCAACTTCACATCAGCAGCAGCAGCAGCAGCAAGAGCCTCAGCAGGGCAGTTAGCACTAAACAGAAGGGCCAAGGACTGAGTACCTCACACACACAAACCCAGTATCCAGGCTTGTGTTTCAACCTCGGAGAGAACGAGTTTTTATGAACGAGCTTTTCAGACGAGAGAGACAACTTCCTGTGACTGTCCGCATCATAAAGCACAAGAAAAAAAAAAAACTTCCTCCGTGTGGCTTCGGCAATGACACGCACTCTCTCCGAGCGCTAAGATGTGTTGTTAGTGCACAGACTTAGTCCTCCTCCAGCAGTTTTTAGGCCTAGAAACACCCTCCAGCTACTTTCTGGTCCTCCCCTGAACAGTGTCAAGGAAGTGGTACTTTTATTTACAGTCAGACACACACCCACTTACTCCAGCTGTTGTGATCAGTGCAAACAGACAAATAGATGAATATGTTCCTGGTCCCAGGACTTTGTGAACCTCTCCTCTCTGCCCTCTGCCAGGCCCTTCAGACCGTAACATCTCAATATGTAGGACTCAAGACTAGGAAAAACAAATGGTTGTAATGTAGTGGAATTATTTATAATGTACATAGCTTTTAAGCAATTAAACGAATGAATTGTGGCTTTTTTTTGTTTTTTGTTTTCTCACCTTTAATAAACTATTCCTAGTCAAATGATTGATAATTGCACTGTTTGTTTTTCTGGGGGGTTAATTAAAGCATTCGTGTAGCTATAAATTGTAAAAACAACACAAAAAAAATCCTACACAGGACATGGCAAGAGAGAGGACATGACAACAAAAATTTAGGTAATATATTAAAAGTGCTATTTTAGTAACTTATCAAATACAAAATAAAACAAAACTCAATAGCCTTTGTACTACAACATTTGTAGTTTTTGTAACTGAAACTGCCAGTCTGTGACTCATGAATCACCCAGCAAACTCGGCCACGTTATTTAGGGGTCGATTGAATTTCAAGTTAGGAGTTAAGCCTCACATTTCCTGCATTACTCATTAGCTCCATGAGAGAAAAAATGTGGTCGCATGTCGTACGGCTAATGTTGAATTCCATCTTATAATCAGGAATCTCCCTGCTCAACACAAAATGTATTTTAATATCCTTTTATCTGACTTTTTCAACATGGTGTTCGCACAAATGAGTGCTTGCATACAGCTATGGTGGAGGGATAAGGGGGAATGGCAGGATTGTGGGTGGGGGGCTGGGACTTGTGCTGATGTCAACACCTAACTCGGCCGAGTCAAATCCGGCGTGAACTGACTGCAGCTGCTTCAGCCTTCATCCGAGCGACTCACCCCTGTCACTGACCTGAACAGGAAGAGAAGGTTGGAAATATGCAATCACAAAGGGCTGCAACGCATCAACAAAAGACACCGCAAGCATACCTAACATATTACGCAACTCCTGCCTTGTAATCACATACATTACATCTTCACCGCCTGCTTTATGTGAAGGCTTTTGATCAAACTTGTAGCTTTTAGTTTGCGAGTGACACTTGATAGCTCACTGTAGCACTGCTTCCACTTTGTTTGATTTCATGAGACTCAAAACTGTTAATGGCCTCCGCTCTCCTTCCATCCATCAGCTACTTACTGCCGTGTCCAACCGCAAACACATAATGCAGATGTACTTCTTTGTCAGAGATGAGCATGAATACAGTAAATGCTACCAAAGGAAGGAAGAAGGAATATTCACAATCACTTTAAATAATAGATATGCAAGTAGAATTATAAATGTAATTTATACGTTTTTCATGGTGGGTTCTGCTCATATTATCTACCTGTTCCTTCCATCAAATAGACACACACTATAATTACATTAATTTCATTGTTTCTGAAGCAGAAACTGACAGAACACTGCCAAACTAAGTGCCTCCCCTGTTGCACCTAATTTCAACTGCAGGAACGTGGAAGGTGATGTACTTTGCTCGGAGGGAGCAGACGGAGGGAGCGAGAGTGGAGGCCGGACTTGGTTTAGCATTACAAACCCCCGCCCCTCTCCTCAGTCATGTTAAATACTAAAACTTGAGCATCTACAGATAAACCTCCAGACACAGCTTTGGCCCTGAGACAAAGACAGAGGACCAAGTGGCACTGCAATGAAAGGTAAGCCAGAGATGTCTTTGAGTATTTGGAGATTTGTAAGTGCAATTTTTCCATAAATGCATTTTGTTTTACTATTTTCCTGTATTTATTCTTGTTTAACTCAAACGAAATGGCTACAGTCTGCAACTGGATCCGTTTGGTGCCTTCTGCTATTTAGGGCTGGGAAAACGGCTCCAGTTCAAGGATCAGCCAATACCAACCATCCAGGCTCTATAACCTGCTCCAATCCTCCTCCTGTCTCTCTCTGTCTCCACAGGAGACTGTGCCAAAGTAGGCCTTCCCAATGGCACCAGCCACGCCAAGGGCACGCTGCCGCCATCGGAGGAGAAGATGGAGGAACGCGGCCAGTGGAGCAACAAGCTGGAGTTCATTCTGTCTGTCGCTGGCTCCATTATCGGCCTGGGGAACATGTGGCGCTTCCCTTACCTCTGCTACAAGAACGGAGGAGGTGAGCGGGAGATATGAGTGTGTGCCTCTTTTCTTCTGCAGTTTTCGATGAATGAAAACACGAATGTCAACAAAGACAGAGAACAGTGGTCTATTCCACCCTTTTGTGGTACATGCTTTAAATCACAATGCAGTATTTTCTACATGCACTTAAAGAGGGGGTTGATGACAATTAAGATGAGGGTAAATACATGTAAAAAAAAAAACAACACTTACAAAGCAGGCAAACAAGGCAATGCAGATGCAAAATTTAACCTCAGACTTACTTGATCTCAGGTGAAAGAGAAAAAAAAACAAGTGCAAGGATTCTGATTCAACCAAATCAAATCTGAAATCCAAAATTGGGTTTTTCCCTCACTCGCTTTTTGACGTGCTTGTGTAGCTGCTAAATTGGGTGCCCCCCTCTTTCTCTCCTTCGCTCTCTCTCCCTCCATGGGGTGGCAGGGTCAGAGGTCATGGCTGAGCGGGGTCAGACAGCTGTTGTTGCTCCTCACTCACAGCAGCTGTCCCAACACAAACACAAACACAATCGCTGACCAAAACTGGTGGCAGTAACTTTTGAAATGTAATAATATAAAGGAAAGAGCATGAAAGAAACTTTCATGCCTTTACTTTATGTATTCTTGCATTTTTAAATAAATATTAGTGTTATGATACAACTACAGACCAATTTAGTCTTTGTTCGGGCTTATATTATTTTATATAGTCAGTAAAATGATTATTTATTGTACATAATAACAATAACAATATTTCTTACTTTTTTATTTTATGTTTCAAACCAGTTTGAATCAAAAATGAGTCAAAGGTGATCTATTGCAGACAGTAGAAGCATATTACAGTGGAATCAGAAAAAAAGAAAAAAAACACGGGAAAGATAAGTAATGAGTAATGAAGTACCTCTCAAACACACTTACACCAACAGAAAGTATAAACTGTAACTCTCTTTCTCAACTCAGGTGCCTTCCTCATCCCGTACCTGATCTTCCTGTTCACCTGCGGTGTTCCCGTCTTCTTCCTGGAGACAGCGCTGGGTCAGTTCACCAGCGAGGGAGGCATCACCTGCTGGAGGAAAATCAGTCCCTTGTTTGAAGGTGAGGAGGGAAGGTGTATCACCTGAGGCCAAAGACCTCTGCAGGATACAAGAAAAGCATACGGCATTTTAATAATTGAATAATGTTCATTCCTGCAGGTCTTGGCTACGGCACCCAGGTGATCGTGACTCTCTTGAACTTCTACTACATCATCGTTCTGGCCTGGGGGATTTTCTACCTGTCCTTCTCCTTCTCGTGGGACCTGGCTTGGTCGTCCTGCAACAACACATGGAACACAGGTAAAAAAAAAAAAGAAGTGCACATTAAAATATAACAAATACCTCAGAGAATTTGTTTTTTTGTTTTTTTGTTTTTTTGCTCTATTATTGCAATGAAAGTTTCTACTTTTTTTTTTTTTTTTTGCTGCATAGAAAACTGTTTGGAGTTTCAGAGGAGAAACGACTCAATCAACCAAACTATCAACCCAAACGCCACCTCTCCTGTCATGGAGTTCTGGGAGTGAGTAACCTCTCTCTTCACGGTAGAGTGGTCGTGATCTGATGGTGTAAAAATGAAGCATCACCTCTTCTTTCTGGCCTCTACAGGAGAAGAGCGCTGAGGATTTCCCCTGGCATCGACCACATGGGCACTCTGAACTGGGACTTGGCCCTGTGTCTGTTCATCGCCTGGGTCATGTGCTACTTCTGCATCTGGAAGGGGGTGAAATCCACAGGAAAGGTGGGTGAGAGGGAACTCTGAATCTTGTTCTAGTGCACAATACTGTGAAAGCATAAAGTGACCCCATCTTTTTTCCCTGATTATGTGTTTAGCCAGTTGTAAAGCACATGAAGGATGATATCTGATATTTATTTTTGGCATGGCTACTTATGCGTCTGCCGATATAGGTGGTCTACTTCACGGCGACCTTCCCCTATGTGATGCTGATTGTGCTGTTGATCAGAGGACTCACCTTGCCTGGTGCTGGAATCGGCATCCAGTTCTACCTGTATCCGGACCTGGGGCGGCTGGCAGACCCACAGGTACCATCATCTATTGATTAATGTCCACTTTATGAATCAAACATGTGGTAGTACAAAAAGCACCTCCTCTAACCCAATCAGACCATCCCAATGAGGGCCCTTTTTGGTGTTCTGCTCCCTGCAGAGCAGTTCAGGCTCTCTGCTGGGGAGCCCAGTTTCTGCTGGGTCCACCTGCACTCCATGAAAGAGGCATGGATAGCAAGAATCAAATGCAGGGCCAGGACACCACTGGGACTGTAAACACGAGCTCTACCAGGACTGAGCAGCTAACCAGGCTTTTTCCCCTGTAGGGACGACAAGAATGTTTTTAACTACTTTGCTCCGTCAGAGTCCCTTTGTTAGCTAAAAAAAACATCCCATCATTTTTCTTGTTTTAAAATTCTGTAATTATTTTTTTGTTGGGTTCTAGTTTGCCACAAAATATTAATAAACCCAATATTCTCTTTACTAGATTTCTACTTTGTCACAGATCTGGCATGTTGTATGTTTATGGAAGCCTGTTTCGTTAATTAATATCGAGACCAAAAAAACAACACAATTTCAACAGTTTACTATTGTGCAACTGCATTTGTCAATGATTAGGCAGGTTTAAAAACTCAGCACGTGAATTCCTCTGGTTGTCTAAACACCGCAAGGCACGTTGGCGTCTATACATCAACCAAAGAGAGGTTGCATGACATAATCCAGTTTCACATCATAATGTAGTACGAGCAGCCGTTTATTTAAATGAGTCTTTGACCATCTCTTTCATGTCAGGTGTGGATGGATGCTGGCACCCAGATCTTCTTCTCCTACGCCATCTGTTTGGGGTCGCTGACCGCTCTGGGCAGCTACAACAAATATAACAATAACTGCTACAGGTATGTCAGTAATGCAATATTTACATGCCTGTTTGTAATCCTAAGAATACATTTACAGTTGTGTTAATGACTTCATTATTCAGGTGTTGCACCAGATTTGATTTATTTTATCAATATTAAATTCATCATCATCATCAACTGTTATTATGCAACGTACAACGTATGTGTGAATTTGATGCTAAACACTAAAAACTCTTCTGTTGTCTGTTGCAGAGATTGCCTGTCACTATGCTTCCTGAACAGCGGCACCAGTTTCGTGGCAGGCTTCGCCATCTTCTCCATTCTGGGTTTCATGTCCTATGAACAGAACGTTCCCATCTCAGAGGTGGCAGAATCAGGTGAGGCTCCCACAAACTCAGTAACAGCATCAGAACAGCAGTAGTATTTTTTTTTGTCATAGGCCAGTGTTCATTGTTTTCTGCCTCGTCCCTGTGCAGGCCCGGGTCTGGCCTTCATTGCGTACCCCCGTGCTGTGACCATGATGCCCTTCTCTCCTCTCTGGGCCGCCCTCTTCTTCATCATGATTGTTTTTCTGGGGCTGGACAGCCAGGTAAAAAGCATTGCACTATTTTTTTGTTTCCTATAATGACGCAAGACTGCTTTTTCCTGGACAAAAAAACAAGATAAATAATCTGCTTTAATGAATGGGGGTCTATAAATAAATGTTATTGTCACATATTAAGGCTTCTATCATGCTCTCCTTCCCATCAGTTCGTGTGTGTCGAGAGCCTAGTGACGGCGATTGTCGACATGTACCCCTCTGTGTTCCGACGCAAGAACCGCAGGGAGCTCTTCCTGTTATGCGTGTCCCTCTTCTCTTTCTTCATGGGCCTCATCATGCTGATGGAGGTAAGGGTCACACTCTGGGGCCGCACACACACACACACACACACACACACACACACACACACACACACACACACACACACACACACACGCGCGCGCGCGCGCGGATGCATGAGTCTTAATTGTAAAGCTGACAGTATTTTGTACATTCGGTGTCTTATAATTTTACATTTTAATATATCTGAGGAGTTGTCCCTATGTTTCCAAACCGATTCAAATGGCTTTGGCAGTATTTAGATTGTCATGGGACATTAACTGTGGCCACTGAAACTCATACTGAAGAAAGTAGCTTCATACATACACATAATCAGCAATTCAGGCTGTTAATGGGTTGGTGGTTGCACCCTGTGGTTGCACCCGGTGGTTGGATGGATGCTTTGTTGTGCTAAAATAAACTCCTCTAAGAGTACCACATGGTTGACAGGGTTTCACCTCTGCACAGCTGGAAACATGAATGCTCTGCAGAGGTGTCAACAGGTCATCATTTTGTAAGTACAAGCACGTCAAAGGTTTCATGCAACATTTCTCAGGTAAGTCTCAAGCATTGTTATGCAATGCTCCAAAATTAGAGTCAAGTCTGAAGGGCCCAGTCATTTGGGGCCTCAAACATTTCACAAAATTCACAAAAATGGGGCCTTTATAGGGAACATATTGTTAGATCAGACATTGCAAGTGTTTTGAACAGAAACTAGCTTAAAGCTTATATACATAGATAATCTGCCTGTAAAACCATCTGACCAAAACGTACAGAGTGCAGTGATCAGTCCTGTAGCCTGAGTTTTAAATACATCTCAAAGCAGTATGTAAAGTGGGCCAAGTTAGGTTAGGTCAGGTTAGGTAGTTACTTTATTAATCCCAGAGGGGAATTTTTTTAGCTGCAGCAGCATACAGAAGCAATAGATAGTAAATAGAAAAGCAATAAAATAGCAGTAAAATAGCAGTAAAAACTATAAAATATAAATATAAAATATAAAATGCACAGTATATACAGTACAGTATATATCTATATATATTATATACAAATACAAGTAAGGCCAAAGAAGAGGGACAGGCAAATCTGTAAATAGTGAAGTGGTTAATGGGGCTGTGTTGCAGCAAAGCAGAGTAACTTTTCCTTTTCAATGTACCCTTCCTCAACAACTTCCTCATGTACTCAGTGCATGCTTTGCTTTAACAGCTGGCTGTGCCATCTCAGGCTCATGTAGAAACAATGAATGAACACAGAGAGCTCTAACTGTCTTTCTCCAGCCTGCAAGTCAAGTCAGCTTTTTTAGATGCTCTTTAATCACATGCAAACTCAGAAAATGTTTGTCTCGTATAATTTGTTTGTTTGTGTGGAACAAAATTTAGATTTAGTTCATTAGATTCTTTAAAGAACTCTCTGTTTTGTGTGAAAACAAGTGTGTTAGCAACTTAATTATCTTTGCATAATTATGACGGAAGGCTTTCCATCTCTCTAGGGGGGCATGTATGTCTTCCAGCTCTTTGATTACTATGCAGCCAGTGGCATGTGTCTCCTCTTCATGGCCATCTTTGAGACGGTCTGCATTGCATGGGTCTATGGTAAGCTAGCATAAGACTCTCTTTCATTTGTCGTATTGGAGAAGTTAATTGCATATTTTATGAAGTATTTGTCGGACATTCAGCCACAGGCACAGCTTGGTAACACAGGTCTTTACTGTGTTTTTCCAGGTGCAGATCGCTTTTATGATAACATTGAGGACATGATTGGCTACCGCCCAGGACCGTACATCAAGTACTGTTGGTTGTTCCTCACCCCAGCCACGTGCATTGTGAGTATCAACAAACTAATTAGGCTGTATCACCGATTTCTAAAAATGACAAAGGCCTTTTATTTTCTTTGTCTTCTACAATAAACCCTGTTTCACGAGCAGGAATTAAAATAGTTTTTTGTTCCTTACTTGTTAACTTGTCTCTGCAGGGTACCTTCGCATTCTCCCTCATTAAATACACACCTCTAAAGTACAACAATGAGTATGTGTATCCGTGGTGGGGCTATGCCATTGGCTGGCTGCTCGCTCTCTCCTCAATGGTCTGCATCCCGCTTTGGATGGTATACAAGATCAGCACCACCCAAGGAACACTCCAAGAGGTATGTTTATCCTCATGTTAGGGGTATATTTCATGTAACAGGAAATAAATGTAATCTATTGTGGAATTCACTCAACAAAGGTTATACTGGGAGGCAATTAACACAATGTTTTTTTTTTTTGTTTTTTTTTCAGCGCATCCAGCTTCTCACCACACCATCTGATGATTTACCTAAAACCAAGAGGGAGCAGGAGAGGTTACTGGCCATCTTTGCTCCTGAGGCAGATGCCACCAGGACATCAAACGGCTATTTCCCCGTCTCAGAGACGGACTCCAACTTATGAGGCCTCAGTGGTGACGTGTGCAGGACACGTGTTTTTTTTTTTTGGTTGACTTGCTGCACCCTTGCCTCCATCCCAAAGATCACTGCAGGCCCAGGAAAAAAAAACACTTTTTCAGGGACAAAAGTTATTTACTCTACCCGAACTGCTTTGAAATCTATCAATGAACTGACATATTGGACAGTATTTGTATGTAACATAAAGAGAGAAAAATCTGTAATAAAAGAATAGATCAACCATTGGATTTTACTAAAAAGTGGAATACCAACAGAGGCAGCCACTTCTTGAAGTTTCTTTATATATCTGACTTCACTACATGGCTATTCAGCCATATTTGTATCATATTTGTGTATTATGATAAATGATTGGGGAAGTTTTCCAGGAAATTACAGGAAATCATTTGCTATGCTTTCATAGAAGACATGTGAAGAAAGGGAAATATGATTAAGTAGTAAACATGCTTTGCTATAGGACTAACATGGTATATAAACTGTAGTGTCATTTTTGTACTGTAACACAATATGACTGTACAAAGAAATGTGAATCGTGTAAGTATGGTTTTGAAATAAAAAATTTATGTTTTCATTTTACGATTGCATGTGTCACAAGTTTTCAAAAAAAAAAAAATGATTCCTGGATATAACTTACTGATCATGACATGAATTTATTTTCTCAAGTAGCCTACTGTACTTAAGTACCATGTTGAAATACTTGTGCTATACTCGTGTATGTCAATTTGATGTTGCTTTATATTTCCACTCGGCTACATTTGAGAGGGAAAAACTGCACTTTCTAATCCACTACAAACCACAGACATATGTTAAAATGTCAGATGATATAGTGCCCCTCGCTGGACAAAGAGGTGTGCAGTGACTTTTATATTTAAAGGTACAGTTCCTTGGACATGGAGAAGCCTGTGCAGCCGCAATGATGGAGCACTTTTGAACCATTTTCTTCTGGAATAATTTCACCGCTGGGTGTCATCCTTCTCCCGTGCCGTCGAGGGAGCTTGCTGATTGGCTCTCACCGCGGCGTCACTCCCTACGTACCTCGGTGACGCCCCGCACTTTTCCCACCATGCAGCGGGTGATGTCCGAGGAAAGATGGCGGAAGGAGGAGCGGCTGATCTGGATACCCAGAGAGGAGAGGTCGCGGCACTGTTAAAAACACAGCTCAGAAAGGGAGACACTTGGTAAGACTCGAGCTGAAATCTTTTCGAGGACGCCGCGTGGCCGCCGGCCGGCTCCGGCGAGGCTGTCAACGCCACGGAGGATAAGAAAGCCGACGGGACGGGCCGTGTTGACAGTGAAGCCGCCGAGCGAGCTAACGGGAGCTCGGCGGCTTCATGTGTGTCGGCTCGGCGGGCTAGAGGTGGCTAAGCTCAGCTGTTAGTCAAGAGCGACAGACCCCGCGTATCTTCTACATGTTTGTATCCTACTCGTTACGTCCGCCGCTTCCAAATTACCACGTCGGGTTTTTTTTTTTACCTCGTGTCATGATCTCGGCGAGGCGTCATGTCGTTTTGTCTGATCGGGCTAGTTAGCAGGCTAACAGCTAACTGATTAGCCTTCTCTGTCCGAAGTGGGTTTTTTTTTTCCCCCTCCAGTCAGCGGGTTCGTCCGTCGACTTCAGCAGGGCGGAGTCGTGAAAAGAACCACCTGTCAAAATCACGGAGCCAGCTGGCCGGGGCTCGCGGCAACCTGAACTCGACTCGGCGTCAAGGAAGCTACTGTTACAACTATCAGACTCGCATTCACCTCCCGAAGTCAGATTTGTGGAGAGTTTATACGTCAAAGCTTGTTGCAAAAAAACAACAACAACCACACAACCCCCCCACACCCACCCTCTCCCTGCCTGCACACCTCCTCGAGGTAACCCTACTGATCAGCGGTGTCACACCTCGCTTTAACCGAGCTTGTCTTCTCTGCAGGTACCTAGTGGACAGTCACTGGTTCAAACAGTGGAAGAAGTATGTGGGATATGATAGCTGGGACAAATACCAGATGGGGGACCAGAATGTCTACCCAGGACCTGTTGACAACTCTGGTCTTCTCAGAGGTAAGACAAGTAAAGCTTTACCTCCTTGGGCTTTAAGTCACCGTTGTACGTGTAGTGTAAAACTCTCCGTAGGACAGCTTCATCTTTCTGGAAGAAGCAACAAAGAGTTCAGGGAAAAGGGCACAACAACAACATTGTCTCCTGGCTCTATAGAGCAGCCTTTTTTTTTGGGGGGGGGGGGGGTTCATAGAAAGCTCTCCATCATACCTGTTTCTGTGTGTGTTTTCTGTCAGGTGTCGCAGGGTCGCTGGTGTTAAGTGTTGACGTTTCTGCCCCCCTTCCCCGTTTCTCATTTGCTTCCTGGCCTCCAGATGGGGATGTGCTGGCCATCAAGGAGCACCTCATTGATGAGCTTGATTACATCCTGGTACCCACGGACGGCTGGAATAAGCTCGTCAGCTGGTACGCGCTGTCGGAGGGTCAAGAGCCAATCGCTCGCAAGGTAAGGGTTCGGTCGTTCGTCTAAGAAGAATGAATGGATAGGAGATGGTTGGCTGTGACACAGCGGGGATGGTTGTGATTCGTAGCTATGGTGTGCAGTATGGCTTGTGTTGGGCTAAACGGGAGCAAATGGCTTTATAAAGGCGACTTCAGATGAGAGGTGCAGCATCACTTCAAGTAGAAAATCGAGGTTTGGATCAATGTTGCCCAACACTGAATAGTGAAAGACACAAAAACACATCTAAAGACTACAGTTCTGGTAACTGATATGACTGCTACTCGTATTTTTGAGTGAATAATAGCATTAAAGAGGCGGGTGCAATATTAAGTTTTGAACTGACTAATTAATGCCCGTGTTCAACCATTTGAAATGCTTTCATTGAATGATTGACTTGATTTACAAATATATAGGTTATTCGAGTCTGGATATAAATTAAGACAATCCTGAAATGTTGGACATTTAGCTTTCATTTAAAGGAAGTAACAACGAAGGGGCTTTTCATTCCTTTCGCTCAGATTTTCGTTCATTTGTAGTGGAGTTATTTGTTTTAAGGTTAATAAATACAGTTCTTGTCGAGTGAACAAAACAGAATGACTGTACGTGTAGTTACAGGTAGTGGAATACTTCATGATGGCAGCTACAACTTAACGGGACCTAAAGTATCGGATCCCGTCTTAAAATCTCACCAGTCATGGCATCATGGCTGCTGCCTCCTCTTCCCCCTCCGTCTCTATCATCCTCTCTCTCTCTCTCTCTCTCTCTCTCTCTCTCTCTCTCTCTCTCTCTCTCTCTCTCTCTCTCTCTCTCTCGTTCTTTCTCCCCCTCTCTTCATCGACCCTCCCCTTTTTGCCATGTATGTCATGGGACGTATCGGGTGGCTGCGGGGTTTCTATTTTCAGGCAACGTACTGGATGACTGAAAAGCTACATGGAGCGATCTGCGAGACACAACATGCAGGAGGTTCATTATTAGCTTTTCCTTTTTTTCCCCCCAGCTCTTTGTTTCGTTTTTGTCATTCTGTGGTGTTTATGTGTGTAGGTGGGGCACAAGCGATGAAAAGGATTTATGAGGGTTTGTGGGTTTGGCACTGTGGTTCCTTCTGCTGTCCTCTCGTGGTTTGATTGTCAACAGCGGCAGAGTGCTCCTGCGTCCTTGTTTCTTGAAGTGGAGGAATGCCGGCTGAGGTCACTGAGAGAATCAGCGTGAAAGCTTTTGAGTGGAGTGCGAGAGGCATAACCAGTATGGGAGGACGTGGGCTGGGTGGGGTAAATGGTTTTGGCTTGGCTCTGATTTGAGAAATTCTGTCGAGTTTGGCGATGAGTTGGGCTTTTGCCCTAAGCTGCCAAACACATGGGTGTTGTACTGACGGGTTGGATTGGCCCACCGGGAGATCGGGGTTTGGGTAAGGGAGGGGTAGGGGAGAATCTAAAGCCCTGTGTGCATGACTGTTGCAGTTCTCAGGGACATTTGTGAATGTGTGTGTGTGTGTTGGAGGGGCTCAGCGGTGAAATAAATAGGCTGGGACCCCTCAGCTGTTTCCACGAGGTGCTGCTAATTTAGGCACTTCACTCTGACTCTGCTCCTATCAGGAGCCGATGAGTGGCAAACAGGGCAGCGGACTTCACTTTGTTATGTTAGACACAGCCGCTCGTACAAACTGCAGTTTACCAGTTTAGTTTCATTATTACAGCAGCTTAGATAAGAATGAGATAAGAGTGGACTCTGAATGGCTGGTACTATTGCAAGCTCACTTCTTCCCCTGTCAGATTGTCTGCTTGGTTGACTTGCACAGCTTGCTGTCAAAAGCTGTCGTGACAAACAGGAGCTACGTTTTTATTAACTGTAGCGATACAAGTAATGGAGGGTGGCAGCAGAGATTTCTCTTTCGGTTAGACCACACTACATCCTGTTTTCTGCTTTAATGTGTGCCCGTTGTTATAGAGTTTTCAAGCAGGCAGCGGTTCTCGTCCAGACGTGACACAGATAATAAAACAAGTTTTGAAAATGTCTTTGAATTTTCCTGCGACTTGTAAAGCCAGTGTCACTCATTAGTTTCGCTTAGTAAAACCTAATGGACCTATAGTGTATAAGAATCATGGCTTCATCATTGATTGACGTGAGCAGTTACTAATACTCCCGTGTGTGTTTTTTATTTGCGTGTTTTTGTTTGCAGGTGGTGGAACAGGGTATGTTTGTGAAGCACTGCAAGGTGGAGGTGTACCTGACGGAGCTGAAGCTCTGTGAAGACAGCAACATGGACAATGTGATCACCAGACGCTTCAGTAAAGCCGACACGATAGGTAGGTACAAGTCTCTCTGGAGCTACTGCTGCTAACGTTGAAGTGACATGTCTGGAGCTGTCGCGATCATTACATTTTAGCTGTCTTGAATTGTCTTTGTTGATTTAATTGCCTTTAATTGCGATCAACAATTTAATAGGCTTTTTCTGTATGTATAATGCCCTTATTACTAAGTCTGTTCATGGTTTCATAACACATTCACCCTATGAAGAAGATGGATTGATTGGCTGTGGTGTTTGGCTTTGCAATTAAATCCATGAGGGGAATGTCAATTGATTTTCATTCAAATCCGGTCGAGTAGACGCCTCAAGATAAGCTGTTGGTGATGCTTTTTCTCCTCTCACGTTAAACCACAGCAGAGGAAGGAGTCGCATTGACATTCATAGAACAAATCACAGTATTATGTTAGTTTTTTTTCCTGAGTAATTCAAGGAAAACTGTTACGTTTATGCTGAAATATACAGCTAAATCACTTATTTTGTTGCAATTGTACGTCCATGAAATTAAAGTATTTCTTAGTATTTTGTCATAGCGTCAATGATATTGTTATCGCAGAAATACCCCAAAACATTGTAATATTGTTTTAGGGCCATATCGCCGACTCTTGGTTCAAAGCTGACTTGAGCTCAGTCAGATTTCACATTTTCAAATCTCGGCATTTCCATTTATTTTCATTAACCCAGTTTTAAAATTGTAGCCTGTAAATGTGGTGAGTCATCATGAAAATATTGACCAAACATTTCATCATCTCGTTTATGAAGCACAGAGAATGTGTGCAGTACATCTAAACATACCGTTACACCTTAATTCAGACAGAGACAAACGAATGCTCGACCCATTTTCACGAGCTGATAATTATACACTCTGCTCGTACTCTTCTTCGGTAATTGTAATGTCTGAATAAACATGTACAGCCTGTTGATGATGAACGATCTTTCTTGCCTCTACTTGTTGTTTCCTAATGGACTTAATGAATGCACAAGTTTTAATGGATCTAAAATCCAGGCACTCTGCTCAGGCCCTTGTTTGATCATAAAACCCTCTTTTCATGATGTCTTCATCCTGCCTCCATGTCCGTTCATGCCCCCAAAATTATGCAGTATGTTTTCATTCAAAGCAAACATGAAAATGGGTGAAATCAGTGCTTGGTTCCTTCTTTTGTGGGTGGGACGACGGTTGTCATTGGGCTGTCACTTGACATTTTGTGAGTGCAGCGAGTGTAAGTGTGTTGAACAGTGTTTTATGCTTTTGATGACTATGTTGCTGCAGACATGATCGAGAAAGAAATGAGGAAGCTGTTCAGCATCCCTGATGAGAAGGAGACCAGACTATGGAACAGGTACATGAGCAACACCTTCGAGCCTCTCAACAAGCCTGACAGCACCATCCAGGACGCCGGCCTCTACCAAGGACAGGTAAGAACACTTGTGGTATATATCTATACTTCTCACAATGCTTTCAACACCCTCGAAGGCTTCTGTCTTTTCCCAGAAGTGTCCAAACTATTTGAGAAAATTGACACAGGGTTGTCCAAATATGGCTTACCATGTGGACAGCTGTTCCTGAGCTCAGTGAAATATGCTCTAGTTTTAAATGATCTCTATCAGACACATTTTCCTTATTCGTATTCCCAGTGAGCGAAGTCACATCAAAGCGGTCTTTTCTTTACTTTGCTTGAGTCTTCGTCCAACAGGATATCAGGAGCAGCAGAGAACACAAAAATAAATCAAAGTACCATGTTCAAGCGATCAAAAACTGACTTTAAAATCAATTGATCGACTCAATTCTTTACGATATATATAATGAAATCATTCAGGGGCCAGAAGGTTGTTCTGTAACAAGTTTCCCACTATTTCCCATGTTTCTCTTTAAACAAACACAAGTATTGGAGGCAGCAGGCCTCAGATCATTCATCAGCAACTGTTCCACAACATTCGCTTCGAATCTTGTGGAACTACTTCATGATTGAGAGATCAGTGACTGGTTGTGTACGAGGTGCGATCGGACAGTTCCAAGACTGTTCCTGTTGTGCATGAACAGATCGCAGCGACGTGAGGTGCACAGATGAGGGGGAAGCAATAACTCTCCTGAGTAAGTATTCCAAGTTACGTCACTTGATTATCATAACCTGAGTTTCGTGTGCTATCTTGTCCATATTTGCCATTTAACCACGGTCCTGAAATTTGAGCAGAGTAAACATCAAAGTTTTTGTCAAATTTTTGTTCACGAGTTCACGGTGCACAACACCGCGAATGTCGAAGAAAACCCACCTCTTTATGTTCCCGACCTGATGCACCTTCTTTGGTCTTGGACAGTGACGTTCTGCTCCTCTCGAAGTGTGAATGTCATTGCTTCCTCGCGTCAATGGTCACCGTTTCCAATTTCGTGAGTTTAACACAAAATTAGATGTGTGCTTTCTGCTCGGGTTTCAGGTCCTTGGTTAAATCACAAATGTGCACGTACCAGTGGTCACGAAAAAAAAAAAAGGTGTGCAACTCAGGCGCTGATGTTGATGCAAGTGATGCGACTTAGAATACTCACTCAGGAAATGTATCATTTCCTCCTGCTCCGTGCACATCGCTGCGCAGTGCGTTTACAAGAAAAAACACACCTGTTCCTGCGTATTAATTATTAAAAAAAGGAGTTCTACTCCTGTTCAGAACAGTCTGGATGTGATGTCAAAACATCTTTTTTTTTTTTTTTTTTTTTTTTTTTAGTTTGGGAATTTCTGAGTATAGTCTGATGTTTCGGTCAAATCTGCCTAACCCAGTGAAGTTTATTTCCAAAAATAGGCCTCGAAGTTCATCCAACTCTGTAGTATATATGACGGAGTCCCGTTTTTCTCCCCGCTGTCCACCGCAGGTTCTCGTAATAGAGCAGAAGAGCGAGGACGGCTCGTGGCCCCGAGGCTCCACGGCACCCAAGTGAGTGAGCGGCACGTCGCCTGGCTTCTGTTCCTCTGTTGACTCTTAAGGAGGCCACACTATGTTCAAACACTACTGCTCATTCACTAAGAACATGGCACACAAGCGGTGTAATATTATTGCTGTTGACGCGTACATAGCCAGTTTAAAGGAAGAAAAAAAAAAAAAAGATAAGTAATATGAATTTCTTTAAAGTTTTCCTGCTATGTCACGACAGCATCACATCATCTTCAAAAGCTTCCTCTCACTATGACCACGCCCCAAGTCTGCCCTCTTTTTGCTCGACCTTGTGTGGCTCTGACATATCACTCTTATATATTTTACTTCATCTCAGTTTAATTTGATTGACGCTCACGACACCTTTTTCTGGGACGGCTCCTTATTTTCTCCTCTAACTCATGATCTATTCTTTATCTTTTGAAGGTCATCTGGTGCTTCCAATCTCTCTGCTTTGCCAAAGATCTCGCCTTCATCTCTCACAAACAATCATAACAGCAGCTTCAACAGCAGGAAGTAAGGCATAGTTGTGGATTGAATTGCTGAGGGGGTTGGAAGGGGGTCTTTGGATGCCAACAGCCAGAGATGGAGCCTGAGGTGTAGCTCGGCACAGACCGTCATTTTTAACTTGCCGGGAATTTCAGGTGGAATCGGCGAATTAAGAAGACTAAAATATACTTGGCAGAATATTTCAGCTCTGTATGAGCTCCATTCCACAGTTGGATCATACTTTAATGAAGCAGTTTACATCCACTGTGTTTTGCCATGGTCAATCTCTGGCTGTTATTTTGGTGTTAAAGCTGTTTTCTGATGCTGCAGTTTCAGCTGCAAGAGGGGGAAGGGAAGGGAAGGGAAGGGAAAGGGGCTTACACGGGATTGATCTCTTGGAATTTCCTTCAGTGACAGAAGTGCTCTCTAAAAATGGCCCTCTGGAGCCCCTGGGTGCCTCAGTCAGCATTTTAATTATGTTGGCTACTTGTTCCCATCTGATTTTAAATCTGACCGATCTATAGCGCTGGCTAGCTACTGTAGGGCTGCATGATTATTGATAATGTAATGATTTTTTTTTTTTTACTTCATAATCCGCCACAAGGTCTTTCACATTTTCTTTTATGCAGCAATGAATTACAGCAGAGGAATTGTAGAATATCAGCAATGTGCTGGGAGTGCAGCTACAAGCCTCAGACAGACCAAATCTTTGCACCTGTTTATCTGATTACCATCAGAATAAATCAAAATATGAAACTTGAATCAACTAAATTGCTCACTTATTCTAATTAGTAAGGTTTTTTTCTTGGTCTGATCCAAGTTTCTACTTTGCCCTACTATTTTTATGTTCTTCTGATTTTATTTTATGAAGATACATTTCTTTGTTGACTGCATTGAGACTGAATTAAGTTCTGTAAGAAAAGTTTCAGCCCCCTAATTTATCTTACTGACACAGTAGGGATGCCCTCACAGAGAACTCCCGGACTTTTTGGCATAAACTTAAAAGTAACTTTTCCTGGAAGGCTACACAACACCATCTGGCAAGGTACAATCTTGGTATATTAATTGGTAACATGAACTTGTAGATCGCTATATATCTGCTGTTCAGCTTATGAAAGACAAAAGAAGGACCGTCGTGATTAATGATATAAACGTTCGCCCAGTGTTTTGATGAGCTTGAGATTTAATAAATCTGTTACTCAGATTGGACTTCGTGAATCCTTTTCGGTATTCCTTTTTAACACAATTATGTGATCAGTCTCAATGTGGCCTTAATCTTGTTGTGTTTGTCAAAAAAAAAAAAAAAACAATTGGCAAAATATCCACAGTGTGATCAGGGTGTTGCTACAAGCCGAAGACCGACTTGGCACAAAATCATCTGTTGTACATTTGTTCGTTTACAACCAACATACCTCCAAACGAGAGTTTGTCATAACGCCGTTTAGGGCTGAACCGTGTACGAAACACTTAAGACTTGTAATTTAATTGCGATGCAGGACATCGTGGCGTTTGGCCGACCAATGGCGTAACTTTATCCCTTCAAGTCCAGCGAGAACAGGAAATAATCGAGTATAATACATTTTGAAATGCTTTTTATTTCTGCTTTGCTCATAACTGATGGAGAAAAAGCTGAGGATCGGACAGCCCACATCTCCATCCTCATTTTATGAATCATTCTGGTGTCTTAACCAGCATCCTTGTGTGCAATGAGCGTGGATGAACCATGTCAGGACTTTTCGGAAGTATCAGAATAAATGAATGCATTACTTTTAACTAATCAGAAATAAAATCACAGTATGTGCTCAACCATGCAGCTCCGGTGCTAGCCTGCAGTTTTAAAATCATTTCTGGTGTTTTTAAAAAAAATTTTTTTATAACCGTCTTATCCAAAATACAAATCTTAGTAACATGATCAAAAATCAGCTCTGTGTGTTCTGTGAACATTTCACTGTAATATTTGTTGCTAACTGGCACCCAGGGGCTCCGCCAACCTTGTGCCAGAGAGCACTGCTCAGCTGTGGGCGGAGCTTTCTCTCTCTGCTGTCCAGTGGATTCACTGTCCCCTCCTTCTGCCTTATCCCTGTGATTTACTGCATGCTGGAGTGTGTCTATATATATATATATATATATATGTGTGTGTGTGTGTGTGTGTGTGTGTGTGTGTGTGTGTGTGTGTGTGTGTGTGTGTGTGCGCGCGCGCGCGCGTGTGCGTGTGATGTAGACACTGTGTTGCTTTTCTTTACACTGGTGGGATGCAGAAGTAACAGCACCGAGCTTGGCCACCCAAAAAAAATCAATGCTGATAAAGAAGGGAGGTGTTGAGGTGAACTCAGCATATTCTTCCTACACTCCGTAGCTGTACAATGAAAGCCATTATTTTCGCATACATTAGACTTCTGGCTTGTACTTATATAGTTTCTAACAGCTCTGCATCATATTTATTGATAGCAGTGGCGTCCTTTTCTGCACGGAGTGGGTAACTTGAGGAAATTGGATCTTCACTCCCAGCAGTTCTCTTGTCCCGGATTCACTCTAGTGCCAGCGCTGTCGTTCCCTATGAATTATGCATAGCCCCCCCCCCCCCATATATATATTTATATATATGTATACATATGAAGTGTTTCTGCATTACATAACTCTAGTCTTTTTGATTTGGGGGGTTTGGCCCGGTCGCTTTACCCTCAGCAGCAATGCTCTGTAAGTTGAGCAGTTGAGTGTCACAGTCTGAAGAGGATTCTGGCAAGCACTTTCTCTCTCTCTCTTCTCTCTCTCTCTCCCCTCTCTCCCCCTCTCCTCTACCTCTCTCCCGCTCTCCCTCTTTCCCTCTCATCTCCCCCTCTCTCTCTCCCTCTTCTCTCCCTCTTTCTCCCTCTCTTCTCCCCCTCTTCTCCCCTCTCTCTTTCTCTCTCTCTCCCTCTCTT
Source organism: Brachyistius frenatus (assembly GCF_029030835.1). NCBI lineage: Eukaryota > Metazoa > Chordata > Actinopteri > Embiotocidae > Brachyistius > Brachyistius frenatus. The sequence continues at coordinate 398,217 of NW_027210632.1, forward strand.
CTCTCCTTCTCCCCTCTCTCTTTCTCTCTTTCCCTCTCTTCTCCCCCTCTCTCTCTCCCTCTTCTCTCCCTCTCTTCTCTCCCTCTCTCTTTCTCTCTCTCTCCCTCTCTCTCCCTCTCTTCTCCCCCTCTCACCCTCTTCTCCCCCTCTTCTCCCCTCTCTCTTTCTCTCTCCCTCTCTTCTCTCCCACTCTCCCTCTTTCCCTCTCTTCTCCCCCTCTCTCCCTCTCTCTCCCCCTCTTCTCCCCCTTCTCTCCCTGCCTCTTGGTCTCTTTACCTCTCCTCTCCCCTGAGCTCATTGTGATGCACACATTCTGCAGTGTAAGTGACCTTCAGAATACATTTCATCTGGTCCTGGCCCGACTTACACATGAATCCATCTGTGATGAGACCAGCCCTTCCCTTGGTTTTAGTTTATTTATTTAGACCCTCCCCCTTTTTTTTTCTTTTCTTTTTTTAAAGCTGTCATGCAGGCTTCCATGGAATATTAAAGAGGGAGTGTCAAAGTCAGATTTACTTCACAGGGGTGCTAGGAGTGTCATAGGGTGCGTTTTAACAGCAAGAGAGGGGAAAATGAGGGCGCAAATTTGTGTGTTAGTGTGTCGAGTTGAGGGGGAACTCGGTGGAATGTGTGCGCTGGGGCAAGAACAGCGGCTAAATGTTGTGTCGGCATTAATGTGTTAATGTGTGTTAGAGAGATACTAAGAGAGAGTTGGGCCTGTGAATACTGCAGCCTCAGCTGGATGCAGTGGATCATCTGCTCCCTCCATCCTCATCTCATTTCTCTTCTGTCATCACCCCCCCACCCCCCACCACCACCACTGGTACTGTCGGCCCCTCCCCCCTATTCTCTCCTCTCTGCCTCTCCCTCCCTCTTTCTCTCTCGGTGCACCTCTAGCTTCGATAGCAGTAGTCTTGAGCATCCTTGCTGCTGCTGCTGCTATAAATATCTGCTGGTAGCCGTAGAGCAGCAGAGAGCAGCAGGCAGGCCGGAGGGAGGAGCAGAGGACAGGACAGGGGGGAAGGAATCCGAGGCGGAGAGGATAACAAGATGATGGGCCGTCGAGTCCGAAAGAGAAGAAGGGGACAGAAGAGGAGAGGGGAGCTGCTTAGTTAGCTCGAGGAAACATATGAGTATTTATGAATTGCACGGTTTGCTGGAAGTCACATTCAGGCCTAAACTTCATCTGGACTCTATTCAAGCTGCTACTGGAGCTGCACTGGGTTGAGCTGAGTCAACAGTGGAGACTGGAGCTGGACTTTTCCTTACTGGCCTCTGAAAACTCTGCATGTGCCGGACCGGAACTGAACCCCATCCAGGCTGCTGTTTGTTGAGTTTTTTCGTGGACATGTGGGCCGGGGCGGGGCTGAGATGTCATGCTCCTGTGTTGCTGGTGGTGCCTGAGGCCTGAGGCGGTGGAGCTGGAAAGCAGGAGGGTGGACCACCGTGTGCTGAACTGCGAGGCCACTGCCTCCACCGCCATCACAGCGGTTTCCCTCGACCAGTGGGAGCCAGAAACGAGCACCACTGACCTGCCGGCCTCCCAGAGGTCTGCTGTTTGCTGCATTTGGGGAGGACTAACTTAAAGCTCTTACTGATTCTCCAGCAAGCCAGAGAGTCTTTTTTTTTTTTTTTTTTTTTTTAAGGGGGGATAGATTGTAGTTTGGTCTTTAGTTGAAAAGATAATAGTGAAAACTGAAGCTGTGTGTTTGTCTTTTCAGTGTTCAGTTAAATGTATTAAGAGCTTTACATACTGATCTAGCAATGTTTATATGTGCAATGGTGGTCATGTCCTTGCTTGTAGCAGTTTGACAAACAGCTCTTCAACCCTGTATAACCCATCTAGTTGTGTATTTCTCTATGTTTGTGGTACAGTGTGAAGAATTCGAGCTACAGTCTACCGTCCTACCACCCCTACAGCAACAGCTATGACTACTCAGACCAGAGCAGGCAGAGTGAGCGCTCAGGCCTCTGTGGACTCTCCAACCTGGGCAACACCTGCTTCATGAACTCTGCTGTGCAGGTAAGACCGCAGCGTCCCTTCAGGGGGCTCCTCACAGTGTGGGAAAGGATAGAAAGTTGTGCTAATTCTTTAGAAGTGCTGCAGAGATGTAGATGACCACTTCTTGTACTAATAGACCCAGTTGTAGATGTGTTTTGTCCTGGAGAGACGAATCTACCGAGACAACGATGCTACACTGGAAAAAGACAGCTAATTGTAAAGATACATGCCAAGGTGTAATGAAACTATTCCAATGGCCTGTGCTGGCCCAGCATCATACTAAGCCATTTTATACTGGCCACCAATCTTTATATCTACATATTATGACATTTATTTCTTTAAAACTGACAACATGGAAGTCTAAACTGCAGATCTTGTGAGGACACTGAATCCCGCTGACTTTTGTTCCCTCCTGCGTTTGCACCCTCAGTGTTTAAGCAATATCCCTCCATTGACGGAGTACTTCCTCAAAGACAAGTACACAGACGAGCTGAACGAGGACAACCCGCTGGGCATGAAGGGGGAGATTGCCAGAGCCTACTCCGAGCTTATCAAGCAGCTGTGGTCAGGCAAATACAGCTACGTCACCCCGAGGCCTTTCAAGGTGGTCACCTGGAAAATCCTGAGCATTTTTGTACCTTAACGTTGGTTGTAATTAAAGGGTTATTGTTACTAAGAGTAACTGATGCTGTAGATGACACAGGCCAAACCAACCTGACTTCATAGCAGAGAGTCGTGTATGAAGGAAGCACCATGTTTTAAACTCCTGATGTTTTAAACAAAACGGAGCTGTTTTATTGCAGTCCTGATGCGTGTTTCATCAATAACATCTAGCATGAGTATGTGAAGATTGCATTACACTACACAAGAACATGCGTGGTTATGTTACTTTTTTTTTTTTTTATTTTTATTTTTTTTAATATAGAAGAAAACTGATTTAATTCTGTCTAATATTGCGGGGAACACCGCAGAGCTTTTCCTTTCTTCCTCGTGTTTTTGCTCCTCTGCATGTGTAAATTTTTTTCCAACATGTGTACATGCTTCCATCATCCAGACCCAGGTGGGCCGTTTTGCCCCCCAGTTCTCGGGCTACCAGCAGCAGGACTCCCACGAGCTCCTGGCCTTCCTCCTGGATGGCCTCCACGAGGACTTGAACCGCATCAGGAAGAAGCCCTACATCCAGCTCAAGGACGCTAATGGACGGCCTGACAAGGTAAGACCAGCGGATACATAACTGCGCCTCACTCCTGACAAAACACATGACTAAATATATAATCATATAATCTTATGAGTCATGTTTATAGCTCTCTGTTAAAATGGCCAGTTGTTATTATGCTCTTTGTTGCAGGTCGTGGCAGAGGAGGCGTGGGAGAACCACATAAAGAGGAACGACTCCATCATTGTGGACATCTTCCACGGCCTTTTCAAGTCCACATTGGTGTGTCCTGTGTGCGCCAAGGTGTCCGTGACCTTTGATCCTTTCTGCTACTTGACCCTGCCACTGCCCATGAAGAAGGAGCGGACATTGGAGGTTTATCTAGTCAGACTGGACCCTATGGCCAAACCCACACAGGTGACACGCTAAACCCTGTCATCACATATAATGACTTCACGTGAAGACAGTAAGCAGTAATCCTGCGTTTCTTTTTTTTAGTACAAGCTGACCGTGCCGAAAGTGGGCTACATCTCTGACCTGTGTACCTCCCTCTCCAGCCTGTCTGGGGTGCCTGCTGAGAAGGTATAAACATCACAGTCAGCTCTGCTCTGTGCAGTAATCCGGCCTCTTATTAGCCATTACACTATAATGCTGACGTCTCCAAGGACAGTAAAGCCTTAAATAGCTTTTTAACTGTCTCTGCACACCGAGTTTACAGCCGCTGAAATGTAGCATCGTTTTCCTTCAGATCACAGGATGACGGCGATCACTGCATCCTGATAACACTCAATGGTCATTTTCAAACAAAGTGCAGTTAGATAAGTACAAAAAGTTGAGTAAATAGCCTCAGGGATAGACTGGCATCCAAGTTTAATTAGCCACGAGCTGTCTTTTTATTTCTTTGTCACCATCTCAAATCCTCCAGATGATTGTAACCGACATCTACAACCACCGCTTCCACCGGATCTTCGCCACCAACGAAAACCTCAGCAGCATTATGGAGAGAGACGATATCTATGTGTGAGTTTCAAACTTGACTGACAGACAAACTGAAAGATAACGCACTCAGTGCTAATGTAGCCAAGCTGCTCTCATGTTGCGGCTTAAGTAGGTTTTTAGTCTTTGTTCACGATATAAGTGAGAGTTTTTGAATGTATGCTCCTCGACTTTACTACTCACCGTATTAGCATCAGAGATTTAGAGCCACCGATTCGAAGCACTTTATTTGCCACCGACATCCCAGTTTCCCATCACCGCTGCGTTACGCCGTGTTACGGCTCGTCCAGCGTGATTGTAACGGCTCCACCGCTCTTCTCTCTGTAGCTTCGAGGTGGCGGTGAACAGAGTGGAGGACACGGACCACGTCGTGATCCCAGTGCACTTGAGGGAAAAGTACAAACAGTCGGGATACAACCACACCAGCACGCCGCTGTTCGGACAGCCGTTCCTCATCGCCGTACCCAGAACGCTCAGCGAAGACAAACTCTACAACATGCTGCTCCTGCGCCTCTGGTAGGCTCATTTAGTCAGCGCTGTTGGTTTTAACGACGGCTTATAAATTTGTCGGATCTATGAGACACTTTCGCAGGCAGTTAAAAAAAAAATATTCGAAAGAACTAAAAGAGAAAATGGTCCAGTCAATTTTTTAAGAGTCTTCGGCGACATTTGCTGTAAATACAAATGGGTTGTGTGTTTGCAGCCGGTTTGTGCGATCTTCTGTAGAGGAAGACGAGGAGGACTGTGAAGAGACGCAGCCGCCCAAACAACACACTGTAAATGGTAACGCCACCAATGGCCTGCTGGAGGAGGGATCGCCGAGTGAGTGCACCAACCTGAATAAACCCTTCGCTTGTGAAGTTTTAAAAATGTGCCACATGTATCCTTTAGACGGACACTAAGAGCTCATCTGTCCTCCTTCAGGTGAGATGGAGACGGACGAGCAGGATGACGAGTCCAGCCAGGACCAGGAGCTGCCCTCCGAGAACGACAACAGCCAGTCAGAGGACTCCGTGGGCGGAGACAACGAACTGGAGAACGGCGTGGTCGGTCCTCAGAACTCCACCAAAGGCTTGCAGACAGCCGGGCACAGCAGAAAGAGACTTTTTACATTCCAGTTCAATAACATGGGCAAGACGGACTTCTCCCTCATCAAGGAGGACACCAGGCAGATCCGCTTTGACGAAGGACACCTCCGACTCAGTGGTAGGAAGCGGGTTAATTGTGGATTCAACTGTTGTTGTCTTTGATTTTGTTCAAGCATTATTGAAAGCAGGTTTTCGAATCATTTCAAATTTTTCAATTTCTCATCTATTTTCTTCGCACTAGATTAATTCGGCTCATTTAATCACAGCACTGAACAATAAAGGAATCATTTTGTTGATGTGGCACGCGGACGAAAATAGTGACCAAGACAGGTCGATTAAATGATGATTTATGAAGGTTAACTCTAAGACGATTTGTTTATTTACATTCTGCTCTCCTTTCCACAGACCGCTCTTATCTCTCCTTGGACTGGGAACCAGAGGTCAAGAAGAAGTACTTTGACGAGACTGTTGTCGAGGTAGAACTGAAGTTCAGCATTTTAATATTGTCCAATACGGATATGTCGTTTTGTAGTACCAGTGTTGTAGAGTAGCTGTTTCACTTTTTAACAAGCAAACAGACCAGTAGAGGACAAAAGCCATCATGTTATGAAACAGGGCGATATGACCCAGGCAGGAGCAGCAAACAAGAGGAAGACCTTTGGTTTCTGCAAATTATGTGTTAAAGTAAAGTGTAAATATTCGCTCTCAATCCTTGTGCCAAACCTGTCTTGTAAAAATGACGGTGGCTGTCAAACGGGGGGGTTGTGACCCAAAAGGGGGTCGCAGGGCCTTTTGAGTGGGTCATAGATGTGTGCATGGAAAAGTTAAGGGGGAAAAAAAAGTCAGTTTTTTTTTCAGTCGACAGAACTTCTGCTGCTGTGCCTTTATTTTGAAGGATGAGTTTTCTGTGACGCATTGTGCAGCAGTAGCTGTTTTCTGCCATCGTAGACATGAAAACAACTAATGTCATCACATCAGTAATCAGCTCTCATTTGAAGATCTACCTTTTTATTTCATACAAGATGAGGCTGCCTTTTATTTCATATTTCATACACTTAGATTCCTGAAATTTAAAAAATTTCCCCTCGGGGATTAATAAAGTAAATACCTACCTACCTACCTAAACTTGAGCCAGTTTAAACTTGTTAGAAAAGCATATGCCTGTAATTCACTGGTTTTCTAATCCTATTTGCACTTTAGTTTATTTATTTTTCACAACATGTCGGCATTGCCTGTCATTTTCTTTATTAGGCCTCGTGTTAGTAGAACGTTATTGCGAGGGCACAGTACTTCAAAATGTAATATTCTCTTTTGCGACAGAGATTTAATCCATGTCCAATTAGACACAGCAGCGTTTTGTCTAACAACTGTATGCGTGTGACTGAGAGCAGGACTTTGACAAGCACGAGAGCATGGAGTACAAACCTCAGAAGAAGGCGTTCTTCAAGCTGAAAGACTGCATCGAACTGTTCACCACGAAGGAGAAACTGGGAGCAGAGGACCCCTGGTGAGAAACACTTGTCAAACTATCAAAATTTAAAAAAAAAAAAACAGATGGGGACACCAGCTGCTGAGATGAGAATGGTGCTGCGTTTGGGGCCCACTCGTATCTCCTAACGTGCGTGTGTGTGTCTCTGTTGTCTCCCAGGTACTGTCCAAACTGTAAGCAGCACCAACAGGCCACCAAGAAGCTGGACCTGTGGTCTCTGCCTCCGGTGCTGGTGGTCCATCTCAAACGCTTCTCCTACAGTCGCTACATGAGGGACAAACTGGACTCACTTGTTGACTTCCCGCTCAGGTACGTGCGCACACACACACACACACACACACACACACACACACACACACACACACACACACACACACACACACACACACACACACACACACACACACACCTATCGAGAAAAAGCAATTCATCACAGGAGCAGGGTGCTGCGTTTAAAGCAGTGTGTCTATCGTTTTTTTTTTTTTTTCCTGCTACACATCATCCACAGAGTGTGCAGACTCACAATAGACACCCTCAGCTGGGTTTGTTGGTTTTCATGCGTGATGATATTTCAGGCGCGTGGTGTCTGTCTGCTCTGTTATTGCTCAGTAGCAGTGTTCCCCCCTCTCCCCTGAATCCGACATAGCGCACGGCAGAGCGGTGAAACAGGACAGAATTTAGCGCGACATTCGTGTTTATTTACTTCAATACACCGTGAATTGTAAGGGATTCAAGTATTCGTTAAAGGTCCCATATTTTACACTTTTCCAGTGTTTTTATTTACAGCCTTGATCTCCAGAAGATATTTTTTTTGTGGTTTTGAAAGCCAAAAGCCATCACAATATAGTTTTACATCTCCCCTCTTAAGCTTCTCTCTGGAGCTCCTTTGTGTCTGTGTCTTTAAGGCACGATGATATCAATGACTCTCTCTTCTGATTGGCTGAGTGACACATGCTCCGGCCAACCACGGGTTTTCTTCTGTCATGTAGTTTGCTAGTTGTTCGACATAACCGTTTGGATGCGTGTTGTTTCCCGCCTTCGTCAGCTGACATCTCGCTCAACTTGTTCTGGTGTTTTTCCTTTCAGAGATCTGGACATGTCCGAATTCCTGATCAACCCCAACGCTGGGCCGTGTCGCTACGACCTCATTGCTGTGTCCAACCACTATGGAGGGATGGGTGGAGGCCACTGTAAGACTCAAATGCAATACATACCACACAACCATGAATTCCTTCTTTTAAATATTCTCCATGTTTCATCAGGATATACCTTCTTTTTTTTTTTTCTGCTATTAAATTTTTAAAAACTAACAGCATGTATATTTGAACTGATAACCGACTTCTGTTAAAAGGGATTTTTGATTGAAAATAATTACATTCTCCATTTGTCAAAGCCATAAGCCATGTCACAGATTACGTTTCTATTAATTAATCAGTGAATTGTTTCTGCTCTGATTCTAATATCTTTGAATCCTCAGACACGGCTTACGCCAAGAACAAAGACGACGGAAAGTGGTACAACTTTGACGACAGCAGCGCGTCTCCTGCCAACGAAGATCAGATAGTGGTGAGCGTCCTCCTTTCTAACAGCCACAGGCAACAGCGCTGCTGCAATTTTCATCAAAGGAGGATAAACTGGACACAAACTAAAATGGTTGACTTCACCAGAGTAATCTGCTTCTGATGGTGGGACTAACTGGGATTAGAAACGATCCGTTTACTCAAAGATATCCAGCTGTGTTGAAATTTCCCAACACGCTCCAGTGAAGTGCTGAGTGTTCTTTTTTTGTGGTTGGATGGGTGATTGAAGCCAGAGAGGTAACGTGGTACGGCGGGGTGGGGGCTGGGGTTGGGAGGGGAGGGGTGTTGAGAAGACCTCGGAGCCAAAATAATTTGAAGTGTTTTAAGGCTACACTCAACTCAGAATTTCGTCAGTCGAATCGGATCTTCAAAAGTTTTTCTTCGGCTTAATAAAAAAACAACAACCAACAAAGGCCAGATAGTTTCCTAAAGTAGAGCGTATTAGTTGGGGACTATTATCGGGATGGATTTATACACATTTTGCGACCTTGTGACTATTTTTTGCAGCTGGATGCACCGACGTGGACGTTGATGGGAATCTTTAATACGACTTGGACAATTAAAAATATAGATTATTATCAGCAGACTTCACTTTCCCCGGATGGACAGAATAATAATTTGTATCTAAGAGATGCGAGTCCTTGGGGAGGTATTCATTAATGGATAGTACAGCATGCTGTTGTCGTACGACTCATTATCAAAGGGGAACAAAAAGTCATGTTAGATTTAATCGTGTTTAGAGACTAAAAGGGAATTCTACAGGAAAACTGTAATTGTTTGAATTTTACTGTTAATAATCTGTGAACTTGTTTCATGTCTCTCTCTCTCTCTGTAGTCCAAAGCAGGCTATGTGTTGTTCTATCAGCGCCAGGACACGGTGAAAGGGACCGGCTACTTCGATCTCGACCGCGAGGAGGAGGAGGAAGAGGAGGAGGAGGAAGAAGAGGAGGAGGAAGAGGAAGCGGAGCGAGAGGAGGAGGACGGGGGCGAGGAGAGGCGGGAGAGAAAGGCCGTCTCGTCGGCTCAGGGAGCCTCGTCCTCCGCCGGCGCTGCTGCCGCCGCCGCCGCCGCTCAGAGCGACGAGGAGGACCCGAATGAGAACCGGTGCAGGAAGAACGACAACGAGCAGGAAGAGGAAGAGGAAGAGGAGGAGGAAGATGAAGAGGAGGAGGAGGAAGAGCAGCAGCAGCAGCAGCAGCAACAACAGCAGCAGCAGCAGGCGACCAATCGAGACGTCACCATGAAAACCAACTGAGGTAAACAGGGGGACACGAATAAACGGGGAGAGAGAGAAAGAGAGAAAGAGAGAGAGAGAGAGAGTTGGATCTTTCCATCCAAAGCCATATGGACACACAGTGTGGCAGCGGGGGCCGCCGGCCCCCACCCAGCTGCTCGGACTCAGCCGCTCGGCAGGCAAGAGCCGCTGCCGTGGCGACGGCTGTTAGGTCAGGGAGCTGCCGGGGTACGCCACTCTAAGAAATCAGGGCCCTCCTCTGTGGTTGAATCACTGTGTGTGTGTGTGTGTGTGTGTGTAAAGTGTGTGTGTGTGTGTGTGTGTGTGTGTGAGTGAGTGAGTGTGTCGCCACGTCCATTTGTTTAGAATTTGCTCGCCTGAAAGGAGTCACTGAACGACACCCGGGGAAGGTTTTGCTCCGGACCCCTCCCCCCACCCCCCACCCCCCCGCGCCGCGTTTTCGTTGTTTTTATATATATTTTTGGAGAGCAATGCATCGTCAGCATATCATTTTTAATATCATTTAGAATTTTGTAAATATTTTAAACACTGAATCATATTGAGTTTTCATGATGCGCTGAAACCTTTTTGAACTTGCACAATCAGCAACCATCCACCTGTTGTTTCTATTTTTTTTTTTTTTTTTTTTTTACGTATTCATTGATGCCAGACAATACTGCAAGTGTGGTTTTTTTGTTTTTTTGTTGTTTTTTTGCTTTCGTCTCTCAGAGGAGTTTTTCTCACCCAAAAAGCTTCGGAAGCTGCCTTTTTTTTTTTTTTTTTTTTTTTTTTTTTTTAGTAAGCCGGTGGGGAGACAGACGCGTCTGCAATCGAGACTCGGCGTAGAGAAGGGACGCTCGTAGTTGCGCGGTTTTTCTAGCGTCAAACAGCCAAAACTGTCCTGGCGTTGTGCTGCTGCTGCCGATGCTGCTGATGCTGCTGCTGTGACGTTTTCATTTTTGCTGGACAGATCGTCGGCGCGCTGACACGAGCCCCTTAGAGATTCAAGGTCCCGCTCGCTCCTGCCGTCTTCTCTTTCATCCTCTTCGCTGAGAAATCTATCGTTTCTTAAGCGAGGTGTTGGCCGGCTAACTTTGCAGAATAACCAAACCGAGTCAACTCTGCGACCCTTCTCTTCAACTCTCCCTCTTCTACTTTCGTGGGTGGTATTTAAAGCTTTACTTGTGGCTTCCTCTTCCTCCTCTCCGCGGCACTGTGAGATTAGGAACATGGGTGATTTCGCCGACAATCAGATGCATCATCTCTTGTTTGAATCGCCTCGGCCTTAAACTCTTAATCTCAGCCCAGTCGCCTTCTTTTCTTCCCCCCCCCCCCCCGCCCCGTTTCTTTTGCACATCACCCCCTCTTTCTCTTGCATGCCCCCCCTCCCCCCCGCCCTTCCCCTCCCTCATTACACTCGAATGTCCATATTATTTTGCTTGTTCTCTCACAGCCACATCATCTCAAGCAGTTTTAACCCACAAGAGGGCCAGAATGTACGCTGAATGGAATGAACACAGACCACATGTATGTGATTGATGCCTTTTGATTCATTTATTTCCTTTTTTTTTTTTTTTTTTTTAATTCCACGGCTCCCTTTCTTGGTTTGAATGTGAGGGGAGTGGGTTCTTCGCCTTCGACATTGGCTGTATGAATTGATGTTTTTTTTTTTTTTTTTTTTGTGTGTTTTTTTTTGTTTTGTTGTTGCTGAAAGCGCCCCTCGCCGGCAGGGAGACGGGGGGGGGACGGGGGACGTTTCGTCTGAGCTTTGAGGGAGTGGAGGGGAGACGAAGCTGAAAACCGCGGGGCGAGTCTGCCTAAAAGGCCTTTCAGCTTTTCGGGATCATGACACAGTGAAACTATTATCGAGGTCCGCAGGATGTCCCTTTCGTCGATGCGACTCAAACTATTCTCCACGGTGGAGTGTTTGGTTCTCTCCCCCGTTCTCTCCATTGTAAAACAGCATTTTACCCGTCGCCGCCTTTTCAGAGCGTCTCTGCGCTTCGACCGCAGCGGGCTTCGTCGGCTCGCCGCCGCCGCCTTTTTGCTTTCCGGCAGACTCGCCCCGCCCCGGCTGAGTGATATGTGATTGCTACTTTAGGCTTATACAATACTGTACATAAGAGTTCACTCTGTGAGTGCACATTTGATAAAGTTTATTTATTTATATGTAAGCATTTAATAATAAACAGACGATATATTTAAAACCACGGCAAGACCTGAAATGTTCAGGAGGGGGGGAGGGATTGGGGGGAGGGTGGGGGGGATGATGTGGCTCGAGTCCACGCGTACACACTAGTTTGCAAACATCTTGCCTGAGCTCTTGTCAGGGAGGGAATATTTTTAAGAATAAAAGAAAAGGATGATTCTGTTGTTTTGGGACTTTTTTGTAAACATAATCCAGACATCCTTGCATGATGACATATTGGGGGTTTCCAGGTTTGGCTGCACTTGAGTTCACTTGGGTTTACATTTGAAATGTGCATGTGTATTTTTTACACAATCTTCAATAAAGTTGTGTAAAGCTTCCTGTGGGTCCCGCTCTGGTTTTCTTTCCTTCTGTCTTGCTGTGTTTACGTCTCGTTTTTTTTTTTTTTTTCCTTTTCTGTTTTTTTTTTTCTTTCTGGACTCCCATCACCGCCCCTGATGTTTTTACCGTTTCATAAATAGTGAAAGATGCGCTTGAAATAAAGCTGCTGGAGTCACCTAATGAATGTACAGTTTAGTCGGGGCTGTTTAATCCGTGTTTGAGGGATATAATACAATAACCTGCGGCTCAGTTCTTAATTTATCACCACAAGCATGCACACATATTGCAGCATGAAGTAAACCAGCTACATTTCCCCAGCACTCCTGAGAACAAATGACAATATGCTTTCAACCCTCTGATTCTCCTACAAACTCCCCCCCCCCACACACACACACACACACACACACTTCTTTTTTTTTTTTTGCGGGAATCTAAATGAGGTCTGCCTCCTTTTTATTCTCCACTCTTTATCCCAGCAGTATCTGTGAGGAGGAACACGGTGTTCTCTCCGGGTTCCGATGGGGTTCTCTGGCTGCTCACAGCTGGGAGGTTCCCCCCACAGCAGCGGTTCTTCCCTCTGACCAATAGGAAGGAGGTGAAGGAGGCCGCTGCGTGCCAGAGAGTGAGCACACACTCGTTTAAAAATAACAGAAACCAGATTTTTTTTTTTTTTTTTTTGATTTGTGAAATTACTATAGACATTTTTATTTATTTATTTTTTTTATTTATTAAATTCTTAATTTACAATATAAATATCTATAGTTGCAGCGTGAGATATTTAGTAAAAAAACAACAAAAAAACAAACAAGTTTTAATAATTAGCAGGATTCTGATTGTGAAATTCTGTGTTGCAAAGATGGTGCTAAATCGGTTTAGTTTTGATTCTTTACAAAAATAAAATGATTTGCCTATTTTAATAACCTCCCACATGAAGCACGCTGACCATTTGCTGTCTTTTTTTATTTTTCCAGAAAAAAATGTGGAAAAACAAGGGAGAAAAAAAAAATAAAAATGTGATGATTTAATAAACGAATGATTATTCCGACGTTAACTGGGGTGGTGCGAGACGTTTTGGCGACTTTCTATCACTTGCCAATATTTTTTTTTATTGCAGGATATCTGTCGGACAATCGGTGTTGAATTTGACACCACTTTGGCGCAAAGAGCGCCTTCAGGGAGGTTTCATCTTCCTTTACGGAGAAATGAAACCAGTGGATGGCGCACTTTGACGGATTCAAGTTCAGGTTTTTTTTTTGCTGCTTCGTCTTCGGAAAACTAGTCACAGTTGGACCTCCTGTGTTTTCTCCGATCTCTGCTCGTGCCTACACCCCTCCTGACGTTCCCCGCGAATTTTATCCACGCCGCTCCGCCACATCCACTCATTTTCCACACCGCCTGACACGCGGCGTCTTCGGGGAGAAATGGTCCCCAAAAAATAAAATAAAAAAAAAATAAAAAAAAATCTCGCCATCACGTACTCGCGGATTTCTGCGCATTTCTCTCTTTTTTTTTTTTAATCGAGTGGATTTGACGACGGGACAAGTTTGTTTGGCGGCGCAGAGACAGAAGCAGACAACAATAGATTATAAAACAGGCTGCTGCAGTTCAACTGCAAGGTGAAGGACTGTGGGGAGCCGATTTTTTTTTTTTTTTTTTTTTTTGTGTGTGTGCTTTTTCTCCGATCCAGCAAAAATCCTGGTAAAAATGATATGCAAGTAACCCTGTGACTTTATTTCGACTTTTCAGTGATTTCATTTGAATCCCATGTGGTGCACTACGGACACAAAATGCTTTAAATTTTCATTAATATTCTGTCAGTGTTCAGTCTTAATTTCATGTGCGTTATAAATGTGAAAATTGTGTCCGATGTGGATTTTTTTTTTTTTTTTTTTAAATTTTTTTTATGTATACGTAAATTAGTCAGGAGACTGCTGACTAATTGTATCTGATTATATTGTTTTATTCGTTTGGCTGTGTCATGTTATAGTCATCCAGGAAAAACAAACATAAATACCACAATCCCTTTTTTGTGGTTCATCAGAGCGATGAATGTCGCCTGTGCCACTCCACGGAGAGCTCCGCCGTCCTCACCTGCCATATGTCATTTTCTCTGAGGTCATCTGAGGAGAGCGGCGGACGCAGGAAATAAGGGAAAGGTACAGGAGGTGGTTTTTTGTGTGTTTTTTCCCCCTCTCTCTCTCTCTCTCTCTCTCTCTCTCTCTCTCTCTCTGTCTCTCTCCTTTCGATGCTTTGGGTGGGGTTTTTGTCTCGCATTTATGCGGCCTCGCTTGGGGCGCACGCCATTTTTTTTCGTGCGCCTTTACGCACGGGGACACCCAGAGAACAGGGAGTCCGATTTAAACACCGGAGCGAAGAGACCTGCAGGAGAACAAAAGAAGCAGCGCCGGGGCCAAGCGCTGGTTGAGGTAGTAGTTTGTGCTGTTGGTCGGGTTGTCATAATACCCTTTGTGGAGATGACTGCGCAATCTACTGCCTTGCCGGCGCTGGTGACTTGCAACGGAGGAATCAAAACGGGTCGACGGGATGGGCAAGGACTTCACTGAGCTGTTTGTAAACAGAATAAACGGAACGAAGACGCGCATGCTTTTCGCGATAATCAACTACTTTAGTAATACTTGTGCGTAACTTAACGAAGTGTGTGAACAGGGATATATACGTGTTCCAACTTGAACACGTGCAAAGCTAACCGAATCTGCTTTTATCACTGTGTTTAAATAAAGGGATTTGTAATTGCATACATCACGTGGATTTGTGGTTATTTCCTCCAAGCGTGGTTTTAATTCATTTTTTCAAGCCTCATTCACAGGCAAAAATGAAAATACATGAATGAAGTTTTTGTTGTTGTTGTTTTCCCCCAGTAACTGAAATAAGTTTTTAATCCACTTATCTTGCTTATAATTGTATTTTTTTTTTCTGGATTTGTCTAATGATTTAGGACAGGAACTCACCTTTAGAGCCTTGTAACATCTGTAGAGAAACAGCTGGTAGACTTGGGGACTGTGTGGAAATTATCAGGAGGAAGTGAGTTTTTGAAATGGGAAATTTTTGTAATTTTTTTTTTTTTCCCTGAGGGGTGATGAGAAGGGAGTATAATCGCTGGCTTAGCGAGTTCAGTCTGCATCGAAAAACAAGAGCTACAGGTTAAATAAAAAAAGGTTTTTAAAAAGTGATGTCATAATGCGACAGTGAGACATCTGGATTACGGATGATTGTAATATTTGGTAAGCAGGACGCATCGTTATGTTCGCCACTATCGTTAACTTCACTGTACTCCGTGCTTTTTGTTATGTACGGCAAAACATTTCCACATTGGAGCACAAAATGAAATTCTGCCTTTTTATTCAATGGCAAACTGAGGATGCTTTCACACTTTGACTCGTGCCCGAGCACCCTTGAGCCCAGAGCCCAAAACCCAGTCCGTTTTGTAAGTGTGAACTCTGCGTACCCGTGCACAGTGCAATTCTGTTTCCACCCAAGCTCGATAAATTAAGTGCAGTCTCTCTTAGGAGGCGCGTGTAGTTTTGGATGAGCGGTCATTAAATGTTACCAACCTTTTAAGTGCATTTTGTAGTAAATAAACCATTGGTAGTATTATACAAATCATAAGGACGTTCATCATCTTAATGTCTTTTACGCGGGAGAACCTCATCATCATTAGGACTTGTGTGTGAACGATGGTGCACATCCACTGCTCCCAGTTTGCTGTAAGAAACGCCCCGGTTCTGTCGGCGTTTCCTGTTTGAGATTCAGCGAGCACTCTGTAGTTCCGCTAATGAATCCCTCCGCTGTCCGCTCACACAGTCCGACTAGTCTTTTGGAGGCCAGTTGACCCTGTTTGTTAGTTTCTGCCTCCCCACAAGGAAAACCAGGGGAATACAAACAGCAACAATATTGATTTGCTCTTCTGCACTGCTCTTTTATTTTGTGCTCCTTGAGATTGATTTGGACTGAGAGCGGAAAGATTTTGGGAACTATCGATTTTGGGCACTTACGTGTTTGGGTGCAAGTTCTTCTTGACAATCAATTCTTCTTTCTTTTTTGTTTTTGAAATTAGACAAACTACTTTCTTTTTTAACATTGATTTTCAACATTTATTTTCTTTTTTTTTTTTCATTTCTGGATAAGAAACACTGAAGGTAAACCAACCTTCCCCGTCCCTCCCCTCCCAAAGTCAAGAGATGCACAAGGAAACATTAAAAATATTTCTTTTTGACTCCATAAGTTATCTTTTTTTTTTTTGTGATATAAAATGTACATTTCACATTCACAAACAGAGAGTTCGAGGGGTAGCACAATGGTCACTTTAAAAAAAAAAACCCGTTCCGCACTCGGCCTTGAACTTTCCCCCGTTGCTACAGAAAAATCCTCCCAACTCTTCTCATTTTCCCATCGCCAACCTAAAGGTAGAAAAAAAAAAAAAAAAAAAAACAACACAACAGCAGTGACAACGTTCACGATACAGCAAGTTCAAAAAGAGAAACCTACAGTCGGGTCTGAAGGACAGAGCAAACGTTCCAAGTCGAAGAGCTTCCTGTACACCAAATTCCCTCCACACTATTCACTGCCTTTAGAAAACCACTGGCGACAGGTCGATCACTACCTGAGTTGACGTGTGCAGCAGCTGGGTGGCACGTTAGGATGAGAAAAATAAATCGCGCATGCATATTTTCACATTCATCTGAGAGAAAAAAGGCTTAATGACGCGAGTCCGAAGCACACGTAAGAAACGATGAACATTCAACACATTGAACTGACGCCCCCGTTCAGATGTTCCCTCGGCGTGTTTCAAAGACTCCCTCTTAAAGGTGCAATATGTAAGACTCAAGAGTTTAAAACATTCGCCGTACTACTTTTCCAGTCGAGTGCCATCCTGAACTGGCAACATTTCTTCTGGTGAGTAAACAGCTGTTAATGCCAACGTCGGCTGTGTGGCTCGTTGTATAACGTTACCGACAGCGTTCGCACGTTTGGCTGTTTGTTCATACGCAGTTCGGGCCATGGTGAAACAGCTGTTTGACCAGTTCACTCGGTGGTCTTCGACCAAACCGAGCTCATTTTACGCTGCGAACAAACAAGGTGTCTCCGACCTTGTTTTGATCATTAAAAGCTTATCTTTTAGTGCAGCTAATGACAACATCAACTGTACTGAAATGCATTCAAAACGGTGTCTCCGTATGGTTTTGCTGTGACTGTTTACTCGTTACTATAAACTTGCTAAAAGTGGAAATAAACTGGCTTCAACATAAAACGTAGGCTTGACCGATTGAAATGCGTTTAGACGATCTACTACTGGGTATGTACAATCTTGTTTTACATATATATATATATATATATATATATATATATATATATATATATGTATATATAAAAAGCCCACTACCAACTAACAGCAGGCAAGAATACATTAAATTCAACCAAACTGCAGAAACACTGACTCACTGATGCCACTTCACGTACAAAGTGGTATTACAAGACAGGACTTGAAATCGTACATATTGCTCCTTTAACGTCTGATGAAACCACACTATTGAACTGGGAGGCATCAGAAAAGTTTAAACTCAAAAAAGCAAAACTTAAATTGACAAAAATAACATAGTAAATCACCTTAAAATGGGATTTAGCTTTTAAAAAGAGCGAGTTTGAAAAACAAAACAAAACAAAAAAACACTTCGTGACTGATAAACAGCTTATCGGACGGAATGACGAGCAAATAAAAATGACACGCGTTGCGATACATCACCAGGAAATGAAATATCGGGTTTCACAGAATGTACAGGAGGAACGATGCACCATATGAACTTGAGGTAAATGTAAATGGCTGCTGCAAGCGGGAGCGTAGATAATAACTGCCAACTGCAAAAAAATAAATAAATAAAAAAAAAAAAAGTCCCAGCTATGGCGACACAACGGCACGTATCGCGACTTCAAGGAAACGTGCGACGCTTTGGGAAATACGCCTATTCGTGGTCCGGTGGAGCGGTCAGATGATAAGTTTGTTCAGGTTTTTGACAGAGCCAAGATGGCCGTTCCTGCCTGTATTTAATCTCAGTGATAAGCTGAGATAGCCGGCAGCTCGCTGTACATTCGCAATTACCTTTCAGGCACGGGTGGTATCGATTCTCTTATCGACCGCTGCTGGGAAGGGAAAGGGAACAAGCGTATTTCTCAAAAAGTTGCATTTTTTTTTTTTTCCTTTAAAATGGCTTCCTCATCCTGGCAATGCAACATTTCCTAAATGAAACTCTTGGGATTCAGTCAATCACCTGTACGTGCCCGGACACATATTCCCACTTTACAATCAAGCGTAAAGTAAACTGCAAAACTCTTTACGTATCCACTGCAAAGGAAATAAATCATAAAATATAAACTATCGCTGCTTATTTTTTTTTTCAGTCAAGCTGTAGAGTGTTTCATTAAAACATGCAGTTTTTTGTTGTTGTTTTTTTTAAACTTTATACTGTCAATCTTTTTTTTATTTATTTATTTTTTTTCTTCTTCTTTCCGAGATGGAAATCAAGCTTCTGAAAAATGATGAACTATTTAGTGGGAGCTGTGTCTCATCTCCTGCATCCCTACGTGGCGGTTACCTGACAAAACTGAACTCTTGGCTACTCTTTCAAAAGTCCAGTCAATAAACTTTAAAAAAAAAGAAAAAAGATGATTTAAAAAAAGTGCAAAAACAGCACATGATACACGGCCGCTGCTGTCGTCGTCTCGTTCCCTTCTTTTGTAATTAAACTCATCCTTTAGCTCTTTATGCGAAATGTCTGGGACGCTAATAAGTCCTAAGGGGAAAAAAAACAAAAACAACCTTATAAATATATGCACGTTTTTTTTGTGTTTTTTGTGTGTTTTTTTTCTTAGCCAAGTTACAAACAAACAACATTATCACCAACTCTTTGATACATTACGTAAATACAAATTCAGTCCGTACAAAACAAACGGGAGTTGTTGTTGTTTTTTTTTTTTTTTTAAACCATTGCACCGTTGCTAAAAAAAAAAAAAAAAATATCCCAGGCCCCACAATATGTCGCCGCATGCACCGACACACACGGCTTCAATACGCCCACGCGCGGGTACGTCATGATTCACCAAACCGGTCCCTCCGAAGACGCCGTCGTACGTGCCGAGCGTCTAAACGCTTCAAAACAACAACAACAACAACAACAACAAAACAAAAAACATGCAGAACATGTTACAGCGAGCTTTCAAGTTTTGTGTTTTGTTTAGCTTGACTTTGATTGTATTTCATTTATCGTTTTTAAATTTTATTTATTTATTTTTTTTTTAAAACTTAACAGCAATGAATTTGATGCGACCCCCCCCCTGCTGCAGGGGAACGCCGGGACTCTTTGTCCTCGCTGGCGAGGGTACGTCAGCCTCAAATGCTGAAGGCCGGAAGCAAAGGAAAGTTAGGTTTTGCTCTGTTGAAAACACCGATTTAACGACTTAAGGTTTACATGACAGGTCGAGAGAGCTTATTTATTTATTTATTTTTGTATTGTTAGGCAGAGCCAGGTTTGCCGTTTCACCCTGCTTTCAGCCTGCACTAATATCAGCGAACGGTTTCCTGTCTTGAGCTTCACATTGAACGGAAAGATACGACAGCGGTATTTCTGTTCTCCAATTCTCTGATTTTATTTGATTTATTTTTTTTAATTGTCGGAATATATTAAAAAGAAAGTAACCCCTCGGTGAAATGTCAAGTCAAGTTAAAGCAAGATTGTATATAATTTAAATATTAAGACAACAGACTCATCGCGTAACTTTTTTTTTTTTTTTTTTTTGGTGCTGCGCACGTTGTTAACATGGCCGGTTTTTTTTGTATCAAACTTTTCTTCATAAACCATATTAAACGATATCCCAGCTGTTGATTCATATACGTTCCCGGCTGCATCCACACTAATGTGTTTTTTTGCTTCGAAACGGCGTTTTGGAATCGAGGCGGCGTAAGAGGGGAATCTCAACGGACGGGGCAGCTCGCGCAGACAAAACGACGTCGCCAACGCAGAATTAACCAGTCGAGGCGCTCGGCGGTCGTTTCCTTTTGGGAGAGGGTGTCGCGTGGCGGCGACGGGGCGAATCCGGGGAGGAAACAGTCGCGACCGAAACCGGGAAGCCAACGTGTTCACAGGTTTTTTTTTTGTTTTTTTTTAAAAAGTCTCCCGTTTCCGGCCGTCGAGACTCAAAACGCAACTGAAAGCGGGCGGGCTTGGAAGCAGTTCTTCCACAGTCCTTCGGGGCCACACTGTGGCCAAACGGAAAGTGCAGCCGACCCGTCAGCTCGGCGGTCCGCGTTCGCCAGACGGAGGAGGTATTTCTTCCTTTTTTTTTAAAATTTTTTTACATGAAACAACTCGACTGTACGGCACGAGAGAAGAAAAGAGGACCGAGGGAAAGGGGCGAAAGGGGAGAAGCCGACGAGCACAACGACGGAGCCGAAGAGGAGGACGGAGAGAAGGGGGGGGGGGGGGGGCTTTTTCGGCCTATTTTAGCCTTCGCGTCTCGGCGGAAGTTCGGGAAAAGTCACCTCCGCCCAGTCTCTGGAACCGCTGTCGCGTCGACGTGCGACGCCCTCGGGGGGGGGGGGCAAACGTACTTTTTGACGGCGTCGATTCGCGACGTGAATGAAATCAAATTGTCCCTTCTTAAAAAAAAAAAAAAAAAAAAAAAAAAGACGTAAACGGACGCTCTGGCCTGTCGTTGCCCTGCGGTGACCAAATCCTGAACACCCTGTGGAGAAGTGAAGCACCGGCGAATCTAAGTTCCACTTGAACCTCCCTCCCTCCTCCTCCTCCTCCTCCTCCTCCTCCTCCTCCTCCCCGTCTGAGGAAGCCAAATGAATGTGCAGGCCGCAGAGGGAACTGAAAGGGGGATTCGGGGTTCTGGACCAATCAATGCTTCTTTTTTTTTTTTTGGAGCGTACAGGCCCTCCGGGTCCTTTTGCACCGCAGCGGGGCCCCTCAGGGCTGGCGGTTGCCGTACATCAGCGGTATGATGAAGACCGAGATGTCGTCCCCGGAGCCCAAACGCTCGTTGGTGATCCTCCAGCCTCTGTCTCTCAGCACGCCACGCGCTCGCATCACCAGGTCCTGTGCTGCCATCGTGTACCTGGGCAAAGGAAAGAAACGACAATGAATGCGGCGGTGTTGTAAAAAAAAAAAAAAAAAAAAAGCGTGGCTAATTTTACATTTTTTTGTTTTGTTTTGTTGAAGCCTCTTTAAAATGTAATCGCGCCGTCTTGAAATTCAGAATTCACAACGGGTGTCTGTCGTTAGAAATTTGCCGTCGGCGGGCAAACGCAAATGCGAATCTAATGAATAAACTGCGCCGCGCGGAAGGCGCAGATTCCAGAATTCACATTATGTAATAATAATTTTAAATAATTGAAGCAAAAAAAAAAAAACAAAAAAAAAACAACAACCTGTGCAGGTCGTCGGGATCACAGTTGGCCAGAAAGGTGGTGACTGCTTCGGCTACTTCCTGGTTAGAGAGGACGTCCCAGAGACCGTCGGTGCCCATCACCAGAACGTCGTCGGCACCGTGCTCATACTGCGTCAGGTTATACACCTTCACCTGCGTGACAAACCACAAAAAAAAAAAAACCAAGAAGTTCTTTTAAAATAAAGAAGTCCTCATCAGTTAAATCGCAGTCATGTTTTAGGTCGTCAACATTTTTTTTTGTTGTTTTTTTTTTACCATTTTATTCTTCGGCCTGTTTATCTGCAGACACCAAACCTCCGTTATTACTTTGGTCGCGTGGTCACGGCTGAAATATGGAATTATTTTCTCCCATCTTTAATAAGTAACAAATATTCATTTCAAATGAACATGAAAAAGAATAAAAAGGAACAGAAGAAGAATTCAAGTACAAGGCCGGGTCTCGCTAATCAATGCTAACCAGTTTCTACACTCATTTATTCATCGTCAAACCAAACCAATCAATAAATAAGCCGCGGTGAGCCAAGAATGTCCATCTGGGGTCCCCCGGATACGTTTTGTTTTTATTTGTTTTTTTTAAAGGCACCGTGAATGTAGAATCGAAGGACTTTTAAATAAATGTATTCATTCCGTACGCACGTTACATAATAAATATGCACCAAATAATACAAAACAATCCATCAATTGATTCAAGGTCGTGTTTTCTTTCTTAAAAACACATTACAAAACGGTGAAATGAAACTCTACATTTAGCTAATCCCGTTTTGCAAGACTGAAATGCAGCATTGTTGCACTTTGTACAATTAGTAGAGTCGCAGTTGTGAATTTTACTTTTTTTTTTTTTTTTTTTTTTTTTAGCACAGCTTCAGTCTCTTAACGACTCTCTTAAGTTTTCATTTTGATTCGGGAGAAATAAAATATGTCAGTTTCCGCTTGGGCGTTTCAAATCTCACTGTGAAGGACTTGCATTTCAAAACCCTCCTCGGCGTCTCTTATCCACAGAGCCCGAGGTTGTTCGGTTTTTGGCCTCGGTGTTTTGCAGCTGTTACTGACTAAATTTGGAAGATTTCTTTTTTTTTTTTTTCCTGGTCAAAATTTTAAAAAACAAATAAAAAAAAAAAAAAAAAAACAAATAGCCCAGGGCTGGACGGGTTTAACGATAATGCAGCGGCTGGCACGAATGCCAGCGACCGCGCTCGTACCGCTCGTAGCACATGACAAAAACATTAAGACCTTGGACGTACTAAATTTGCGCCAAGTGAAAGATTTCTCCCAGAGATCGAGTGCGCTCGACTAACGCAGCTGGAGTTACTAAGTTCATTCGACTTAATGAATTCAACGCAGCCTCCCTTTAGCGAGACCGTCTTGAAGAACCCACTGGAGAGGCTTTGGTGAGACGTGAGACGCAGAGAGGAGCGTTGAGAGGAGTTAAGTCTTCCGCGTGAACCTGGTGTGAACCCCCGGTGTTAATGAATTAAAGATCAAGCAGAGAGCTCGGGGAGGAAAAAAAAAAAAAAAAAAATGCAAAACTCTATAAGACAAACTACATCAGAAGATGAAAGCGCTTTGAAACCAGCGCCAGACAGTCGGACAGGTGAGCTCAAGTTCTCCAGCAGCGGAGGACCTGGTTCAGACGGGGCGGCAACAACAACAAAAAAAACCCCCAAAAAAACCGCTACTCCCGGAGACCGCGGTGCAGATATATGTGTGCAGGGGTGGGGAGCGTGGCCGGTCATGCGGAGGCGCTCGTCCTTTCGCGATTCGTGACGCGAAGGAGAAAGGAAACATCTGATTCGGACAGCTGAGAGAAAGGGTTTGTTTTTGATTGTAAAGTCGAATGGCTTTCAGGGAATGCTGGCGGGGAGGTTAACATGCCAGACCACGATCCACGACCGCAGACGACGGCAGTGAGCTAATATCTGTTGTATTTCACCGTGTGAGAAATGCACGTGTACATTTCACCATTTGAAACATAGTAGACTCGCAGAGACATGCGCGCTCAACCTCATCAGGAGCAATTTGCTGCACCTGTGATGTTCTCCCTCAACTGGCTGGTTTGGTGCTCGGTTGTGTGTGTGTGTGTGTGTGTGTGTGTGTGTGTGTGTGTGTGGTTTTGGGGAGGGACTGTGCGTGTGAAGTGTGAAAGTTTATTTAATTTGATCATTTATATCCCTTTTCCCATCCTGGTGACTCCCAACTTATATTTTGTTTGAATGGGTACAATTCTTCTGTTTTTCTATCATTTTGATAGATTTAGTGGGCAGGAAGTTGAACTCTCACAGCCTCCTTTCCTGTACCTATTTTATTGTTTTGTTGCTTTTTGTTTTATTTCCCCCCACATGAGCAGCGCTGATTAGTTTCCCAACTAGGAAGCCCCGTTCACCAGGTTTTGTGTTTTTTTTTTGGAAATGTGAAATGACGTCCGGGCTCAATTATGGGAACCGAATTCAGATTTCTCTTTTGTACTTTCAGTGTCTATTATCTTCTGAGATAATGAGCCATTAAAACACAGTATGTCTAAGTGGCAACTTGCTGTGAAGTTACCGGTGGGTTTCTAACCCGCTTTGAGTTTGGTATTTTGGTTGTTGCCATCTTGTTGGGGTTTTTTTTTGGAGTCAGAAGTGACCATATTTGGATGAGCTCAGAAGGAGCGAGAAAGGGGGCGGGGTTTAACTGGGATCCTGAGGACACTATGCCCCGCCCATCTATACCAGCAACGTGACTGCGCCCCAGGCATATCAATCAAACCCGACACTGCCAAAAAACATGTTTCTCGGTCAGGCCTCATCTTTCATTTAACTATGAGATTAGACATTGGTGCTTTTTTGAATAGGCGCCTACTGTAAGACTGAAGTTTTTTTTTTTTTTTTTTTTTTTTAATAGCCAGCCCCTAGTGGCCCTAAGTGGTATTGCACATTAAGGCACTTCTGCTTTGGTTCCACTTTTCAGACACAGAAACTCTGTCCATTTTTATATACAGACTATGAGTATGTCAGTTTACTTTAAAAGGCACTAGTAAGAAAGTGTACAACGCATTGGCTCCTTCACATCCAGGACACAAACTGATGCCATTTAAAAAAATAACCCCATATTGCTGTTCTTTAAATGTCGATCTCAGAGTTTATTAAAACTACAATTAAAATCTCATTGCTGTCCCGTGAAAAGCATTCATCTCCAAAACATCTCTTGACAATTTTATTTACATTTTTTTTTCAAATTGGTTTATTTTGTTAAAGAAAAGGGATCTTAATCAATCCACAATTAAACATTTCACCGAAGAGCGTCCCTATGTGTGTCTAATTAAGAAACTTTCAAAGCAAATGTACCTTCTCAAAAAAGTCTGGAGGTTAACTGCAGTGGCAGCGCTTACCTCGGGGCAACAGGAAAGGAACGGTTTGATGTAGATGTTGGAGTCATGAACTTTGAGGTCGTGGTCACCGAGCCCGCGGGTCACACCGATGGTGGCCAACACCCGTGCCTGGAAAACACAAATGGTTTTTTACTTTAGGCACCAACACGTACTTCTTCTTGGAAAGCATTTGTGTCTTTTAACACTGGGTGACTGTGTCTTGCTGTTGCTTCCCAGTAAATAGTATAAAAGCAGAGGAAAATTTGTGATCAAATGTTATGCCATTTAAAATACACATGAAGCTGAGTTGACCAGTCTGAGACCTTAACAGTTTTTCCATCCATCCATTATCTATACCCGCGGTATCCTGAACAGGGTCACGGGGGTCCCAGCTTGGTCATTGTCTTGTGGGATAAACGTCCGCCCAGCGGGGTTGAAGAAACTGCTCTGTATGTAGACAGAATCTGTCTTCTGAATTCATGCAGCTGCTGCCGCCATTATCAAAAAAATACAAGTGAGTCAGATCAACAAATTTCACTGGACTGTCAAAACACTTCTAGAGGGCACTGTCAGTGGGTGACAGAGCTGCTGGTAATTGGTGTACAGCGTGCTGAAACAAAGCTCAAGTTTGGCAGTGTCTTTTAATTAAATGAACAAACAAGTAAATATGTTGCTGGTGCAAATGGAAAATCACACACACACATATGGAAATTGTTTTGCAGTAAATGACAGAATTTGTGTCATCCCATCAATGTCTTTTTTTCTGGAAAGTATAGCTATTCTTTTAGTGATTTTATTTTTTTGGCAAGCTCTTTCATTGTCATGTGAAAAGTCTGTGTTGTGAATGCTCTTTGAATTCAGGAGCTCTTCATCAGGCAACCCTGGTGCTGTGTGGTCGTCAGAGGCCGTTTTCCTTTTTGGCGTCGCTTCTTGAATTGATTGAAAATATGAAACAAACAGATGTGACAGAGTTGAAGGCTTTTTGTGCAATTCATTTGGAGTGTTTTTGGTCTCTTCTTCTCACCTCTTTCCCCTGGTTATCCAAGTGAGGATTAACTTCACTGCTCAACTCACAAAGGCCGTGGGGTGTGCGTGTGTGTGGTGGGGTGTGGTGTGTGTGTGTGATGGGGTGTGGTATGGGGTGTGGTGTGTGTGTGTGTGTGTGTGGTGGGGTGTGGTATGGGGTGTGGTGTGGGGTGTGGTGTGTGTGGTGGGGTGTGGTATGGGGTGTGGTGTGGGGTGTGGTGTGTGTGTGTGGTGGGGTGTGGTGTGTGTGTGTGGTGTGTGTGTGGTGAGGTGTGGTGTGGGGTGTGGTGTGTGTGTGTGTGTGTGTGTGTGTGTGTGTGTGTGTGTGGTGTGTGGTGTGTGTGGGGGGTGTGTGTGTGTGTGTGTGTGTGTGGGGGGGTAATGTAGCGGTGCTGCCTGAGTGAAGGTACTTCTCGTCTAGTCAGGGTGTACTCTCTCGCACACACTGTGTTGCACATCTGAGACCAAGTGTTCACCCACTCACTGAGTGCCTGGCAGGCATGTAGTCAGTGTGTGTGTGTGTGTGTGTGTGTGTGTGTGTGTGTGTGTGTGTGTGTGTGTGTGTGTGTGTGTGTGTGTGTGTGTGTGTGTGTCAGACTGACAATTTTGGAGCTGGTGATTTTCTCTGCAGCTCTGAATTCCAGAGTAGACATATAGTACAGTACAGAGCCTTGAAAAGACACGCACACTTTTACAGTCAAACCCACACACACTTGCCTTTTTTCCTTCGCCGTATACAAGTGGAAACTTGAGATCTTCATCTTCTATGGTCTTGTACGCCCTGAGTGAGGAGAGAAAAGAAAAAGAAGACCAAGAAAGTGAATTTTTCTCTCTCATTTTCTTCGATATACACAGTTTTCAAAGTATGGGTATATCATCTGTCTTTGACACACACACACACGGACTGAAAAGGAGGTACACAAGTGGAGAGTAGAAGGACACCCTTAA
Source organism: Brachyistius frenatus (assembly GCF_029030835.1). Classification (NCBI taxonomy): domain Eukaryota; kingdom Metazoa; phylum Chordata; class Actinopteri; family Embiotocidae; genus Brachyistius; species Brachyistius frenatus. Next base: position 425,077 of record NW_027210632.1, read on the forward strand.
TTATTGTATCTTAAATGCTATCTTTGTGTCACCAGATGTACGTCAAACGAGGCCAATTTCCACCTGATGGATTACTGGGCACTTTTTTTAAATTTATTTTTTATTTTTTTAATGTTTGCGGTGTGATTTGTTTGTCAGGAGCATTGTGGAAAAACTACCGGCCCGATTTCAAAGAGATTTTGTCTCACGGAAGAACCCAGGAGCCGTGCGGCTGATGCGAATCATGAGGCAGATCCACTAATTATTTTTCACATTCATTACCATTGCGAGATGGAGCACTTAAAGCAATGCATCTTAAAATACAGAAGATGGTAGTCAAGTTCAATATGACTTCACATACGATGTCACCCGTTGTTTTTGAAGCCTCGAGTCTGACATTTTGGATATTGCCATTTTGAGGTTTTTTGTTTTTTTTTGCCAGAAGTGACCACATTTGGAGGAAGGGGTGGATTTCACTGAGAACTTTAAGACACTATGCCCTGCCCACTTATACAGGAAAGTGTATCACGGGCATGTCAATCAAATCAAACATGCCACTAATATACCTCTCTTTGAGGCCAACACATTTCTTTTACAACTTGGTGGAGACCAAAACCGAGCTAAAAAGAGAAAATATTTCTTGGGTGGAAAGAAATGTCTGAATTAATTCGAATCTTCCTCCATCACTGCCTACAGGTGTTAATGGGTTACCCAACAAAACAAAATTTATGTGCATTTTTAAATATTGTGCAGCTTGTTCAGCTGCCCGTGTGGCCATTATGAAACTTGATGAAGTGGCTTTAATTGACTGCCCCTTCCTGGTAAATCCCCACGTCTTTCCAACTCGACACCTCTGTTTGAAACATGGTCTTTCTATTTGAAAATGTCGTCTCTAAGGCCACACCAAGATAACCGCGATGACGTCGGTCTCCAGAAAGCTCCCCCAGAACTTTTTTTTTTATTTTTACAAGATAAGTAGCACTCCTTACACTCATTTCTACATACTGTAGTTTGCTAATAAAATGTTAATAAATGAAGATATGGAAATAAACACAGTCTCGTACTGAGCGACAGGAAACACAATGGCAGTGTGTTTGTCCCATTTTATTCTTGCAATTGTCAGACTTGCCTTGCTTAGTAATTAACATATACAGTAGGTTAGAAACAAAGCGAATGCCATACTTCTTTTAGGCTTTTGATTTGGCTTCCATCTCGATGACAAAGTATCTCTCTGGAGTGCAAAAACAAGTGTTTTGGCTGCTGAAATATTAAGCATGAAAGCGAGGGGAAGGGAATCTTGGAATGCATAAGCGAAAACCTAAAACTAGTTCACAAGTGCACAAACGGAGGGAGAGGATCTGAAAACATATTTAGAAATGGAGCTTTGATGTCAGACAGGAAGACTCTGGCTGACGCTGATGGACTTGAACTAGCTACATTAGGCTTGACGTCACAAGTCAGTGGAGAATATCTACAACTTCAAACGGCCTCATATCTGACCAGGGTCTTTTCCATCTGTCGGTCCATGAGCCTCTCCGCCCATTTGTCTGTCTCCAAAAAGCGAGTCGTGTATTTTCCCCCCCGACTGAAACGCAACACGCTCTTTCTGCCTGGCTTTTTGCCTGCATGCCTTTGAGCTGAAGAGGCAGAGAGAGTGCTTCTTTATCCATCAGCCACGCTCATAGTCGTGCTTGTCAAACTTAACACCTCTGGTAGAGAGAGAGAGAGAGAGAGAGAGAGTACAGTCAACCACAGACTGTGCTTACTTTTTTCCCCCCACTGTTTAATCTCAAAAGCAAATGAGCTTCTGAATGAGAAAGCTTTTCAGTATTGTCTTCATTTGCATTTCACATGTGAAATGTGTTTCCAGCTTCTGAAATGTGAAGCTTTATTGATTTTTTTCTTTTCTTTCCCTGTTGTGAATCACTGAAAATTCAACAAGATATAGCACCTCCGCTACGGTCACACTAAAACGTGTTTTTTTTTGTTTTTTTTTTCTCGTTTTGAAACGCATAACTTCTGCTAGGTTTACGCCTAGCATCCGCACTACTTTAGCGTTTTCAAATGATTCCATTTTAGGGCTTTAAATTCTGCATAATGCTACGACTACATAAATGCGCAGGAGGCAAGCTATTGTTTAAACTAGTTTTTGACAACTCCCGTATCCGGCAGTGTCATTAGCCCTACCCGGAGCGTTGGTGTTGCACCGTACTTGGTGACCCACCCGGCTCTTTGACCTGCCCTGATACTTTTTTGCTGACAATTTCATTCCTCACGCCGAAACCGAACCAACGCTGCAGGTTACAGAATCTGATGATGGGGCATGTTCTGTGTTGTGAATAGTCACGTGACGTGTTTTCAGGTGTATTAGTATGAATGGGGATTATCTTAAAGTGCCTGTGTGCATGCAGATTGCTTTTGTTACAAAATGCCGTTTTAAAATAAAAATGTATCGGTGTGGAAACATTTCTCAGAGGAAGATGTAACTACAGTTTTGGTATCGGCGCCAAAACTTGACTACTGAATTCACGCCATTAATGTATCCTGTCTTGCAAGGTATGGACTTAAAATACAAAACATGACTCTAAATTTCTTCTTTTCTTGGATATGAAGAAAAACACAACAGTAGTTGATGCTGTGACACATCCTGGCAGGCACATTTCTGGTCCCGATGGGCACTCTCATTGTGAAATATACATCATACACCACAGTACTGTACAGTATGTGCCTGCCTGTGTGAGTGAGTGTGTCAGTAAAAGCACATCTCATTACCGGCTCCCACTGCAGCCACAGTCAGACGGCTAACCCACATAACATTGCACATACATCCCTGCTGTATCATTATATCACATCAGGTTAGGCTGCTCCCTCATTAGCGCCCTCCTGCTCTCTTCAGCTCACACGGTATCCAAGAGTGTCAGCAGCAGTAAAGGAGACAGGAAAGGGTTTGCAGGAGGAAAGAATCGGGGCCACAGCGCCAAAAACAAATTAAACCTTTTTCAGATTATTGTTTCATCTAATATGGATGCCGCTGGAGACGGTTTGGATTCGCAATCTCAGAACGTTAGACATTTTGAGGATGTTTGAGTCTTTTAAGTGCTTGGTCTGCTCAGTGAAAATGATAATGGCGAAATGAAAACGAAAAAGAGGAGAGCAAACGTACCATCCGTTCATGGTGAAGTCTCTGTAGAGCATCCTCTTGCCCACTTCCTTCCTCTGAACTCTCCGGGGGAATTCGAGGTGCGTGAACTCATTTCCTAACAGGTGAGGCTGCATGAAACCCTGGAGGACGGACAACAATATTCAAGTCAGTCAAGCTGCTAAATGTGTGGCAGATTTCACAGATCATTTTTGCCCATTGTCACTTAACTCTTAAGATATAGTGTCCGCCATTCCTTTTTTTTTTTTAGACATGGACATATAGCATAAACAGTTTGACAATAATACTTTTGTAGTTTGTTATTAAAGAAATGTGACCAAGGTATGAACTGGGTGGCACATTTTACATCTTAAAAAATAAACCAACTCGTGTTCTGGTGGCCAAACGAAGCAAGTGTTTTGAAACTACCCAAAGCATCTACTGCATTTTAATGATACTTATGGACTGTGCCAATACCCATACATCTAGAGATAAGCTGCTTGATAATATACTCCGTGCTAATGTGTTTGTCAGGATCTACTGTGAAGGGGGAAAAAAAAAAAAATCAGTAAAATACTAAAACTCCAACTTTCCTTGGCAGCTATTTTAAGCCGGCCAAAGAGCACCAGTATTGAGCTTTTCATGGTCTGAACAAAACAAAACTGTTTCATAGAATTTTTCGTCTGACGCATTCCTTTCCTTCATTCATCAAATCAAACTAAAACACAGCAGAGCAGAAACATGACTGACTGCTTACTGTCATTGTCTAATAAAAAGGTCATTCTCAGTCAGTTATTCTCAGCTGACAAGCTTGTTGAGTGTCGTCACAACGGTTGAATTTCTACATTTTTGGGGTTGTATTTTTATTTCTTCACGTCCCACAGCTCCAAAGGAAACTGATTGACAAGAAGTGCCTTGCTGAGTGTGCTTCTTGTAGAGGAAACACAGTGAGAAACTGGTCAACAATACACAACTTCTCTAGTCAATAAAATGAGCACATTTAATTCAGGTTATTGGTATCTCAAGTTATTTGTGAGGAGTGTGTAGATTCAGACTAATATGCCTTTTTCTGATTATCCTTATACACATTTATACATATGTATATAAGACAAGCTGTCTTGCATCACCGTACTTCCACAAGAAAATTCAGCCAGTTCTTGCTCAAAGGGCGTCAAATACTGACCCGTTATCAAAACTGTTGGCGTCGGAGAGATATGGATAAGGTGCCATTTCCCGCCAGCTCATTGACCATGAGGCCGAAGGAGGAGGGCATGTGACAGTTGGATGGAACAAACACAGGACTTTCAATTTCAAGTAGTTTTGGCGCCTACACTTAACCAAATAATTTTGGTACCTAAGCCTAACCAAGCAGTTTTTGAAAGTGAAAATTAATATTAAAGAGTTTTCTTACCAGGAACTGGAGTCGCTGCCGTTCTGACTCTGGTGTGAACTCTGTCGAAATGGGAACGATATCATTGTTTCTAATAATGATAGCCCTGCAGACACAGACAAAATATTGGTAAAGCAATGTACAATGTAATCTTACATTTTAAAAAGAACACAACGCTCCATTGGTTGAAGCTGCTGTCTCTGTCCCAGCAGGTCCACGTACTGCCTTCGTATATCTTTGGGTCCCTCTGGCTTACTAGCTACAGTGTATTTATTACCCCTTCCTTCACAGACCCTTTAATTTCATGTCTAATCAAACGTACCTGCTGTCACCTGCATTCCCAACATAAAGTTTTCCTAGCAGGTAAACTACAGTGAGAGCGGTACATCCTCCTATGATGCTATGAACCTGCTTCTCCTTCTCGATCTGGGCATCCTGGGAAAGGGGAAAAGACAAGACACAGTTTTGTTCGTCTTTAATGAGACATGTAAGGAGACAAGCTTCAAGAATCTTCCACATCCACCCACGTTACAGTAAAAAATTTAAAAAACTTCAACAAAGTTACAATTCCACAGTGCGAGCGGCCCACGTAGGCAGAGTTTAAATATGTAGCCTGAGACGACTTTTATTCAGCAAGATTGTAACTGTGGCTGTGAAGGCCAAAGGAGCAAGATGGGAGAAAAAAAAATAATCGGACACAGAAAGTGAGCAAGTTTGATCAAATTCTCAGAAAGACAGACGAAGTGTGGGCATTGTTTTAGACTATTGATCGGTTTAACCTGAACCTCTTGTCAAACAAGGACTTGTTTTGCCTGAATGATGTAGACATTGATATGTGAAAAGGTTTGGCTCTCGACTTGGCATCGTCCGGTTCAAGAAGCTCTGTACGGGTGGTACATGAAGACGTTTAAGAGCGCGTACGTTGACAGAATGGCTCCTTTTTTTCCCCTTCTCATTTCATAATACATATTTTATGGAAATGACCATTTGTATGCGGTTTCTAAATGATCCATGATTGAGGAATATTTATTTTTTAATTTTATTCTTCAGATTTGCAGTTCTTTGCAGGAACCTGCAGCCTGCGTTTCCCGAGGAGCAGCTTTTTCCTCCAGGTATTAAAAAGAGTGGATTATTGTTTTTTTTACTATGGAGACCACAGCTTTAATTAATGCAGTGATAATATTCTACAAAGGATGTCAAATGTGTAACAGTGCTTCTTTTAGGGGACAGGTATTGCATGGGTTAGTCAATCTTAAGAGCTTTCATAAGGATTTCTTTTTCTTTTTTTAAATCTGGGTACTGGAGGGTCTAACCTCGCCTGCTTGGACTGCTTTTCATTGCCATCTAGTGGTACTGCTGTGTAAACTGTAGTTCAAAATACATCTCCAACACTAAACGGTGATGGAAAATGATGATGGTTCCCATAACTAATAGAAGTACTTTGGATAACATATTGATGGCAGATTTTCTATATGAGTTTAAAACGTTTGTGATGCATTTAGTATCCTAAAAATGTAATTTGCCCCTGTAGCCCTGTGATTTTTTAGAATTTCCGCTAAATTCCATTTAATTAGAAAGCTACTTGTTGGCTGCATATTTATCAAATTCCTCCTTTGAACTCCACAGGGTGACAGAAGTTCCCAGTTTAATGCGGTTGAGTGGCATTTAACCAGGAGCCATCATTTCATCGGCCAGCTCTGTGGTGCCAGATGCCATTTTGTCCAAATCAGGTGTGAACAGAGGCTCGAACGGTTATGGGTCTGAAAATAATCTGTGCGCATCTTGTATGTTGGGGAATGTATGTGTGCCTTTTTGTCCTCAGGTCAGAATATCAGTTAGGAAGTACAGCATACGTCCTTGTAATGACAGCATTCAGCAGCTTTTGTTGATCTGTGCTGTGTTGGCTCCTTCAGTAAATTTGGAAAAATACACGTGATGCTTTTTTGAGCTATATCTTACACCCAATTAAGCACAGTTAATAAACAGCCTTCATGGGCTTCATCTAGGAATCTGCAGTTGTTAAAATTAATTTGGTCTACTGAGAGGAACTTAAGTAGAGCTGCAATTGCAACCTACTGTCATTCCTGGCAGTTAAGGATTACTTTCTCGATCTATGGATGAAATATTTCATCTGTAAATGGTCAGAAAGCTGCTTCCGAGAGCCTAAAGTGTAGTTTTTAATCGAACCCCTCCCTTCTTCATGTAAAGCTTTCAGTTAGTTAACATAAATCGCAAAAGGTTCGTCGTACAAGTTAGCTGAAAAGGGGTGCACAATCTGAACGCTTCACCAGGATAAGGCATCCACCTGACAGGTGTGGTGCACTAAGAGGCTGATTAAACAGCATGATTATTAACCCTCCCACACTCTACATCAGTGTGTCAGCCAAACTCCCACAATATAAATGAATGAGGCATGGCAGCGTGATTTCCACTGAGTGCGGAAGCTTGCCACCCGTCTCTCACCATCTCTTTGAATGCGTTCTCTATGGCTCCTATCACCAGGCTCTCATGCTGGATCTTCTTCTCAGTGAAGAAGCGTGGCGGAGGCGGGGTGCTGCATGGGGAGGCTTGTGGGCCCGTGGCCCCACGTAGGGAGGCAGCCCGGCTCAGGCCCCGGTGAGGGCCTGGGGTGTTCCCCTGGAGGTAGGGATTGATGTCAGGCTCCTCCCCCAGCACAGTTGGGGGCAGGGAGGCTAGGTTGCGCAAGATCTCTATGACGGCCTGAAGCTGGCAGGCGATGTGGTGCTGCAGGAGGCGGGAGGCGACTACCGCTGCGCCTGAACCAGCGTGGCCGTCGAACAAGGCCCAGTAGTGGAACACGAGTCCTTCACTGTCCTGCAAACAAATCAAACTTTAAGCTGGCAAGAGCAAATCAACAACGTAATCAAACATAATCAAAATAAATGATGTTGTCGTGACAAATAATTTGAACAATGAATTAATATTACTATAAATTGATATTTTGACACCCACTAGTCAGTATCTCATCGACTGACTGTCATTGCCAGATCAGAGTTTCCATGGAGAAGATTAATAAGGATCAGCATTCAGAATCATTACTTACTAGAGCCCAACTGATACTGGATGTTTTTCCAGTTCAATTTAATGTGAATTAATTCTGTCATTTGATATTTGTTCGAATGTAATTTTTGGAAAAAGTGACAGACCTATTGAACACTCCTCGCCTCAACCTCACCCTCACCCTCAGCGTTTAAGAGGTTTGCATGTAAAACAAGAAAGGCCCTCTCTGGAGCCCGTGTTTGATTTGTCCCTTCTCGGATACTGTAGAAACATGGCGCCCTATGTAGATATGAGGGGCTCATTCTATTGTGATGAAAACAATGTTTCTTAGTTTCAGGTGATTATAAACAATGAACATTTAACTTCTGGATCAATTTCTGCCAATAAATCGCCTACACACTGAACCTTAAAAACACATCAACACCCCATTTACATTTGGAGCCTGATGAGTGGCACAGAAATCATTCAACACTGAACTCCCATTTACATACATACACATATTACATTACATTTAGCTGATGCTTTTATCCAAGGCGACTTACAACACACTGATGGTACACCATCGGGAGCAACTTAGGGTTCGGTGTCTTGCTCAAGGACGCTTGGGCATGTGGACAGGAGGATTGAGCCACCAACCTTCCGATTGGTGTGCAGCCCACTCTACCGTCTGAGCCACAGCCTCCCCCATAAATAAGGCTGTCCAGAAACATCTCTCTAAACATAAACCACACCCATGTGACATTAAAATATATCATTCTCTGAAACTGGAAAGTCATCCCCCTTATGACGACTGTTTGACTGATGACAGGTGATACAAAAGAACGGAAAAATGAGAAAAAAAAAAGAAAACAAATTCTCAAAAGACTACAAATTCTCTGAATACTGTTACCAAAATATGTAAAAAAAAAAATGCTTCAGGTTAACACACTAAACTCAATTTATGATAATGTCATTTTTGACATTTGAAGAAGAGAAAAATAAAACAAACAGCTAAATGACTTATGTTGAGAGCTGAGCTTGTAATATGGGTGAGTCATCAGAGAGAAGAGACTCATTCAGTGCAGTAGTGTGTAGGAGCTGCAGAGGTCAAACCTCCTCACTCTCTCTGCTGGGAGAAGCTGTCACGTCTGTGCCACAGTCACATACATTTACATTATATCTGTTCCCGAAAATGTTTTGTTTTGGCTTTCATAAAAGACTTGCACGCAAGCTTTCCTACACCAACACAGAGGGCGTAACCACAGCAACAAAATAGTTCAGACACACGCTTTTAATGAACTCCAGTCAAAAATGACTTGACTGATGATCTGTCTCTAACGGAGATGTCCCCACAGTTTCGTTGACTGATGACCAGTTTGCGGAGGAGGCGTTGAACAAAGTCGAGCTGCATGATGGATGGCCAATAAAGTGGCGTACCAGTCCTCATCCAGTTCATGGCAAGAAAGTTAGTGTAACTGTCTCAGAGTGTTACAGCGTCTGACATTTTTACAGCAAGACAGACGACGACAACGACAACAACAACAACAACAACAACAACAACAATGACAAATCTTCAAAAGACATCTGTAGGATGTGATATTTCGTTGGAACAGCGAAGCTGCAGCTACAACAGAAATATCCCCTTTACTAATGAGAACATGAGCTCTCGTGGTTTACAACTGTGTCGCTCCTCCACTTACGCCTGAGAGCGAAATGCATTATGCCTGTACACTTTATACGCTTGTGTGCATACATTTGCGTTCAATGGAGTGTGTATTCGTGGTTATTCTTACCTCTCCCAGTTTGCTGTGCTCCATTCGCATCCCCAGGCCCTCTCCGTTGGGCAAGGAGTTCCGTCTCTTGGCGGTGGGGGTCTTGCTGGGAGTGGAGGGGGGGCAGTAGCTCATTGGCCTCCTTCTGGCCACTACCACCTCACAGCAGGCCTGGTCTTCATTCAGCGCGCTCTTGCCAGCATTAATCACCCTGAAAGAGGCGTATTTTAGGCTTGTCCGTAGCCAATTCAGAGGAATTATATAAAAACCACATTTGGCAACGTATTTTCAGCATTGCAGCTACAAGCAATAGATGCACCACTTCTTGCTGTCATCTTCCCAGCTGTGGCCCTGAACAAATGGATGGAGTGAAAGGCGACATCAGATGGTTGTTGCCGGATGAAACGGCGGAGCAGTCTTTCGTGGTTAGCGCGGCTCGCTGCAGGGTCGCAAACAATTAAGTCTCTGACCTGCGGTTTCTCTCTGCACACCCAGAGAAGCAGTACATTTCATGTCATGCTCCCGATTAAGATCAAACAGTCCCGCTTATTTGTGGCCCTGCTCTGCTCTGCTGATATATCAGGACAGTCGCTTCTGGGTGAATAAGAAGTCTCTGTTTGTGTGCAGTTGTACATACGCGCCCAAAGCTGCGTATCGCGTGCGTGTGCAGTCTTAATTAACTTTATTTGTGCCTTTATCTAACGATGCAGAACAAAAATGTTACCCACTATAAATTAAAGACAGTTGTATAATAACTGTACGGTCTTCATGAAGTTTCTTTTTAGTGCTTTTGTAACAATCAGTGTGGGAAAACACTTTTTTTTATTTTATTTTTTTTATCCACTGCCTCATACTCAATAAATACGATTTTGTATAAACCCTGCATCACCGGGGTCTCCAAACAGGAGAGTACGTGTTTGTTCAGAAGTAAGTTGTTATTGCTCACATGTAAACTTATTCAGCTGGTTAGAGTGGAGCTCAGCTGTGTGAATAAATGTTGCTAAACATGAACACGTTCATTTACTCAAAGTAGTTCTCAGAGGAAAAAAGGTTGGCGACCCCACTGCTCACAACATTTTTACCAGAAAAACATAATAATATGCCTATAAAATATCCACCGAGTATTTTTTGCCTAGAAAAAATATGAGCATTACCGAAAGTCCTCAAATGCTATCTAAGGCGCAGACTGTCAAAGTCATCGCCAAATGTAAGAGTTTTAATACAATAACAAGTATAACCTGAAATAACAGGATTTTTTTTTTTTTTTTTTTGCCCACTTAATGACAGCAAAGACAAGCTGACACAACACTGACATATTAACCATCCGTTATCTCCAGGTTCCCAATCCGTCACAGGGCAAACACAGACAGATAAACAACCGTCTACCCACCTAAAGCCAATTAATAATCATTAACCAATCTTGCACGCATGTCTTTGGACTGTGGTGGGATTTGGAGAAAACCCACGCCGTTGACATATTGTCACCTTTTTCTTTGATATGACAGAAGTGTTAGCAAAACTGCAGATTGTTCACGCACCAAGCCGATATGACACATTTGGAGTCATGTTTCTGGCACATTTAAAAAGTCCGATATTCACTCTTCTTTTAGCCCTATGAACTCCATTAACCCCCGAGTGAAATATTTGGCTCTTTGGCTGCAAAATGCTCAACTGTGTTCACCAATAGTGTTGCGATGAGGACGGCGAGACTGGGCATGGGTTGTAAAAGGACCCTCGCAGCTTTTGATCAAAGCAGCTTTAAAGAATATAAGATATTATTTAACCATTAGGCATGGGTTTTCTGGTTAAAATAAACAAACAACCTAATCTCCAGCAATAATCCTTTTGCTGGCCATTTCAAAAGGTCACTACACCGGCTGCTGAACAGCTAAGGCTATCTTATGTCACTGGGTTCCCAATAGATAGTGAAAAAAAAAGAAAAAAGAAGTGAGACAGGCCAGTCTGACAGACGTCTCCGGGGGCTGCTGTTGTTGAATGTGTGTGTGTGTGTGTGTGTGTGTGCGCGAGTTGAAAAATTGTCATGTCTATTTATAGACACAGACTGTGGATTGTTTTCTGCTAGGCAGCAGTCTGGTCCTCAGGCTCAAATCCCTGTTAACCTCGGATACATATATATGTATATATGTGTGTGTGCATGTAAATTATTAGGCATTCAGGTGGTTTATATGATGTATCTAACATTTTGCAGTTATTTATCATTAGATCCATCACTGTTTGGTTTATGTATGTTCCAATTATTTGTTGCCACACTGTTTTTAATATGAATTTGAAAGAGAGACAAAGAGAATGATGGACAAAATGTGGATGTGGGTTCAGCAAAGAGAAGGAGAGGGTGGCGGCAGAAAGAGGGCGGAGGGCAAAAATGATTTTGTCTTTTATAATAATTTGCAGCGATTAAATGGCTTTTGTATATGAAAGTGTTGAGCAGCAAAAAGCCTGTTCAAGCTGATTCCTTACTAATATATATATTATTATTTATTACACAAAAAAGAATGTGTATTCTATATGCTTATGTTGCCTCCTAATTTACTCTCTTCTTTTGTTGTTATTAGGCCTTAAAATGATTGGTCAAATAATCCATTCGGCCATCTGCATAAAATGATCCAGGTACAATTTTGATTGGTTGAACTTGGTTCCTACTTTTGTTGCTTTTGTTAGGTCTCAATGATAAACCGACTTTGGGTTTTAGACAGTTGGTCGGACAAGACTAGGCATTAAATTGCTCATTATGTTTGGCAAAGGACTTGTTAAAATCATGCCAATAGATAGATAGATAGATAGATAGATAGATAGATAGATAGATAGATAGATAGATAGATAGATAGATAGATAGATAGATAGATAGATAGATAGATAGATAGATAGATAGATAGATAGATAATAACAGTAACAAATATTAAATATAAAAATGCACAGTATATACAATACAATAGAATAAAATAAAATAGAATAATTAAATTAAAACTAACCAAATAATAGTGCAAAGTTTTTTATTTTTATTTATTTTTATGTTTAAACAACCAAGCAAAACAGACAACAGACAACGGTGTTATTGTTGTGATGGATTTTGCCAGAGGTGAGTTATTGTACAATGTTATTGCAGTGGGCAGGAATGATTTCCTGTATCGGTCCTTGTGACAGCGGAGCTGGAGGAATCTTTTGGAGAAAGTGCTCCGCTGTCCCTGCAGCAGGTGGTGGAGAGGGTGGTCAGGATTATCCAACATGGATAATAGTTTCCTCAGCGTCCTCCTCTCCACCACCTTTTCCAGGCTGTCCAGTTTGCAGCCAATGATGGAGCCGGCCTTCTGAAGCAATAACTACCAAGAAGCACAACTTGATAAAAGTGGAACGGTTTGCCACGTTTAATTTCGTGGCACTGAGAGAACTCCTGAACTACAAGCGATACAACTTTGCGTAAATGGTGAATGACACATTACAACCAGAGTATAAAAGTCGTCTGGTCTCGGGGGAAGGTATTCACCATAATTACTCAGCTCTGCTTTAAATCCTGAATTATTTACCACAGCAACTATGATAACAGCAGAAGGTGCCCTCTGAGTTATTATAGTATGAAAACATCCTGACGCGTCAAGCACTTTTTGGAGCTTTTTGATACACTGAAGTCCAGGAAGCCTTTGTCTGCTTCACTTAATCTGCTGTCAACAAACGCAACAATGTGATGACCTGTGCATGTGAGATCATGAGCTGTACATTTCATATGTGAAAAAAGGAACGTGCACATTTGAACTCCGGTGTAAAATTATGAGGAAAACAATTATCATCCTCTATAACAACAGTCCATTTAATTCAATAACCCCACCGTGTTTCATGAAAGGTGCAGCTGGTCCTATTGTGTGCATGTGATTGGAAGTACTCTTGCAACTCATTTGTCCTCATTTCACCATTTGCAGGAAGAATTATTTAATTTCCCTGCCAATCAAGTTGTTGTTTTTTTGTGTGATTCGGAACAATTACTTTTTCTGCCATTACGTACAAAACCTAATTTTCCCCTCCATTGTCAGACATCTAATGGCCTTTTTGTTTATCTATCCGCTGCAACAGATTCTGGGCTAGACAGCGACCTGAGGGATGTAATAATTATTTGGTGAAGTACAATGGTTCAAAGCTGTGCCTCTGGTTAACTCGAAGCATGAAAGGAACAATAACAGCAAAACAGCGACGAGTTCAATGAAGTGCTTTTTCAGAAAGCCCGTATTTAGTACGTTTTCGTGCAAGTTTTGGTCGAGATTGCAAAACCACCTGAAAGTAAAAGATAAGAAAATGCAACATCAAAATTAGAGAGTTTGAATTGGACTGGAGGAATGAACAGGTTTACTATGAAGGTCTAATGGGCGAGGACCATCACTGAGAATGGTACATATTATACGCAGTTTTCAATGATAACGGTGGCAAATTCACCGCTCAAAAATTCTTAGCAGTTAATGCAACAATGGGCCTCCGGTTTCACACACAGGTAGATAAGCACCGACTCATTTGCAGATTTCACTGAAACAGCAGACCTCGGTTGTAACTAACTAGCGAACGGTCTCTTGCTGACCTTTTTATGTTTCGTTTTCACTTAAAGAAGTATGCGACAGGGTAAATAAGCACTCGGTGGATATACAGATGTTGTGCCAAAACACTAACGCCGGAGCAGGCTTGACATCTAAACCACGGATGCGTAAAGAAAATATGGCATCACCACTCGATCTTGCTGCTAGTCTTTCCCTGCGGCCACTCACAGGAACTGCAATAATTAAAAACCCCCGTGGCCCAAAAGCCATTTTCCTCGATCGGCTACCATCGTACAAGAGACGTATAAAACGGTCACGTCGTTCCAACAAACTGCAAACTGCTCCGCTTTTTTCCCCCCGTCTATTAATAGAGCAACTTAAGCGAGTTCTTTTTTTCTTGGCGTCATTCAATGTCAAATCTTTGGGCCGAGCAAGAAAGTCATTTTCGACCAAGGCAATGGGGGCAACCTTTGATTCCAGTGTACCGTCGTCTCCGGTCTGAAACCTCACCAGCTGTTCACCCATGTGGAAGGTAAGAGGCAGCTGCAGTGTACAGCCGGCCAGTTCGCCATAGTAAGCAGGATAAACTCTTGTTTGGCTACTTATAATCTTAAACACTATTAATTACGAGCAAACCAGGGATTACATTTATGCTTTATTATTGATATTTTTAATAGGTGGGTTCGCTTTCTGGACGAGGACTGATGTGTGTGTTTGGCGAACGGGAAAAGTAGCAAAGTCTGGCTAAGGTTACTAAACATCGCCAAATCCAATAAGGAAGACTTACTGCTTTTTTCGATGCTTTTTCTGAGTAGCATCGTTATTAAGCTTAAGAGTAAATTTATGACACGACAAAATATTTGACTAAACCACTAAATGTATCCTGACATTTGAATTATTCCAAAAATGTAGTCATAAACTCATCAATTGCCAGTGTCTAGAGGAGGCCAGAGCAAGAAAAAGAAAAAGGCTGCTGTAATGAGAACAAAGGAAGCTTTAATTACAACTAAATGCTGATACGAGTTGAACTCATTAACCACACTGATCCACATGAGACGTCTCATGGATGCTCTGTATCGCTCTGCGGTGTGTGTGTGTGTGTGTGTGTGTGTGTGTGTGTGTGTGTGTGTGTGTGTGTGTGTGTGCGCACGCGCGTTAGACGTAGAGAAAGTATGGAAGATGTGACCATGGACCTAATTACAGATCACGCAAACTCCATTTACATCAAACTTGTTATTGCCTTGTTATTCAACAAACAATATTTGAGTAATAGTGTGCTTGCTTGCCTCAATTTATATTCAGTATTTCTCCTTAAAATATTTAGGAAATCTCCTTACTTTTCTCAATATTACTTTATTACAATCCTGTGGAGAGAAGAAAAAAAGAGTATATATATATTTCTGGCAATCAATGTCTGCTCCCATACTGAATCGCGTAAATTTATTCTTTCAATAATCAAAAAAAAAAAAAAATCACAAAACCACTAAGTGAAGAAATAACTTGACTGTACAAACAAACTATTCTAAAACGTTGAGAAGCTCCTGAGAAGCGCGTTAATTAACCAAAGGGAGGAAATGGAGGCCAGCAAGAAGCAGCTGATCAATTGATAACGGCTAAAAGAATCTTGTGCTGCCTTTTTTTTTTCTCCAGACATTTTTTATTTTTTTTATTTTTTTAGAACAACACAGGAAGCTTCTTCAAAATCGAATCATATCATGTATTCTGTGAGAGGGGGAGGCTGTGATGTGGGTTTTGTGTCTATCACAGTGTTTTTGAGTCACTGTGTTCAAAAGAATGCAGCATAACTACAATGAGATGTGTAAAGTAATCTCTGTAAATAGTTCTGTATCATGCGGTTCTGTATGAACTACCACGCCTTTCGCTCAGTGTCCAAGGCAACTCCCTGGATATTTTCCATTTTGCCGAGTGTTTCAGACAGGTGATCAGGATTATTTCTCGTGATAAACACTCCGGGGCCCTCAGGCTATACACATTCAGCAACATGCTGATCATCATGTCAGAAATTCATAGTAGTAATTGTCCCCGCAGATGTTGTGCATTTGTAACATACCCATCTACTGGAGTTGGCTATTACTGAGCTAGACTCAAATGTGCCCGTCTCCACTTTCACAAGAAGTTACTATTTATTTACCATGCATGCCCTGCGTGTAAAGATTTGCTAATATACTTCATACATTTATAGTATCACCATCCTCGGGGATTATGCACATATAATATGTTATATTCTGCATAATAATCGAGGCTTTTGGCAACACAAGGTGAAAAAAGCTGAACATGGAGTAAATGTTGTCAAGACTTAGAAACCACTGTATCTTTCTGCCATTGATCTCTCTGAGTTTAGCCTATATATCAGCTGTGTGGTGGAGTGAGGTAAAGATGGTGTGTAATATGTGACATCATTGCAAGAGCACAGATTGTTCACTGCTCTTTCCATTGCCCTGCCGCCATCAACATTCAGAGTCAGTTAAAATCGAGTCAGCCAGTTTTGGACCTCCAAGCCAGGAATATATATATATATATTATCTTATCTTGACACTCCATCGCAGCTTTAGTAGCCATAAACCGAGCCCTGTTGCGGACTATGTCCCAGATACTGCTGGTAGAAGGTGCATCATCCTCTTGCACGTGAGGGCCGTGACCCTTTGGATGTGCGGTTATCCATTTCTGAAGGCACGCACGTTTGGTCAGATTTGATTTAAAAGGCCAGAGGTTGCAGGCAAAATGTTGGTGCGTGGATTCAAAACCATGCAGGAGATGGGTGGAGGTCACAACAGGTGCAGTTTGAATCCAACTTATTGTTCTCGATGAATCAGACCTGAATGCGTGTAGGTGTAACAGCGTGTTTATATCAACCCGAGAAGGAGCGCGTTCATGAAATAAAGTGTTGTGGTGAGCCCCTGCCAGCTTCTGGGCCTTCACGGTACCGAACGCATGTGGTTTACGTGAAATCCCACTGACACATAGAAGAATATAGGAGTTTAGGGCAGCTGCCGTACAGGTTACTTACTCAGCGTATCCTGTAGCCCACGGTAATCTCCTGGTTTCCTTTAGGATGAGGATGGGCCGAGCTATATGATCCGCGGAGCACTCGATCTCATCCGGAGAGAGTCCAAGGAACTCGGGTCTCATGTAAGGGAATTTCAGCGGCATCTCGGAACCGGGATTCCCGCCTCCTCCGGAGCTGCCCCCGGCCATGATTCCACCCATGAACCCGGCCACGGCGGATTTGACCCGGGTGAGCATGTTGGTGGCGCGTCGCGGCGGGGTGTCCGTCGGCCGGTGCGTGGCGCCGCGGCTGCCTTTCCCCGGATTCCCCCCCAGCTCGGCCGCGCTGGTCGACGAGAGGCTCGATGGAGAAGAAGAGGCGGCGGCGGAGAGTGAGTCGAGCCTCAGATGGTCAGGGTTTCATTCATTCAGAGTGGAAACAGCAGCCGCAGCCGGATCGGAGGATGGAGGAAGCAGCGATGATGATTTAGGTGCAACCCTGCACGCTTTTATGTACAATCTTTGCCCTGCACACCTCCATGGACAGTCATTGATAACAGCTCGGCCGTCGTGAACGCGGAAATACACAGAAGATTAACGGGTCATGTGATGCAACCAATGATGCACACTGCAAAAAGTATCCACACTGTGGATGGGTTTAAGGATTAAATGTGCCATCTCGAGATAGGTGGCAAATAATAGGAAAAACTAATAAAGTGTCTTAGTAAAAGGACTCTATATAAGTCTCTGGATTTTTATGGATGGAAATCTATTCATCCAAAAGACGTTTCCTCATTTGTTGGTTTTTTTGATGATGATGATGTTGGAGAGCACCGTCGAACATGCTGATCCAAAATCTTGAGATCTGGTTACTGCAAAGGTCATATAACATACAATTCCCATTGTATTGATTTTGCAAGTGGACCCAAACCATGCCAGCATAAAAAATAAATTAATAAATAAATAAAAAAAAGCCACCATTACATTTCATTTAGCTGACGCTTTTATCCAAAGCGACTTACAATAACCAGATGCATTAACTGTGGGGTTCAAGTATTCAGGCCCACTGTTCCCCTGGTGTGTGCCACACATGCTCAGGCTCACTCATATGGTGAGGGATGACACTTATCTGACCATGTATCTTTTTTTTTCCACATCTCTATAGATCAGAGTCTGTGGTTTTTGCACCACTGAACTCTCAACTGTGAATTATTTGTAATAAGGGGTTTATGCACCGCAACTCTACCATAATATCCCCCCTATGTTACTGTCAACGGGTTGTTCTTGCCGAGACGACCCTACATTGACATTCTCAGTCACCTGAGGAAGAGTTGCTCTTCTGTTTTTCACTACATATCACACTAATGCACGAGCCTCACGGTCTCTACTTGGCAGCACATGGTGAAGTGTTATGGTTACTTTGGAGAAGCTTTTTTAAAGTGAAACTGATTTGGTGTCTGTGCAATATATGATTTGAAGACTCAAGAGTACAAATTGCCTGGTGAGACTGATATTTTTTACAGTGCAGGGCGAGCAAAGATAGATATTTCTTACAGCGGAGGATGAGCAGCTTAAAGGCTGACAGCTGGTTAACGGTAAATCAGTCCAATAGCCATCACAGGCCGTAGTAACCCAAGAACATCTGAAAGGAGCTCAGTGCAAGAAGCACTTTCCTTCTGAAAATAAGCGCTTTACAGTTCTGCATTGTCAGTCCTGAGATGACCAGTAGGCGGTGCTATAAAAGGCAAAATAGGAAAGAAAATGTCATGTTAAAGTTTTGGGAAATTGCTTGGCTTGCTAGTTACTATGCGTGAGTCACAGACTGTACAGTATAATAGCGGACATAGCTTCTGGGTATGAAAAATGAGGCCAATGCAGAAGGGCTTTAAACTGCAACACTACCGAATGCCGCTGGGGGTTGGCTCCAAAAAGGCTCTGGCTCCAAAGACTCCCATTTAACTTTTCTCATGAAATACAAAGTCAATAAAGTTTTTTTTTTCACATCATTATGGTGTATGGTGACAGTTCCTGAGTGACACGCGTTTTTTGTGAGCGCTGGTCCCTTCACACGGGAATTTCTTCATGAACATAACATTTTGTGTCAGACTCCGAATATTGGTAGCACCTAAAAATGCTTTATGAAGCCTACAGCAACGAAGCAATAAGCCAAATGAGCTGTTTATAGTGACATCCGAGTTTTTCCACAACGTCACTGTCCAAAACCAAAAAGACACAACAGAATCAGGCATGCAACCAGGTGGATTTTCTTTGTCATTTGTGGGGCTGTGCTCCGTGAATTTGTCGCTCAGGACACTGAAAACACACAAGTCTCTCATCGACAACAACCACGATGTCAGCCTACAGCTGAAGGGCCTCCAACCCAAAATCTGTTGATTTAACAATTTACTACAATTATAACTGCTGGCTCAATCTTTAACCTGAGACTATGACTGTGGAGGGGGGGGGGGGGACTGTACATACTGTATTGTAATACACATGAAGCCCCAGTAGATAGAGCCATCACACAAAAGTGGACGGACAAGTTATACCCACCAACAAGCCAATGAAATTTCTGTGAAATAGAAACGAGAGCTACACAGAAACACATGCAACAACTAGATCCGATGTCAATAGTTCTATCCTTTATCTTTGCTTGGAATCTAGGTCATATCAGTATTGTATCATCTCAACTACTTCTTCTTTGAAGCTCAACGAAGTCAAAAGCTGGGATATGTGCCAGAACCAGGTAATTTGCAATTGCATGCTTGTTTGTTCACACCTGACTGGCACCGTTTGAATGTGTGTCTATGTCATGGATTTTCCAGGTGTGTCTGTGGGTGCTTATCTCCTACACATTTGTGTGTTTGGCCAAACAGTTGTGACAACATAGCTGATGAGCTATTATTAGTACTGGAAATATAGATGTTGTTTTTGTTTTTTTAAGTTGTATCTTTGACACAAAAAAAAAATCACTTTGTGTTGTGAAAGCATAGCCTCTGTATTTAACATCAGGCACGTCATGACATTTAGTTTTGTTTGATATGAAACTTGGCATGGTGGTAATCAGCTTTACTTGTTTCATTACTCTTTTATGATTCTGCACTTTGATGTCATACACAGCATTTAAAAGAACTACTGGGCCTGATCATAAAAAAAACAGTAGAAACTCCTGGTCTCACACATGCTGCAGACTTCTATTACAACCCTTTGAACTTGTGTTGACCCAAATTCATTTGTAATGGACTTAACTACTATAAAGACTATCAAATAACCTGAGATTAACTTGGAAGTTACAAGCTTTTCCATGTCTCCTGCCCAACACTGGAGTTGTCAGAAGTTCCGAGTTTGCCACACGACATTCCTTTTAGTTATTTTGCAATGACTCCGCTCTTATCAGTACCAACGGTCTGTATGAACTCTGTTGGAAATGAAAAAATGACATCAGGGACGGTGTGAGAAGTGTTCATGTTTGACTCATCTGTACTCTGCATTTCTCAGAATTAGACTGAAACAGACATGTGTAAAGGGTGTGACGAGATATGACAGTGAGACAGTGAGAGGATATCAACATGTGAGGTTCAATATAAATATACATGAAAATAATAAAAATAAATCAGGCCTCGCCCACCTATACCAGAAACATGATTGCATCCCAGGCATTTCAATCACACCAGGGACGCCCCCCCAAACATACATGTCCCTGATCCGAAGGGATGGATTTAGTTAATGGAACCATTATGATTTGTGGGAAAAAAAAAAAAAATGCATACTCTGTATTTCATGAGAAGTTTATGCTTTTTCAATGGAAGTCAAATTTTTCTTGAATTTTTGGAGGCAGCCCCTAGGGGCCCTCAGTGGTATTTCAGTTTAACATTAACATTGGCTTCACTTTTCAGGCTCAAAGTTACTCATGGCAAATTAGATGAATTATTACATGAAAAAAATAAGTATATAACCGCCCTATAATGGTATAGGATCTTCAACCTTCCAGCTTGAAGAAATCACCTGCTCCTGAACGTGGCCAAGACCAGAGAGATGGTGGTCGACTTCAGGAGGGAGACGACGGCTCCACAACCGCTGAGAGTTCTGGGAGAGGAGGTGGACATGGTTGAGGAGTACAAGTACCTGGGTGTGTCCATCGACAACAGACTGAAATGGAAGACCAACATCAATGCTGTCTACAAGAAGGTGATGAGTCGACTCTTTTTCTTGAGGAAACTTCGATCCTTCAATGTGTGCAGCGAGATGTTGGAGATGTTCTACCAGTCTGTTGTGGCCAGTGCTTTGTACTTCGCTGGGGTCTGCTGGGGGAGCAGCATTGGAGCCGGTGACACCAACAGACTTAACAAGCTGGTTAAGAAGGCCGGCTCCATCATTGGCTACAAACTAGATAGTCTGGAAAAGGTGGTGGAGAGGAGGACGCTGAACAAACTATTGTCCATCTTGGATAATCCTGTCCACCCTCTCAACCACCTGCTGCAGGGACAGTGGAGCACTTTCTCTAAAAGGTTCCTCCAGCTCCGCTGTCACAAGGACAGATACAGGAGATCATTCCTGCCCACTGCCATAAGACTTTACAATAACTCACCTCTGGCAAAATCCATCACAGTACAATAACACTGTTGACTGTGTTTCTTGGTTGCTTGTATATTATATATATAGATATATACTGTACTGTATGTATATATATATATACATATATATATATATATATATATATGTTGACTGTGTTTATTGGTTTGTTGTATATAATATATATAGATATATAATGTACTGTATATATACTGTATATACTGTGCATTTTATATTTATATTTTTTACTGCTATTTACTGCTATTTTATTTTATTGCTTTTCTATTATATTATTCTATTGTTTCTATTATTGCTTCTGTATGTATGCTGCTGTGGCGAAAAAATTTCCCCTCGGGGATTAATGAAGTATATACCTACCTACCTACCTACCTAATTTCACCCTGACAGAATTTTGCTCATGTAAGCGAATGAAATTGTAGAGTAAAGCCAAGAGAAAGTTTATTTCATGCTCTAATTGTTTTAATTGTAAACCCTGACATTTAACTTCCCAAAGTCTTTGTCCAGTTGACAGATCAACCAAATGTTGAGAAATACGACCTTCTCGTGAACATGAAAGAATCCTTAGAAAAATTATATACATATCTTCTAAATCTCTTGCATACCTTTCCCTGTCCATTTAAAAAGCTTTTGAAGGCGAGTACAACATAATGCTATCAAGTTTCAGCCAATTGCCAGTTCAGGCAAGACTAGTACAGCAGCAGGACTTTTGTATTGACAGTAAACAAAGTTTTTTTTAATTTTTTTAATTTTATTTTTTTTCAGTAAAAAGGTGTGCCAAGCTCTTTTCCTCCTGAAAATTTGTTTTGAATATGAATTGAAGAAATAATAATAAATGTCATAGTTGACTTTTTCCTCTTTTCCAGTAAATCCTGTCACAGCTTGTTGTATTTTCCACTTAATTATGGTTCACTGCCATGACATTAAGATAAAAGGGTGTTCAGTGACTTGTATGAACACAAAATTGAAATGTTATTGGAAGTGCTGTCAAAAGAGGAAAACCCATCCACAGAGCTCCGCCTCTGAGAGAATATGAGAATAAACTCTTTTCAGGAGCAGTCATTTACTCTGTGTGCTCACTACACACAGGATATCTTCAGGACAAAATAAACAAAAGAGTTTATTCAACGTGCTGTTTATCTATTAGTCAAGTGTCATCTGACCCTGCCACTCAACCGGAAAAAGAAGAAGAAGAAGCAGAGAGGACTGCTGGCTGGTAAAAATGATCCTTTGGATGTACTTGCTGATGTTTTACTACTGCTTGGGTCTGAATGGAGCTGCAGCAGAAAATACAAGACTGGACAGGATTGAGAAATGTGGTACCAAGTGTTCTCAGGTAAATTTATATCCTCAGCACCTCTAAACCCACAGAAATACTGCACTCAGATTGTCATTGTGCTACTATTATTAGATCTTACTATATGGCGTTGACATTACTGCTGCTAATATTACATGACTTCTAATACTGTTGATGCTGCTTCTTATTGTTTCCATTGAGAAAAAAAGAATACACCCCTGTTTACAATCATTTCTGTAATACTGCTACTACTACTTCCTGTACTACTATTACTGTCACTGCTACTATGCACTGTTGGGGCTACATACTGATTCTACTCTGGTTTATAAAGACATCAATTGTATTTCAGTTTATTTTTGGGGGGAAACTTGGAATTTGAGCACAGCTGTACACAGTTCCTGTCACTGACTCACCCATTTAGTCACCTTAATATTTTCCCTGAGGATAGCCTTTTAGCTTGGGCTTATGTTAATACAGCTGGTGTCTACAGCAGTCCTTGCTTTTTAAAGGTCGGAACGTATACCTGGGTAATAAGTTACTGGAGGAAAAGGAGGAAACAGCTGCAAACTTATCTGGGTGGAGAGGTAACAAACCTTGTTTATGCCCTACTCAGTGACCCGAACAGACTTTTCTACTATATTATATTTTATATTATTTATAATATTTTAGCTTCACCTATTTTTCCTCAGTGTTATGCCCCCCACACACATAATTCTTACACTTTTGCAAGTTTCCTGTTGTAGCAGCTAACAGTGCCCCCCCAACCCCCCAAAAAAATCCCTGAATTGCCTTCCAGATATCTGTTAACATTTTGACATTAAGAAAAGAACATTTTCTAAATAATATTTAGAAAGATAAATTACTTTCTCCATGTTATACAAATTAAAACATACTCTAACACAGTTCGTCATCACTTAGTGCAGGAATCTGCACATAGATATGTGGACTAATTTTCAAAGAGCATATTGACGAGTGAACCAGGATGTATTTGACATTTTCGAACCGTGCCTAAGCAAATTATATTTACTGACTCCACCATCCTTCCCTGAACAAATGTAGGTCCTCTGTGCTAGAAGCTTAATACTGCCAACATTTACATTTATTCCAACCTTTCGTGGCCATAGTAGAAATAACGGGAGATAAGGAGGTTAGTTGCTGATTGGTTTGACCTTCACAGTGGCTGGCAAACCTTGATGTGTACATGGTCATTTCCATATTGAAGACTGAAGCTGTGTGCAATAGTCGGGCAAAGCCAGGCAGGGTTGGTCAGACACTGGACTTACATCCAGGAGACCGTTGTCCGTGTCCCGTGTCTCAACAAAGGGAACATTGATGTATTTTAACTTAGTAGGCAAAAATAACTCGTGTAACATATTTAACTTCCTTCCCATACATAACGATTGTCATGTGCGACCATTTTACAACGTACTTACGTTTACATGATGGTGGAGGTCCTGTGTGCCTGTCACTGTTCCTCTCTATCGGCTACATGCAGAATGTCATTTCGGCAAATGAGCTATTCTGTCATTTAGTTATCAGAAAGTGTTGGTCCTACATAGAGCACTAAAAACACTGTGTTATTGAAAATAAACCTATTTTGTCCTTTCAGTGAGGACGTGTTGGTAATGATGCACATTGTTGCATCTCTGGAAACATACATGCAAGTTCCGTTTTGCCTGAAGCAGTAATGAGGATGTAAAAATCTCCTTTCTGGCCGGGAATCCCCCTTTCCTGTAGAGCTGCTACTGTTTTTTCTTTTAAGAATTACTTAATTAATGAAGCTCCTACTCAAAATATCCACAGAAAAAAAGTTCCATTTGAATGCCTTGGCTTTCTCTCTTTTTGCAGGGACTTCACTGCAAGCCCAAGCAAAGATGTGAGTACAGACACACGTGGCTGCTACATCGTATGTGCAGCAATGCACAAAGGACATGTTTTTGGCCAATGACTCACCATAATATTGTGTATTGTGTGTGTGGCTGTCAAGAGCCTACAATGTCTGCATTTAATACCTTTGCATTTTACTGTTACGTTGCTAAAGACATGAAATGACATACAATGAAAATAAAGGCCTTATATTTTATTGTACATCTGCCAAACAACACATCACTGACAAAAACACGTGTGTCTGAAGAACAGAAAGCGATAAAAAGGAATTATGATGGTGGAAATGTTGCTGCGTGAAAATAGCTCAGTGATCCTGTCAATGAGGCACAGTGGGAGTACACGGTTGAGCCTTCATTTGGCATGGCAGCCTGTTTCTCATGATAGCACACACATCTATACAATGTGTTTGACAGCAAACATGCACATATAAATGTTGGCAAATTTTGGTTGTTTTTTTTTCTCCAAAAAACATTGGCCATATGTCATTATAGGCTCAGAAAAATACTATGTTTCACATTTATTCCTGTCCTGCGTAGATTTGTTCCCAACTCCATGTCAGAACCCCGCTGAAGGCCTCAACACCACCTCCGTGTTCCACAACATCAGCCTCTCCACAGTCATGAGATGTGATGGGAGGCAGAAGTGCTCACTACACCTACGAATCAAAACAGTTTTACAACTTTCTGGTATGTAAATGTGATGGTTTAAAATACGTGCAACGTGGACTACATGCACACAACATGTATAGCTGAGGCTGATTGAAATGTCAGTACTTTTGCATGTCAGTGAATTGCCAAAGTTATTGCAATCATGAGGAGTGTTTTCATGTCGGCACCAAATATTATTGCGGGACATTGAGTTATTTCACTCAAGTCATTTGAAAGCATTGTGTGTCCACCATGAATAACAACGAAATGGCAAACCCTCAACCTAACCATCCACAGATCCATCCCACAAGCAGAAAACCTTTGAGCTTCCATCAGTTTGTTTTTTCAACTGGAAATTTATGGAATAATACGCTTCAATGCCAATGCTGAATTACTGAATGACTGAGCTCCCAACCTCTGATGCATCACTCTACCAGATAAATGTACTTGGTAGTTTGATTAAAGGCATCACAATTAAATGTTGGTGGTCCAATTCACAGTGTTTGGAAGTATTACTCAGTAACATTAAAGTAATGAAACTACTATGTGTTAGCAATGACAAGTGTAACGGATTACAATCAAGAACTCAGTAATTGCATTACATCAATCCCAGTAACACTTGTTTTGCCTGAAGTTGGGTGGAGGGTTTATCAGTATCATCTGTAAACATTCGATGGAAGCATTGCTTGGGCACGTTTTCGCTGGTGCAGCGGTAGGACGTGGAGGCAGTTAGCATTTATCAAAAGAGATGAAATGCATCTCACTGAACACCACAGTTAATCTAAAAATGTTTTGTTGCGTTTTCTTGGCTGGCTTGCCAACAAAAGTGAGAAGTTTAGACTCAGTAATCACTTGGGTTTTGGTCAGATTTGCCTTGTGAACAAAACATCTGGACTGCTTTTTGTAGTTGCAGTCACGGGGTATAGAATCGAACAAAGCTGCTCATTGTCAGTAGATAACACTCAAATCATCGACTGGTTTCTTGTTAAACCACAATGTTTTGTTTTCCTTTTTCATACATGTTAAACAAAGATGTAGGTGTGGCGGACTTGGAATAGTTTAAAGGTGGAGAAGTATTGGGTAACTAAAGTTAAGTGAGAAGTTTTTTTAAATAATTACTTTTTCATGTATAATTGGTCAAATTTATTAATGTCTTTAGAATAACTTGAAAGTTCATATAATTATATAAAAATTCCTTGTTATTTGGTGGCAACTGTAGGTTGCAAGCTATTTAAAAACAATAACTTAAAACTTCTCTACACCACCTTTGCTTTATAGGTTTATGGCATATTCTCTATACTGTGATTGCCCTTTGCACTTGTAGAAGTTGTGACTAAGCTGATTTAAAGTTGTTTCCCTGAGGAAGTTTTAAATGACCGTTTTTCGGTGGAATCAAGCGAACGTGAAGACTAGTAAGGGTTAGAGATGTTTATCACCAATGACACATTTAAAGGCATGCAAAGGTTAACAGGGAGGGAAGTGCCATTTATAAAAACAAACACTTTCCATTGTCAAACTTATGCCATTACATTTTGGATATGTCAATGGACATTTCATGTTCCTGATTCTGCAAACAAACCGCACAATCTGATAAGGTTCAGGTAAAAATGAATATGTTGGCAGACATATGTAGTTGTCTCCACATCAGCCACATTCTGCAATAACCTTTACAGAGTTCCTGATTAAGTCTGTAGTCCGCTCAGCCATTAAACACTGTTCTTCCTGTATGGCACCTAACATAATGCCAACTCACACCAAAAACATTAACTGATTAACAGTCACTGTTTGGCAACTGTGCCATGTGAATTGAATCCAACTTTTGGCTCCGGGACATTTTTTTTCCCACAGAGTCCATCCACGGTGTTACCTTTTGCACCATCACCGCAGGGATGATGCCACACTGCCAAACTTTCAGCTTTACAAGGACTTCACGAGAAAGAATGACTGGACTGCAGGTAAAGTTAACAACACTGTCGGTATCACTGGACATTTTGTTGGCATGTAGTTATAATTCAATCCAGAATGCGATGCAAGAGGGACTTTGAATGAAATAACGTTGCAACAGATGACAAACAACAGATTCATGGAGAATATACTTTTCTGTGACATGTGGAACATTTTGTTTGCATGTATCTTTTGCATCAGTTACTTGAACTGTCAAATAAATGATGAATGGTAGCAATTAGTCTGATGTATGTTCAAACATTACAGCTTTCATGGTTACACTGCTGTGTATGATGCCTTACTTCAAACACAACAGCTTTCATGGTTACACTGCTGAACCATGGCAGACGTGACAGCTTTTGTGTCTTTTTCCTGAAGGTGGAGATTGAGAATGATTGCACTGCCATTTCTCCAAGCCAACAAGTGCAAGTAACGGTGAAAACAGTGGCAAACTACTGTGGTGTAACCTTGGCCAGCACCTATCACACTCCACGTGAGAATACACACACGTTTACCGGAATAGGAAAACACACAGTCAGCTGAAGAATAACTGAAGTCAGTAAATGGTGTTATGCAACACGCCAAGTATTTCCTTGTACGTATGTGGTAGAAACAGGCAACATTACACTGTGATCCCCAGCTATGTTAAGATGAAAGTAAATTATTTCCATGGAGAAAACTGTATTAGGAGGGTCTTCTGACACATCTCTCTTGTCTCTTTTGTCATTTCCCAAGGGTACTTTTAATCTTTTAATATCGTACATCTCTCCACAGAATGCATCAATGAGGATTTGAAAAGACATGTCCCAGAATGCATCAGTAAGTTCTTAATTTTTCTTAACCAAACTATGCATAATTATGTCTTACATACAATTCTTATACCTCATTACAGCCGTCACCCCATACAGCTTTACCCATCAGCCTGTAAATGGTTTTATAAAACATGACTTAGGTTTCATTTAAGGTGGGCCAAAGGACTGATTGAAACTTGTCTGTCCTGAGAATGTTTTAGAACACATATTTTTGAGTATACAGTGTGTGTAGATTTAGCTAAACAGCCAATGACATATTGGGGGTAATACATTTTTTAAATAAAAACTACAGAACAGCTGTGCAGGTTTTCCGTAATGAGCTGTTTACGTGCTGCTGGGATTTTGGAGTTTCCCAAATGTGTTGCAGTATTGCTGACTCATAATGTCATTTTGCAATGGAACAGGGCTTCTGTTTCTTGATTAGTCATTTAAAAACATTTTTTTTATAAGCACTTCTGATGTTAAGTGCCTTTAAGATGATTTAAGTTATAATTTGGGGACAGGTGCGCAGGTTGATCAATAAGTTCTGAGACTGCTCCTGCTGCGTGCAAACGGAGCACAAAGTTGTGATGTATCCTTTGTGATTAAGTACTCCAAGGTTCACCGCTTGATAAAAATCAGCACCTGAGTTACACATGTTTTGTGAGTGGTGGTCCGAGTGCGTCAGCAATTTTTTACTTTCAAGTCAGACAAATTCAAAAAAGAACGCACCTGTTAAGATTTAGTTTTCTCCCTTCGTATGTCCCAGGCTTTTGAGAGTGATCTCAAGAATGCCTCGGTACAAATGTTCACTTGGTCCCAAAGATGAACTGATCCTAACGTCCGCCCCATTCTATCTTCAAAATTGTCTCACTGTTTCTTTTGTCTCTTTTAGCTGGTAGGCTGTCGTACGATGTAAACCCAGAGATGAAAGAGCTGAGTGTTAATGTGTCCGACATGCTTGAAGATCGTGACTACCTACTCCGTCTGTGCCACAAGAATTTCATCTGTGTTGGCACGGGGGCCAGTACACTGGTGAGACCTTTATTTTTTGGAAATGAGCATCAGAACAGCTTTTTGTGTTGCAAAATATTGAATATGAACTCAACTTTTTGAGAGACAGGACACGGCACATGGTAAAGGGACTACAAGATCTGGCATTAAGTACCACAGTGTGAGAAAAGTAGAACTACACAACAGATATGTATACAATGTTCTCCTTGTAAAACAAGGTTGCTACAATTAAGGTACAATAAGTGTGGATGGTACAGGGACTATGTGGACTTTGGACTGTTGAGAGAAGCTCATCTAACCCTCTTCATTTTGTGTCCTAAGCAATGCAAGTTAGTGTAACTAGAGACTATGAATTTACTGTCAATATTCCACCTCTTATCCATTGCTAACAGTAAATGCTCAACTGCCCTGCAAAGTGTTCACTTAAAGTAGACACAGTAAAGCATCCTTTTAAATTACGAGCCATGTGGTCAGCCATGCTAATGATTTTAGGGCATCCCTTCGTAAGTTGAAAGCTTTCCGCTCTAGTGAGTCAGCACTTCATTCGTGTTGTATTTTAGAATTTACTGACTCACTAATTATCTGTGAACTTTAACAGAGCAAACTTTAATGATTGCAGTGCCGTTATCTGATGCACAACTCAATGAATGTATAGTATCTTCCAGTCACCGTAGAGTCGTCTATAATAGATGTTCTGTTTTAAAACTCTTGAAAGCTCTCATAGAAAGCTGGTGTCAGATTCTGTTGAAAAAAATGTGACGAATCAAGGATGTGACACAAGAAAAAACAAGAACCATTACTTAGCACATACATCTACACCAAAGAAAGATGGATTCAAGTTTAAAAACTTTTCTTACGTTCCAGATAAAGAAGGAGCAACCGGTAAAAAGCGTCATACTTTCCTACTCTCGACCTTTGCCCTGCCTATGTATTGAGGTAAAGCTCAAACCAACACTCAGCATTTATGATATGTTTCTATTATTCACAAATTCCAAGAAAGGGAACTTTTGATACTCACTAATAAATTCGCTGCAGGGTTGGTCAGTTGTAACGGATGCCCGTAGAGTCCAGGTGTGCCCATTCAAAGACCGTGAGTCATTTGATTCCTTTTAGTCATAACTAATTTTACACAAAACTGAGTGTGTTCTGTTGTAACTAAAACCGGATATTTTCTCAGTTAAAATAACTGTGACCTCATCTGCCTGCAGGTCTCAAGGAACTGTGGACTGGAATTACCTTTGACCCAGTGGAGAAGACTCTATTATGGGAGCCTTCTTGTCCAGTTACGGCTGTGGTTTCGTTGTGTGAGAAAAGAGAGGACAGTGTCTGCGTGGATCTGCCTCACTCCTCCAGGAATGTTGGCAGAGAAAAGGTACAAACTATTAAAATGTCAAAAACAGCGAGCTGTGTTTAGCTGGCAAGGCTTCTAGCTGCTGGTAGGGGCCACAAATACCTTTAACGTTACTGTGCATGTGAGCCAACAGTGCTCATGATTGTACACATAGGCACGCCAGAACTACCGCAGTTAACAGAAAGGATTACATTTATGAGACAAATGACAGAGGGTTTTAAAAACAGACTGTCTGGTGCTTTATGTTATATAGCAATTAGTCACTGTCTGAAAAATGACCCAACTTTGTGACACCAAGTGATAGATAATAACTGTCAGGAATTTGAACAGGAGATGGTCCCATTGTTGGAAAATGTCCTGTCATTGACTGGTGTGAATGTGGTTTGTGATGCCAGCTGTTTACAAAAAAAGCAGTCTGAAATTATTATGCCAACGTCTTCCTCATTGACTAAGCATTCTTTATATCTTACACAGGCGATAAAAAGTTGGGACGACAGCAGGAAATTCTTTGCTGATAGTCCTTGTTATGCCAGTAACAAATTATGTCCAATAAAAGTGTTTACTGATTCTTTTCCGTCCATGTGTGTAATGAATCCACTAGGACTGTTTTTTTATTTTTTATTCCTGTGTTCTACCCAGGTCGGTTTCATAGTGTGTGTTGGTTCTTATCTGGTGTTTAAATGAACAATCAAGCAATTCAGATGTCCTCTGTGGACGGGTCCTACGGCTGGCCACACCGCATCCCATGAACATGAACTGAAATAATACCCACTTAACATATGTATTTAACTAACAAAATTGATTCAGCTACAGTGTAACTGCACTGCAAATCATTACAGTGGGTTAATCATTAAAAAAAAAAAAAAAAATCAACAGATTTCAGTGTTAGCAGAATGAGTGCAATGCATCTTTAATGTGTAACCTGCTCCACTGACCAGCTACGTTGCAGGCTTGCAGCTAACTACTACTTCTAAGAATTCTTTTGAGAAAATTCAATGATACAACATGCACCAAAGTACGTTGGAGTGTGTGCTTCAACTCATCGGAGTTTCGAACACAATTAATTCGGCAGAAACCGTCTCTCTCCTGTTCACAGCCGAGGTTCTCATTAAAGAACAGCTTATTAACACTAGTATGTGAAAATAGTCAACTTTTATATGCCGTTTCATACCAAGAACAGTTACCTGTTCGTGCCACTCTTTACCCTCTCGAAACAATGATGGTGCGCTACGTTTCAACCTGAAATGATAGAACTACACCTCTAAATGGCATGTGGGGTTTTAGTAGCCCTGTATTTCATGTGGGTTACATGAAAATAGCCGGTGATGCAGAGACTGTCTCATTTGAAAGCTGATTAAAGCTGACCTAAAAAGACCTGTTATGTCTAAACCCAAACAGAACAAGAGTAGTGACGCATTAGTCAGTTTGATCGAAAGTAAATATGTACATATCCACTTCAGTAATAGTAGGAGCGCTGTTTTATGTTTAGGAACTGATGATATTTTGTTAATGACTCTTTCGTTTGTCATTGTTTTTCAGATAACATTTACTAAAGTGGACCCGCACCCGAAACTGTGCATGAAGGTAATGATCATTTTCCCTCTTTAACGCTTTAATAGTTTCACTGTAGAGAAACAACAGGGCTGAAATAAATCCTATCTGTTAGAACAGTGCCACTGCTTTTAGTATTTATAGATTACTTCTCACTTACTGTGCAAAGTGAAACTTAACAAGCAAAACATATTTGTTCCGTTTTCGGTAACCCAAGACTGCTGTTTTTGTATACGATTGCACGCCCTTTTCACCAGGTTAGCCAACTAGAACTCAGTGGCAGTTCAAATTACTTGTCTTTGTTATAAAAGAATAGTCTGACATTTTGAAACATGCCAACAATATCGTAATAAAATATAATTCTTCAGTTCAGGTGGTTTACGCCGAACGTTTTTTTTCTCAGACGTCTCAGAACATCACAATTGAACTCGGTGATGACAGTCTCACCGTTGGGGGACAAATTCAAGGTGCACAGCCCCGCAAATGACAAAGAAAATCCCCATCAGACTCTGGGT
This sequence comes from Brachyistius frenatus, assembly GCF_029030835.1. Classification (NCBI taxonomy): domain Eukaryota; kingdom Metazoa; phylum Chordata; class Actinopteri; family Embiotocidae; genus Brachyistius; species Brachyistius frenatus. The sequence continues at coordinate 457,485 of NW_027210632.1, forward strand.
GACCTGGTGTGCCTTGTCCTGTATCGGTCAGTGAGGTTCTGCAAAATGCTACTCAGAACACCTCTCACGGCTCATTGCCTTGGATTTTCTGAGGCATTTCAATGGTCTCCTTTGCCGATTTCCCGAGTTTGACGCAAATGTTGATTAGCGCTCTCTGCTCAAGAACATGTGTAACACAGGTGCTGATGTTGATCAAGCGAGCTAACACCGAATACTCAGGAACGTTATTGCTTCATTACTTTGCTTCACTCTGTTCAAGTGCAACTCTTGGCACGTTTTTACCACACCTCGTATAAATATTTCTCTCTGGGAATTAATGTAAAATTTTGTCTACAAATATTTGGTGACATAGGTGGACATAGTTTTAAAAATGTACACAAATGGGATTAAAACATTACATATTTGTTTTGGGAAGTATAATGCTATTGGTATTTACATTTTTTTTTAAGCCATTTATTTTATATCTAGGTGGGCCTGGTTGGTGTACCATCACGAGTTAACTAAAAAGAAAAAACTGTAAATTATAATTAACTGTAGCTCATTTCAACAGTACAAGTTAACTGGTGACCAAATAACTTTTACATTTACATTTACACCTGTGGAATAAGAAAAAAAAATGACACGTATATATACATGTTTGGAAAAAATTAACAGTTTGTAAAGTCTAGTTTTATATGGTGGTTAAGTTGTTCACTTAAACTATTTTCTGTGGATATGGCATAATGTGTTTAACAAGCTTCTCTGTTTTAGGATTTAAAAACATGGTAATGTGTTTTATAATACTGCTGGATGACTTAAAAATATAAATGTAATATCTTCCTCAGTTCACTGCAGGGTCTCAGTCCTGGACCAGGTGCCCCTTTGCTGATGGGAGATTCCAAGGTGACACTTTTTCTCAAATCAGCAGGCTAATCATATCATATTATCATATCACATGACTATCTATGGTGATGCTACTTCAGTCCATGGCAACAAATCTACCTCAGAGAATTTAGAGCCACCTATACAGCAGATTATATCATGACAATTATGGTCACTATTGATAACTTTGTCATAATTTCTAGCATGGGACGTGGTTGTGACGAGACAACAGGGGCGTGAAGAAGTGAAGGTGTGGTCACAGATCACTACGACCTTCTCTCTGAGGCTGTGTGTGAAGTTTGCAGGTCATCCTGTGTGCCAGAACAATGAAACACACTTGCAAGTGGTAGGTACCAAAGAGAAAGTTAATCTATTGTGAATTATTATCAGCAGTGCAGATTCCATCACAGATTCTAAAGACATTAATTAAATAATCTTCATATCCAGCTAAAAAGCTGCATGGATACGATGACCTCATGCCTTGTATTTGTGTTTTATGACGGGGCTTTCAGAATGTGCTTCCACTAATTACATATCAACCTGTTGTAAATACTGTTTGTTGTATATTACCTTTCTGTTGCCGGGAAGCAACACATTTTCTCTGAGGTTTGTTGTAAAGGTAATTATACCTTATAAAATTGTGTTTTATAGCAATGACAAGGTTTTTGGCAAGTCATCCACTTACACAAACACGATATTGCTCAATTATGTCTATCTCCTGAACACTTGAGTGAGTTGTTCATAGCACATCAAAAAGAAGATAAAAAAAACAAAAACCATGCCAACTTCAACACCATTTGCAGGCTAAGGGCTTAAAGGTTTTTTTATTCCTCTGCACTGACGACAGCTGAGGCCAGAGACACTATGGCCTTGTTTAGACTGCCAGCCCAAATCCAGTTCTTGCCATATCCATATTGTATCCAGATCTAATTTGTGAAAGTCTGGACAGCAAAAGAACACATGAACTGGATTTTTTTCAAACAGGATCCAAACCACATTTACATTTCATCGAATTTCTACTGATGCGTCTCAGTCTGGATGCTCTCAGATTCGATTTCATGTGGCACTTGCAATGCGACACAGTGGCAATGTCATTTACAGAGTGAGCAGAATCTATGCTACTACTAGCAGATTGCTATAAGAGAGTGGACATTTTGGCGTGATTGGAGAAAGACAACAGCAGTCCATGGAAAGAAGTCTGCTCTCGCTTCAATGCTAGCAGCTTTCACGTTGAAAACCCGCATCGCCAGCGTAGTTGCACTTGTATTGTTGCCACAGCAATCCATGCAATAGCTTGGTAATGTCTGGACACACCAAAAAGGATCTGTTCATTTGCAAATAACCATGTGTACAGTTTGTCCCAAACATCTGATTAAAGTAGCAAATCCAATTTGCCTGCACTCTGAGCAAAGCCCTGTTTTCTGGTTGTCTGTTGGTTTGTCCGTCCTGTATCTCTAGAAGGCATTGAGAGAATTTCTTCCAATTTGGTAAAAATGTTCACTTGGACTCAGGGATGAACTGATCAGAATTTTTGTTGGTCAAGGTCAAAGCTCACTGTGACCTCGCAACAATGTTTGTGGCCCTAATGCAATAATTAAAATGCTTATTATGACAAGGTTTGACAAATGTTTCACAGGATAAAATTATGAAGTGATGACATTTTACATCTAAAAGATCCAAGGTCAACTTCCTTAGTCTGTACAAACATCAGCAGCTTGACTGGTTGGCGGAGGCATACAAGCATGTGGTGGTAACAATAGTTTCTTTTGTATTTTTTCTCAGGAGAAACACAAAGCTGTTGACTTAAACCTGACAGGGAAATTATGCAACTCTTGTGTCCAGGTATGTTTGTGTAGTGAACTGAACCTTTCAGGTAAAACTGAATAGCTTTTCAAATATATAGATTACGACTTTGAATATTCTTTTATTTGCGCAGGTGAAAATGGTTGGTGTGAAGTATGCTGTCACAGTCATTCACTGTCTCAAACAGTGCAGTAAGTACAGTTTTTACTGCTGCTATCTACAAACTACAGAAGAATTTCTCCTTCTCCACATTTGTGCTCGTATCTTGTGATCTAACCCAACTTTTCCTTCCTCTTAAAACAATCACAACCTGAGGCGATACATTAGTTTGAAAAGCAAATCATTTCCAGTACTTCTTTTACAAAATATGGATATTCACAAATGTATGCGCCTCTGAAGTTTAGTTAAGTGGTTTCTTGATGTCATTTTGAAAAATAATGCTGTGCCCCAGCATCATTTACTCCACTTGAGTTGTGTGTGCAACGACAGATGAAACCATTCCATGTAAACATAAAAGGTTCCAACTAAAATTAAGAGCCCTTTGATATGCTTTCAGTATTTTTTATTTGTGCTACAATGACTTTACAGATAACTTGGAACATAATGGTTTGAGTGACAGAGGGGAACAGGATGTGTACTGGTTGTTTCATCTTTCAAAAGCCTGATAAACAAAGATTTTTTTTTTTTTTATTATACTCAAAAGACGTGGAAGAGATTGGTACCACTTTAACTCAATATGTAGCCAGTTAGCTAAGCTTAGTACGAAGACTGGAAATATGAGGAAACAGCTAGCCTTGCTCAGTCCAAAGATAAAGAAGAAAATCTACCCGCCAGCACCTACTGTTTACTGATAACATGTTATTTACTTGTTATGCACAAACTTTTCTTACTGCTTCTACTTTTAATGCTGACCTAAGCTATCTCTGCTAGTTCTTTATTTCGAAGGAACAAGAGGCATCAAACTTCTTTTCTAACTGCAAAAAAACTCAAATAAGGATATTTCTCAAAACTATTTCTCCAAAAGACACACATAAGACCCAATCAATGCCATGTGCACATCCATCTAAACATGGTAAATTCTCTTCACAGATCAGTCATCTCCTGACAGTCATATCATCACCGATCAACCTACTTGGGACTTGACCTGGGTTGTTGTACCAGCTGGTGTTTGCCTTGCCAGCATCATTATTGTCACTCTGTTGCTCCATGTGGTGTTAACAGGTAGGTTGAAAATTACACTATAAAGCTTCAGTTTTACCGTCTGTGCTGACACACTGCAATGTAAGCCCTTCTTCTAAAATTGACTTAGATCAAGTTGTAGAGTCCTGAAAAGCGATTCTGAAGCTCAGCCTTATTCTCGGCTGATCCACAAATGGGGCAGCGATTCTACGCTCACTTTGTAGGACGTAGCAGGAGATTGACAGGCAGACTGGGGAGATGGCAGCAGTAAATTAGGCGCTGCACCGGACTGCTTTGGCAAAGAGGGACCTGAGTCGAAACGTGAAGCTTTCAATTTACCAGTCAGTCTATGCTCCAACAGTCACCTGCTGTAAAACAAATGTGTCTAATTCTGTGTATGGAAGGTTGTCAGTAACTTAAAACTGCATGTACCATCACTGTATTTGCGACACAAACCATTTGCATGAAATCTGTCAATATATTGGTCTGCTTCCTCATCCAATTTCCCCGTGTTCTATTTTAGTGCATCGGAGGAGGAAACCAAACAGAAAGAAAGAAAGAGTCTGTACCTCTGAAAAGCAAGTAGGTAAGGTGATCACCTGATTTGTTAACCTTGTGGCATAAATCCAATTTCAATTAACTCACTTCCAGCTGAAACCTGGCACCGTTTTTGTTGTCGCAGATCCTGCTCTTGACTTTGTGGTTTCTGCATTAGAAACTCAACCTGCTCTCCAGGGAGGGGTCCTCATACCTGATTCACCGCATTGTGGAAACGAGAAGGCCAACTTAATCTCGAACTGACCAAAGAAAGGCATTCTAGTCAAAATGCCCTACTTTCACTGTGCAGTATAACGATGTTACAAGGAATATAAAAAGTTCTCTGTTGAGTTCAGTAAATAATGTATGGAGAGATATTTCCAATATTTTGTGACTTAGTATGCACTGCTTTGTATGCGTGTTTGAGTTCATGGCTGTTGTTTATCTATTTTGTGTGGTGTTGTTTGTTTGGGTGAAAGTAGTATAGTTCATTTTTTAAGTTAAAATATTCATCTTGCAGCTAAACAGTTCATGTATTAACTAAATGTCTATTTTCAAATAAAAATCTATACTGGAAATGTAACAAGTGCAGATTTTATACAATGCACTCATATCTTTTGCATTAATTCTACACAAAATAGTTTTCTCATCATTAGTTCGTTGTATTAGAAGTTTGTGCACTAGGCACATGACTATTCAACATTATGTAATATGACAAATGGACATGCAAACAAGAGCAGTGACTTGAATGAGGAGCTCTGACACTCAACCTAAAGGCTCACCAAACTGGTATTTGCTACTGCTGTGTATTACTGAATTGTCCACAACCCGTGGAGGCCTTCCAACAGCCTCCACAGGTAAACGCTTTCTTGGTATTTAGACACAGCAATTTCCCAGAAATTAGTTTTCCACAGAGCTCCCACAGGACCTTGTTTGCACACTTGTTCAAACAAGCCGGTGCTACTGTTTGCTGTTTTGTTCCCTTTTAAATTTAACCTCAAGTCCCGCATTATATATCAAGAGCTTTTCTTCATTTTCTTTTACCATTTTCTACCCTGAAAACATCAATAATTAAAAAAAAAAAAATGGTTGCCTTGCTGACAATAAATTTACCAGTTTTATGAGGTTGTCACCTGAATGGCTTTCTGTCAACAGGGAAGCCTCGTTAAAAGTTATTTGGTGGAATTCTCTTGCCTTCTGAACACATTTGATGTCATCACTTGGGTTGTACTGAGGTAGTGTTGGGGTGTTGAAAACAACTGTATTTTACTTGTAATTTATTAAGGCAACAAGCGCTCAGTTAAGTATAGAGAAATGACAGCTTCTTATTACTTGAAGACATGAAGGTCATTTACACTTTCAAAGTTTCTTCAACTGCAGTTGCAAAAAGCATCCAACACCGGCTGATTAAACCGGCTCTCATGAAGACCGCTCCAAGAAAGAAAGACCATGAGTTCCCACTGCTGCAGAGAATTTCATAAGAGTTACCAGCCTGAGCAATTAATAGCACCTCAGAGTAAAGCCCAGATTAATGCTTCCCAAAGTTGAAGTAGTCGATACATCTCTCCATGAATTGTTCCATCTGATGTGTCCAAATCTAAGATTTTCTGGTTCAAGCCATCGTATCTTTGTGAGATGCAGAGAACAGGAGGTGTAATGGTGTATGGGGGATTCATTTGGGAGATTTATTCAAATTTGAAGGCAACACTTAATCAGCATTGCTACCACATCATTTTGTAGCAACACCGCATCCCCTTAGAATTTTTCCACAGGACAATGACCCAAAACACACCTTCAGGCTCGTTAAGGGCTGTTTGACCAAGACAGATCAAGATGCAGAGCTGCTTCAGATGACATCGCCTCCACAATCACTCAAATTAAACCCAGCTGAGATGGTTTGGGATGAGCTGGAATGGAGAGTGATGGAAAAGCAATCAGCAAGTGCTCAACGTATGTGGGAATGCGTTCAAAAGTCAAAAAGAAAGAATACCAGCACTCACAGTTCAATAATATTTCATTTATTGAGGGCAAAAAAAAAAAAGAAGAAAACTGCATTTGATCTAAAAGCCATCATCAGTGTTGAATCCTGCAGAAATGACTAATTAAAGACTGGTGAGGACAAAAAGGAAATCAGCAAAGAGGATCGCACAATATAATCCAGCTGTGAATGAACCGTCCATTTAATTAAGGAGGGTGAGTTTCCTGAGCCAAAAGGAAATACGAATGCCCAAAAAACAAAAATATTTGGCAGAAAATGAACATTGAGAGCTTTATAGTCTGGTTAAATACAAGAAGATGCATATAATTGTGAAACAAATTGCATCAGAAAATTGTCTAAATTTATAGATGAATAAATAATAATGTGCATATAATCTGTGCTGGCATGTGCCCTAAACGCTGATCAACTTTGGTAATAATAAAATTAGTCTATGCTAAAATCTAGAGGAACAAGAATTATATGAAAGGCAATTAAATAAGAGATATATGACCCTATTAAGGAGTTTGATTTTTACAAAAGAGTAGAGAGACATGATGTAGGAAAAATGCATATATTTACACAGGGAACTTCTACAAATAATACAGGCAAATAGCATGTAAAAGGAAATGCATGAAGAGTTGTTTGATCCTGTAAATCGATTTTGAAGTGCTCAGCTGTGCGCTGCTATTTTTCCCAAAAACTGATTTAAGAGTATTGGAAAAGCTACAGGTCACAACCTCATGAAGCTGGTTGAGAGAATTCCTAACATGAAAATAATTTTGGTTGAATTTTTTTTTTTTTTTTTATTTTTTACGGCATAATTCCATTTGTGCTTATTCATAGTTTTGATTTCTTCATAAGCTACAAAGATGCAAGTCCTCATGTCTCATTGAGCTGCACTAATACCCGATATTAGGAATATTAATCAGATGCCTGCTCCATTTATTGATTCCAGTGCCTAAGCTTAGAGACTCCTGAATCATTGCTTAACTTCGCCGCGGTCGTGTGGAAAGAAACAACCTGGAAGTGATGAAAAGCTTCAGTTCCAAATAAAGGTTCTTACACATGTCTGTTTTCCTGTCATAGCCTCTGTTCTCAGAACTTCACTTGTGCAATCCACATCTTCCACAGTACAGGAAGGATTTCTGCTTGGTTTACATAAGCAAATGGTGTTGCTCAACACAGGACCCTGTCCCCTTAAAAGAACAAGTACTTCTCTATGTAGATAAAAGTACACAATCCATCCTGTGACGCACGAGAAACTTTGTTTGTTACTGTAAAGCTTTAAATGGGTCAATGTTTTGGTCCATGTGTACACACATTTCCTTATTAGATGGTTTTTTTGAATGTACAATTAGCTGGCATGTAAAACATCAGGTGAGTTAAATATAAAACGAGAAGACAAAATAATCTCTTCTTTGAAATGTTCCAACCGAGGAAGTAGGAAAGTGAAAAGCGATGTCGATTTTTTTTTTTTTTTTTTTTATCCTACAATGCAGAGCAACACACCTGAGAACAGAGTAGGCTCTCATAAGACATGGCTGTTGACGGAACCTGTACACTGCATGCAGGGAATGTTTCCTCTTGCTTGAATCATAAAACATCTTCATGTGTGTTAAGGGAACATTTGAGTGACCTTTACGCTATAATCTGTTTATCATACCTTCATCACATTGAGGAAGCAATCACAATTGACTGTAAGTATGTAATTGAAAATCAGCTTTATAATTCATGATGACACAGCAAAACAATCCAGAGCAGGTAACAAAGGGTGATTACTGTTGACTCATGCCCAGCGGGTAAGTTTCCTGTTTAAAACAAGTGCATGCAGTTTTTAATTAGCCACATTTTGGCATAGCTGAGATGTCTGCCACCAGCTCGATACATTTGAGGTGAATTTGTGTTCTCTAAAGCGCTTAAAAATGTATATTTTATCGATCAAACCAACCTGCCTGTTGTGTGTTTCTGTTATGTTTAGCCTTTTCAGTGTGAGTTGAGGGTGCTTGGTGTGGTTTGGTGTGGTTTCTCTCTGATGTCCGTGTTCCCTTCCTCCGCCCTCCTCCGCCCTTCATCCGCCCTTCCTCTCCCCTTCCTCTCCCCTTCCTCTCTGGAAACCTGCCTGTGTGCAAGTTGTCTGCATCACTCTACAAAATGCCCCCTCTGACAACCACTCTTTGGTTTGCTTGTTCTGTGTCTATATTTGGGTTCAACTTGCATCACATACTCGCTAAAGTCGAGACGATCCAAACATCACACCACTCATTTCCCTCTGAAAAAAATTCCCAAACATAGTTGATAAAAAAGGCCTGTTGCTTGTTTTGGCCCAGCTAGGTATGATGTTTAAGGTGTGAGCAAGGTCCTGTTCAAATGTTTCACTATGCAGTGCCCACCCACGTAGTCCACAGAAATTGTGGAACTTTGTAATAAAATATCAATGATTTTTGCACAGTAAATAATATTTAAAAATGTCTTAAAAAAATTAGGTGAAAGGCATTTATTTGGTCTTATAATGAATTGTCTTCAGTTCAGATTCAATATGCTCGAGTATACCATAACAAAAAAACTGTTTCAGGGTTGTTGCCAAGAGTTTAGAAAAAAATTTACTTAATGGAAGTCTAATTTTCTCAAATGCATTTCTATCTCCCTCAAAGATTTCCAGACACCAAAGAGATCTTTTCCCCCCTGTGGTGTTTGTTTGGGTGAAAGTAGCATAGTTCATGAGTTGTCATAAGTAATAATTCAACTCCTACTATTGTACTATTTATACTTTGTAAACCCATTGAATATGGTCTAAGTGCTGATTAAATAACCACTGACTATTGAAGAACTCTGCTATGACCTGCAGGGATTCCCTTTTGATTTAGACGTCATACGATATCTGCTTTCCAAAGCACCTTTTGCTTTGAATGGAGCAATCCTACTTTGTTGACAACAACATGTGTAACTGCCGTACTGTTTACAGGCTGTAAATACTAAACTACCTGCATGCTTAGAATACCTTTGGGAGATGAAGGAAAGTTGGGGAAATACAGTTTGTGCAGCTTTCATGACATAAAAATAAATGAAGAAAACAATCCAAGAATCAAAGTTAATCTTAAACTGAACCGAACACGCAATGGCAAAGACGTGTTGTTCTTATGTTATCGGCGGTCTGGTCAAGGACCAGCAGGTCCCTCTAATCTGATGGTATCACGCATAAAACCAGGAGATTTGAGCTGACAGTTAGGACAGATAAAATATTTTGAAGTCTTTCAAAGTGAGACCCAGCTGAAGATGTAATTTTGATCTGATTGTACATCATATCATATTGTAAATCCGGTGACATCACTCCTCTGACTGCTAACACGGATCTCATTCAGTCAAAGGCAATAAAAAAAAAGAAAAAGGAAAGGAAAAAAACAAACATTGTATAGAACTGGTATTTTTGACCTAACAAGAAGGGAAAATGTAGCACTGTTGCAGGTCATCTGACTTTGTGTACACGTTGTAAATCAAAAGCCCCTATCTAAAACATTGTGAAAAGGGAAAACCATATTATAATAGCACAAATGCAGCAAAAATTAGAGCGCTGGTAGTGTAACTTTCTCCTAAAAACAAACACTCGTTGTTTGTAAATCAAATTCTTCCAACCTTATATATGTCCTGATTCCTAAATGGTGGAAAGAGCTCCCCAACGACATAAGGACAGCAGAAAGTCTATACATCTTCCAGCCGCAAATTAAAAACACACCTCTTCAGACTTTACCTTGAATAGTAGCACTTAAAATGGCACTTACTTATAGCACTTTGAAGTTTGGCTATCTTGAACAATTTTTACTTTTTTGATTGTTGTTGTTCTGAATTTGTACCCTCATGGTTGAAATGTACTTATTGTAAGTAGCTTTGGATAAAAGCGTCAGCTAAATGTAATGTAATGTAATATCAGTCATAAGAATGCAGTCTTAAATACATGGTGAACACTGCCATCTTCAGGTCAGCTTCTCCACACGAAAGATTTGTCAATGAAAAGGAATGAATGAAAACGTAATCTCGAACTTAAAATCATTGCTTTTTATTTGCTGTAATGTAAGAATTGAGGGTCATGGAAAACGCTTTATTAGCTTTATTATATTTATTTTCATTAAAGATTTAAGCATTTTAAACAAAAATACTGATCCTGTTTTATGGATTCAGCTGAATTGTTTTAATGAGAACAAATTAAATCAGAGGCTGAGAAAGTGTCTAAACATTATTCAGAGGGACTGTCTCAAACAAAAAATGCTGCAGTACGCTGGGAGTTATTCCATAGAAATTCCCAGAATGCAGCAGATTGAGCATCTTTGCTCACTAATAAGCAGATTGAAATGTCACTACACTTATTCTTCATGACTTTCCCCCCCTGAGAGGAGGTGTATATGTGAGACTTTGGTTGCGTTAGCTGATAAACACATAAGGATCTAATGTGTTTTATATATGTCCATGTCATGTGCTGCTTCTGAATTTGTCTGTATATCTGAGTATCAAGCTGAATTTCAGACAGCCACTTCAATGCAACTCTCTGAGGAGTAGCACTCTCAGCGTGTAGTTCTACAATCACCACAAGGTGGCGATGTTCACCAAGGCTTCACTCCATTCGGACAGGGTGATTAACCAATAAATGGATGGGTTTCAGTTTGTGGTGCAAATTACTGGAAAATGTAATGACAGAAAATGAGGGGAGCCCACGCAATTATAAAGAAGAGTGTGTGTGACAGGTGGTTGAGGGGCTTTAAGTCTGCCAATTGAGTGAAATTGAGCTGCAACTGCATATACATGTGTAGGCCTATACTGGAGGATAACTTGAGCAAGGCATTAAACCTTAATAGAGCCAATGAAGGCAAGTTTGCAGCTAAAGCATGCAAATATAAAAGTAATAAAACACTGCTGGAGGTCAAATGGACTGTGTTGTTCTCCAGTAAAGGACGTTAAGGGGGCGTGGCTCAGGTGGTGGAGCAGAGTGTCTGTTAATGCAGGGTTGGCAGTTTGATATCCTACTCCACCTGTCCTCATCAAATCAAAAACACTTTGGGGTTCACTGTTATGCCTCAAAACTGGAGTGAACCCCAAGTTGCCCTGGAGGTCTTTGCATAATAGATGTACTAGATAGGTGTCTATCTGCAGTCTTGTAGACTACAGGACACCTTCCCCTAACCAGTAGAGGGTGTGTCATGCTGTCGGCGTGGCGTCTAGTTCTGTGCGTCTGCAGATCGAATTACTTAAATTGAACAACTGCCGTCAGTATAAGAAAGACGGTGTGAATAAGAAGCAAAACTATAGAGCACTCTAAGTGCAGCTTATTTACCATTCTGTTATGTATCTTTACTGAATATATACACTTTTACTTGATCTGGTTTTACTTCAGTAAGTTTCCTGAATATCCTTGAATGCCTTTTAATAACTTGCACAAACTCAGCTGTGGCTTTTTACATCCAGGTGAACAGAAAGAGTGCAACACTCAGTGACTCCTCTTAATCAAAACTCTGCTGCATTACATTTAAGTCCGTCTCTGAGTTGGTGTTGGTTCAGAAAACAAAGTTCTTCAAAGAAGCTCTCTCCATCTAAGGGCGTGTTTCTCTTTCATGTTTCAGAACTGTTGTAACAGTTCCTAAAATCCAACTATGTTGTAGCTGCGCTGGAATGATATGAAGATGATGTCATGCTGTCTAAGCTTCGGCCCGGTTATCCATAGGGATAACAACACCAGGTACAGTGCCAGCAGCTGTTTCTGGTGATATTTTTCTTTTAAAATCATTACAAACAATGTCAGGACAAAAGAATGTTTTAGATTAGTACCGGCACACTCGATGATGATTTTGGCCTTGTTTATACATTATGCCTCTATTTCTCTCCCTCTATCTCTGTCTGTCCATCTCTGTCTCTAAGCCCATGCAGTGAAAGAATGACCAGAGACAACAGACAGGGATGAGCTAATCCTTGTTGTGTAGAATTCCAGACATTCCGATGGGGTGTTGTTCCCGGGAGGGCTAATCGGTGAGCGCGCCGACGCAGCGCCCCGCGCCGGGGCTTTGCGCTGCACAAACAAACACAGGGGCCTTTTTAGAACCCCACGGTGTGGAAATCTGATGTCAAACAGGCGAGTGTGCCGCCTGAACACAGAGGTGTTCACACCCTCAGGTATGTGTGGAAAGACACATATCCGGAAACACACACACACACACACACACACACACACACACACACACACACACACACACACACACACACACACACACACACACACACACACACACACACACACACACACATGGGAAGAGAGCTGGGCAAGTGGGACAAAGGTGAAAGGTTCAAGGGTGAAAAAAGAAGGAACTGGGGGATGGGAAGATGAAAGATTTCCAATAGGATTTGACAGGAAACTCCATAGTTTCACTTTGGCATTGAGGAAGCTTCCTATTTCAAAGATTTGCTTCTGGTCGGGACATTTTGACTTGGTCAAAGAGAATCTGGTGTGCCTTTTCTTTCTGACATATAAAGTTTTAAGTGTTCTTTTTTTGTGTTTGCTGGTCCAAACCCTGATAGTTTGGGAGCTATAGCGTTGGTAGGCCAAGAGGTGAGACGTACAGGAGGATAACTAAGTAAAAAGCCCGGGATAGAAAGACAACAAGCCTATCAAGGGAAGAGGGAGATGGGAGGGCATTCGAAGAAAAACGTACGGTGAGCGCCGGCAGGTCCTGTTGATGAGAATAGGAAAAGCTCTCTCGCACACACAGAGGCCTCTTTGTTCCTTTGTGAGTCATTCTAGAAAGGGCACAGCTGTAAACAGTCGAGATCAGTCCATTAGGCCCCGAGGTGCCGGAGCTCCAGTGTTGACTGTGTATCCGGAAAGAAACGGCAAGCTTGAGTCATCAATAAACAGAACAGTCAGATGAGTGTATCTGAATGTGTGTGTGTGTTTGTGTGTCGGGGAGGATAATAGGAGGCAGAGAGAGGAGGAGTGCAGGGTTTAGGGGGGGATAATGGCGCAGAGTAGCACGGGGCAATGATCTCATGCCTCTCGCAGCTGGCAAACAAGGCCTTTTCCATGGGCTCCTATCTCTCTGACACCCCTCTGCCGTCTCTCCAAATCCCTCCTTTTTCTTTTTCGCACTGGCAACTCATTCTCATCCTCGGTCTCCCTCTCTTTTCGCTCTGTGTTTTTACTGGAGAGAAACATTTTGTGACGGCCGGGCGACAGTTTTTTCCATCCCTCTCCACTCTGTAAATACCGCAAGTCAAAGTGAGTGAGTAACTGTCCCTCCCTCAAACACACATATAAACACCACACATAATTAAATCTAACCTTTACATTTACCTCCAACTTTTTAATTAGGAGCCACCTCACTCATGTTTTTCGATGGAGCTTCGTGAGGGTCAAATCATCAGGGATCGCATCATAAATGCCAGGTCGCTGGTAGCGCAGCAATAAAAGCCTGTAAATAGGCGAAAGAAGCTCTGGGCAAGCGACATCAGTGGAATCACCGGCTTCTGTTAGCTTTGTTGACCTCTAACCTGCTGTGACCCCGCCACACGCCAAGCCTTCTCCCAACTGCCATCCCCCTCCCGTAATTGTGTTTGTTGCCACGTTGAAGCCATGCGACTACACACCAACAATCAGTCCATACCAACCCCAGACACACACTCAGAGGGTCCATCTGTTGGAGTCAACCTGTGACCCTTGACATTTCAGTAGCGGAGGTTAGGCCACGTGCCGATCAGCCAGCCAGCTGTGGAGGTCCCACACTCCTGTTTTTGTATGTGTGTGAGGCACGGGGAGATCGGCTGCAGTACCGGTAAGGGACGATAAAGACAACAAAACAAAGGTTACAGCAGTGGGATGCACTGAAGCTACGGCCATACTAATTTTTTCTTTTTGAAAAGACCATGTTAAAACGGATTTTTTTTTGTTGCAGGGCACATTTGGACATTCGAAAGTTTCGCCATTTGTCACAACCACAACTTAATTGATAAAATTATCCCACCAGGCACTAGTTCTTCCTGGCCTCACTCAAAATTGGCGCTCCATGAAGGGTTGATTATATGCCACTGGATGTGGGAATTGTCAAAAATCACTTGCATAGTAGCTCTGTACATGGAGGCAGTGGTAGCATTATAAAATCCAGAGATTAACTGTTAAACAGATGCTTGCTTAGAGAACAAGGTCAGCAGTGTCTCAAACTGCAATACCACCGAGGGCCACTAGAGGTTGGCTCCAAAAAGGATCTGGCTCCATAGACTCCCATTCAGCTTCTCTCATGAAATACAAAGTCAATATATTTTTTAACCCAGACTCATCATGGCTAAAGTCATTCCTTTTTATTCGATTTCTGGTGATCCATTTGAAAATAATTCCATTATTAATTAGATATAAGGCCTCAAAAAGTGGTACTTTTGGGAGCATGTCTGTTTGATTGACAGGCTTGTGGTGCAGTCGGGCTTCTGTTATAGGTGGGAAGGGCATTTTTTCCTCAGGTTCCCAAACAGATCGAGTCAGATCCATCGCCTTCTCAGTTCCTACTCGTCCAAATATAGTCACTTCTGGCTCCAAAATAGCAAAATGGCGATGGCCAAAATCCAAACTCGAAGCTTCATAATGGCATTTCACAAGCCAATGGGTGACGTCACTGTTGGTTGCCACTTGGATGTAAAGGGATATTGCTCTTGAAGTATTTTGAATGAAAGGATTTTAAACTAGTTTTATTAAAACAAAAAAACAAAAAACAAACTTATACCTCCATCTCACTGGTGTGCCATCTGAAATTGGTATTTCACATCCTGAAATTAATTTAATTTAATTGACCCTGAAATTACCATTCTGGACTTCACATTAAGATATTTCATTGTGTTTTCATTCTGAAACTGAACAAAACCACTATGTAAATCAATGTGACTGAAGGGTGTCGCACGTTTTTTGTGTGTGTGTTAGCATCAAACACTTTGATCTGGTCGAGATGTCTTTGTTAGTGAAAGCTCGGCCGAATCGCAGCCCTCCTGTGTTTACTGCGATTGGTTAGAAAAAAAAGAAGAGGAGGAATAACACGGAAACACAATACAGAAGCTGTTTTTTCTGCAGGGGGTGCATGGGGTGGTGTGTGCATGTGTGTGTTTACTGACCCCCCACTGTGTGCTAAGCAGAGAGGATGGGGGCGGGGGTAAGAGGCCCGTGGGTGGATGAGTGCCAGCCCTTTCCTGTAGTTCTGTAAACTCCCCACTTGTCGCGCTTTGCTTGATGATCAAAGAGGTGTGTGTGTGTGTGTGTGTGTGTGTGTGTGTGTGTGTGTGTG
Source organism: Brachyistius frenatus (assembly GCF_029030835.1). NCBI lineage: Eukaryota > Metazoa > Chordata > Actinopteri > Embiotocidae > Brachyistius > Brachyistius frenatus. Next base: position 473,139 of record NW_027210632.1, read on the forward strand.
TGTGTGTGTGTGTGTGTGTGTGTGTGTGTGTGTGTGTGTGTGTGTGTGTGTGTGTGTGTGTGCGTGCTTGGCAGAAAAACTGGCACGGCTTCAGAGGGATCTGCCAACCCCCCATGCACAATGGTATTTGTTGGTACATGCCCATTGCACTAGACCACAGTCATATTCTATGCAAGACATCAAAGAAAGATGAATGTCTGTGATGATGGAGGGACATTGACGACTAATCCTGAGTAATTGAGAAAGAAGGGTTAAAAGAAAGGAAGACAGAGACAAACTAGTTAAACACAGCGGGAAGAAAAAGCGAGCAAAGGGTGAAAAACATGAAAAACAGTTAGAGCAGGAAAAGAATTTGAAAAAAAACATACTACTGGGAAAAATAGCCAGCTTCACACACAGAGTGTCAGACAGTCCCACAACACACACACCACCTACTGTACATCACAGCACATGGAGGAATTCAGCACTGATATTCACATATGGCTCAGATACTGGCCAGCAATGCAGACTGCTACTCTTCAAATGCACGGCAGTGCTAAACACTTTGCCGAAACCTCCATATGGATTATTTTTTATTTTCTTTTAAGCATATCGATATGGACATTTGCTGCAGGCTTATATTTAGGAAAAGAAATATTCTTCTTCATTAATGCTGCTCACTTCTATGAAAGCCAGGCCTTTGATCATCACAGATGTAAATTTTACTTGTCAGCTGGAACAAGAATTTACAGTGTAATACTTTGTGTCTGTGAAAGAGCATCGACAAGTTAGTGCTGCTGGCTACATATGCGGTCCTGTTTTAATCAAATGTAACCGTTTTTAAGATTTTTCAGTACAGTTGTAAATGTTTAAAAAACACTTTTCAGCCAAACATGATGCATTTGATATTTAAATGTATTTACTTTTATATGTAAATTTAGTATCTTCTGTCGTCTTGATTTAGGGAAAAATTATTAGTATTTTTTTTAATCGCTAGTGTATTATACCTCATCTCAAGGTTGAGGTATAATACACAGATTTTCACAAAATTCATGTGATCACATGAATTTTGAACATTCACATGAACATTCACATGATACATGATTGTGCAATGTGAAACATTTAGTTTTGGAACATTTTCATGGTGGAATGTATGAAGCCCATGTAGATTCCCATGTGAAAACTTTTTCCACACATTTCCCCCATGTTATCATATGTTGCAACGTGTATGTCATACATGTGATCCCATGTGGAAAACATTGGAAAACTGACGAAATCCACAGTCCTTGTTTTGCACTTAATTGCATTCCACAGTTCAGGTGACGCTAATATGAGGCTTCAGTAGTCAGATTTAGTGGGTATGAGTTAACCTCAGAAGGGATCTCATCCAGCAATGACTACAGTACCCACTAACTCTTTGGCTGGACATATCTGCACTTGAGTGTTGGTTTAAGACGCTTGGAAATGTATGAGGCTGTCGTTTAAGGTTCACTCAGCTTTTGTTTTCCTGCAGAACATCTAATGTAGGAAAATCAAGGCCGTGACTCAGCTTGGGCAGCGTCCAACATTCCAGTCCCTTACAGTATATGGGGATATGCAATACTGCACTGGCAGGGCGCCCTGGCAGCCACTAGAGCTACATTGCAGCAGTGGCAGAATTGCAGATGAACTCATTGGCCTTCATGTAGTAAGTGATGAAAAAAAAACAAGGGAGAACCACAGCATTGTTTAACTTGAGGGATGCACGTTGTATACCTCTACAGCAATGTCTTTTATCATCACAGCATATCCATATGGATGGCCTATATTCAAGCCTGTGTCCTCTCGCATATAGGCCCCATGTGGGAATTCAATTCCGCTGTAATAATGATAGTTGCATCCCCCCACCTCACACACCACACTGCCCTCCGCAAGCCTTTATTATTATTGTCACCTTAGGGGCCAGATCTGGCCCCGTTGGCCCTCACGCCATTCTGAGGCGACTGTCTCCCGGGAGCACGCAGCTCCAACTCCTACAATTCATCGTGATGTATGCATCTGTGAATACTGTGATCTTTCTACACGCATTATGAACATTTTCTGTCTTCTGGCATGCAATGTGATCCAGCTGACAGCCATGTTTGGCTTAAACAAACCTGATTTGGAATGGTAGAAGTCCTCTTGGTGCATTTTGTGATGTCCCACCTGGGGAAAGCTCTTGGCGTGGACATCAGAGTGGCCCTGGGGGGGGGGGGGGATGACCTGTAATTATACTACAAAACCCAGGGGGGCACGGTGCTATTCCATTAATGCCAGAGCACTGATGGACTGTCGGTAATTGCCATTTTTGGAGAAGTAGAGCTTCGGAAGGAGGGGCAGCTAAAGGTCACACACAAACAACTTCAGGTGAAAGATGCTGAGGTGGCATTTTCAGAAGAGCTGTCCATATTATACATCAGCTGTGCCTTGCATTTTGTTTTCCCTTGCTGTGTTTTAATTTTACTGTGCTAGATTATCACAGTGAAATCGTATTCCATCCCCACACTGTATGGATTGTATGTACACATACACATTATATGTTTTGTCCTTGAAATGAAATGCCAATTTTTGGGGGGATTTGGGACAGAAGGAGTGCAATTGTTCGGCCTCTCGGCTAAAACTCCTGCCTCCCACCAGGTGGAGCGTCGCGTGCCACGAGTGGTACACGTACCACAGTTTGGGAATGGTTTGTTATACCGAGTCAGCCAGTGGGCCCACACTCTAAGCTCAACCCCGCTGTGATTGGTTGAAAAGTGTACACTGCTGTGATCAAATGGTTCCTAACCCTATCCCAATCCCTAATCCTAAACCTAACCTTAGAGTCTCCCTCCTGCTGATATCCTCTGTAATTGAAATACCTCTTCAGGTTTACCCATATCCAATCTGGCCAGAGATATTTTAGAACAATACCACAAATCATGCAATTAAATGGAACAAATTGTCCACCTTGGGGGCATTAAAAGTGATAAAACATGTACGAGTGTTAAGTGTACAATAAAACATTTTGTGAGCATATTTGAAACTTTTTCTAAAACACTCACTATCTTTTAGGTTTTATTTTTCTATTCTATTTATTTTTCTATTCTATTCTATTCTATTCTATTCTATTCTATTCTATTCTATACACAGTAGAAAATTTAGAATTTTTTAAAACAAGTCATTATGACAACCTCAAGTCAATAATGGATGAATGGATGCTCTGTAATGAAACATATATGTGAGCACACGCACACACACAGCTGGGCAACCTATTTTAAAGCTTATCCACAATTCATCGAGTTGTCAATCACAAGCCACGACAGGCTGTCTCCTTCTGCTACTGGAACAATACATCAAGACACAAAGAGCCCGACACTTGTTACCACTCTCACCAAGGATCCTGTATGTGTCTCACTCTGCCTCACCCTCCCTTCAACCACTCATTTCTCTCTTTCCCCTTCTCCTCCTTTCCTTCTCCGTCTGTCTTTGCCGTGTATTTTGTGGCAGGAGTGCTTTTTTTTCCATCTTGTAATTCACTTTTTAATGTCCTGATTCAAACGAGGAGTGTGTGTTTGGTGTGAGTCACCCCCCCCCCCATCTGCCCACCTTACACACAGCCGCACACACAAATAAACACGGTGTGTGAATAGCATGTGACTGTTTTAAGTGTTTTGTGAGTCTTGTTTTGCCTTTTTTTTTTTTTTTTTTTTTTTACTGTTGAGTGGATATTGCATTTGTCTAATATCCATACTGAGGCACGTGTGCATCAATTGTGGTTACAGACTGTGTAAATGTAATTAGGGGGTGACGGTACATGCACATTCACGCACACACACGCACACATGTAGAAATGTACGCACATACAAGGTTTTCTTTTCACCGTAAAATAAAGGAAACAATCCCCCAAGGACCCTGAAAAAGGCGGGAGAGGTTGATGTGCAGTGAAGGGTGGAGCAGTGAGGGTGGGGCGGGGTGAGGCGGGGTGCGTGGTCAGGAGTCAGAGCAGATGGCAGACTGTGCTGCTGCCCCTCCTCCTCCACTCTTTCTCTCCTCAGCACCCCCCCTCCCGCTCCACGCCCCCGGGCTCCCTCTCCATGGAGGCTCAGCGGGTTATGGAGTAGGGGCAATTAACGACAGAGCAGGGAGGAGGTTCCCCCCCGCCCCCCCTATATCCAAGTGCATGTGTGCATGTGTCACTGAGGACCACTCCATCAAGCCCCCCGCCCCATACGCACACACACCCTTGGGGGAACTAAAGTGCGTACACACTTACTCCACCTCCTGTGTCCACAGCTCCATTAGTGATGCCACAGACAGGTGCAAAGAGGCTCGACACCTGTCAATCAACCCCCCGCCCCCGCCCCCGCCCCCACCTTCTTTAAATAC